>NC_041380.1:151299420-151449252 GCF_002162155.2 Triticum dicoccoides
CCGTTTTTCCTTTCTTCACCGGACGGAAAAGGAAGGAGAGGGAGTAGGAGAAGGAAAGGGGGTGGCACCCCTTTCCCTACACCAATTCGGTCTCCTCCCTTGTGGGGGGGCGCACCATCCCCTTGTGGGCTGGTTAGCCTCCCTCCTATGGCCCATATCTTCCCCCGGGGGGTTCCGGTAACCCCTCCGGTACTCCAGTATGTACCCGATACACTCCGGAACCCTTCTGGTGTCCGAATACTACCTTCCAATATATCAATCTTTACCTCTCCGCCATTTTGAGACTCCTCGTCATGTCTGTGATCTCATCCGGGACTCCGAACAAACTTCAGTCACCAAAACACATAACTCATAATACAAATCGTCATCGAACGTTAAGCGTGTGGACCCTACGGGTTCGAGAACTATGTAGACATGACCGAGACACATCTCTGGTCAAAAACCAATAGCGGAACCTGGATTCTCATATTGGTTCCTACATATTCTACGAAGATCTTTATCGGTCAAACCGCAATAACAACATATGTTATTCCCTTTGTCATCGGTATGTTACTTGCCCGAGATTCGATCGTCGGTATCATCATACCTAGTTCAATCTCGTTATCGGCAAGTATATTTACTCGTTCCTTAGTGCATCATCCCGTAACTAACTCATTAGTCACATTGCTTGCAAGGCTTATAGTGATGTGCATTACCGAGAGGGCCTAGAGATACCTCTCCGATACTCGGAGTGACAAATCCTAATCTTGATCTATGCCAACCCAACAAACACCTTCGGAGACACATGTAGAGCATATTTATAATCACCAAGTTATGTTGTGACATTTGATAGCACACAAGGTGTTCCTCCGGTATTCGGGAGTTGCATAATCTCATTGTTAGAGGAATATGTATAAGTCCTGAAAAAAGCAATAGCAATAAAACTTAACGACCATTATGCTAAGGTAACAGATGAGTCTTGCCCATCACATCATTCTCTAATGATGTGATCCCGTTCATCAAATGACAACACATGTCTATGGTCAGGAAACTTAACCATCTTTGATTAACGAGCTAGTCAAGTAGAGGCATACTAGGGACACTCTGTTTTGTCTATGTGTTCACACATGTACTAAGTTTTCGGTTAATACAATTCTAGCATGAATAATAAACATTTATCATGATATAAGGAAATATGAATAACAACTTTATTATTGCCTCTAGGGCATATTTCCTTCAGTTTGGTTCTTTTGTGAAATCTGGATTCCTTCGCCAAGGCAATGGCTCCAGTATTGTCACAAAAGATTTTCATTGGACCCGATGCACTAGGTATTACACCTAGATCGGATATGAACTCCTTCATCCAGACTCCTTCATTTGCTGCTTCTGAAGCAGCTATGTACTCCGCTTCACACGTAGATCCCGCCACGACGCTCTGCTTGGAACTGCACCAACTGACAGCTCCACCATTCAATATAAATATGTATCCAGTTTGTGACTTAGAGTCATCCGGATTAGTGTCAAAGCTAGCATTGACGTAACCACTTATGACGAGCTCTTTGTCACCTCCATAAACAAGAAACATATCCTTGGTCCTTTTCAGGTACTTCGGGATGTTCTTGACCGCTGTCCAGTGATCCACTCCTGGATTAGTTTGGTACTTCCCTGCCAGACTTATGGCAAGGCACACATCAGGTCTGGTACATAGCATAGCATAGCATACATGATAGAACATATGGATGAGGCATAGGGAATGCCTTTCATTTTCTCTCTATCTTCTGCAGTGGTCGGGCTTTGAGTCTGACTCAACTTCACACCTTGTAACACATCCAAGAACCCTTCCTTTGAATAATCCATTTTGAACTTCTTCAAAACTTTATCAAGGTGTGTGCTTTGTGAAAGTCCTATTAAGCGTCTCGATCTATCTCTATAGATCTTGATGCCCAATATATAAGCAGCTTCACCAAGGTCTTTCATTGAAAAATTCTTATTCAAGTATCATTTTATGCTATCCATAAATTCTACATCATTTCCAATCAACAATATGTCATCTACATATAATATTAGAAATGCTACAGAGCTCCCACTCACTTTCTTGTAAATACATGCTTCACCGAAAGTCTGTATAAAACCATATGCTTTGATTACCTCATCAAAGCGTATATTCCAACTCCGAGATGCTTGCACCAGTCCATAGATGGCTCGCTGGAGCTTGCACACTTTGTTAGAACCTTTAGGATCGACAAAACCTTCTGGTTGCATCATATACAACTCTTCTTTAAGAAATCCATTAAGGAATGCAGTTTTGACGTCCATTTGCCAGATTTCATAATCATAAAATGCGGCAATTGCTAACATGATTCAGACAGACTTAAGCATCGCTATGGGTGAGAAAGTCTCATCGTAGTCAACCCCTTGAACTTGTCGAAAACCTTTTGCGACAAGTCGAGCTTTGTAGACAGTAACATTGCCATCAGTGTCAGTCTTCTTCTTGAAGATCCATTTATTCTCTATGGCTTACCGATCATCGGGCAAGTCCACCAAAGTCCACCAATGTCGGGGGTTGGGTGCGACATATGCCAAAGGATGGCTTATCATGGTGGGGGCGAGTAGAACGTCGCCGGTGCCTGGAAACGGGATAAGGCGAAGGCATGCACGCCAGCGAATCTTACCCAGCTTCGGGGCTCTCCGGGGAGATAATACCCCTACTGCTGCTCTGCGGGGTCCCTGCATGATCACTATGGCAAAGTGTTTACACGGTTGCTCCTTGAGCTGTTTCCTGGAGGTAGGAGAAGGCAAGGCTAGCTCTCTCCTTCCTATACGATCTGGTCTAGTGCTAATGGATTCCAACCCCTTGCATGGATGCCTTGGGGGGTTTATATAGGCCTACCCCCCAGGGGTACAATGGTAATCCGGCTGGGCGCGGGCCCAGCCATCAGTCTCTATGGCCGCAGTCTTATCCGCCGACTCCTGGGGCCCGCCGACTGGTGGGCCCCGCCGACTGGCTCGGTATGGAGCCGACAGGCCACGTCCGCCGCGGGCGGGTCTTGCCGGCTGCAAATTACTGTAGCCGTGCCTCTAATGACGCAGGCTCGGTCATGAGGTCGTGGCGACAGCTCCGTCATCTGGCGGGCGATCACTGTGGCCACTACTTGTCGTGTCTGATTAATGGCGCGTGGGGCCCGTGGGAGGGGCCGGCCGACTTCCGGTGGCCGACTCCCATCCGGGCCGACTGGTGGTGCTTTCGCCGTCTTTCGTACGCCCGCCGACTGGTGGGACCCATCATCCCTAGGTCATACCAGCAGGCCGTCGTGGGCACAGGGCTCCGCCCCCTGGGGCTGACGTCAGGGCCGACATGGCAATAGTGTCGCGCCACGCGGAGATCTCCGCGGGTACGGCGTACTGTAGCCACGCCTGCCCTTGGAAAAGGGGTGGGAGTGGACCATACTATGGCCACTCCCCATCCCGTCCCTCTTTATGAGGGCTTGGGGGTTGTTGGCGTCGCGGGCCGACTCCCCAAGGCCGGCTTCTATGGAAGTCGCCAGTCAGGAGTCGGCTTTACCCTGAAGCCGTTCCTGGGACTCGGCCGCGAGTGGGCATTCGGCCGCCTCACCGCCGACTCCTCAGAAGGCGGCTCTCCGTCCTGGGATATCGAGGGGCGCAGTCTGCCTTAATGTCTTGAAAGGTTCTAGGCCTGGGTTAGCCTACCCAGGGCCCATTACTCCGACAATAGTCCCCGAAGCTGGTGAGGCTCCAAGGGAGACATGTCGTGGAGCCTCAACAGTTTCTTCTCTCCGGCGGTTGGATCTGGGCTTCGCTAGCCATCTTCTGTCAAGCCGACTAGTTGGAGTCGGACTTGCTCAAGGCCGACTTGCCCCTAAAAAAGTTTGAACGTCACGGCGGAGTTCAGGCGGCGTGCCTGATAAGCTTCCGGGTTGCCGCCCGCGGTTGACCTGTCGCGAGGCGCCATGTGGCGGAGCTAGTCTGCTCACCCACGCGCGCGACGGGATAGGCCTACAGGCGGGGCCCTCCACTACCGCGCCTCGGCATGCGAACGGATCCGTTGTGGCCGCGCGGACGGTTGGGGTTCCCGCACGGTTATTGCACGTGGTAACTTTGTGTGGTAAATCGTGGGGGTCGTGGGGTCCCTGGCGCAGTTAATCCCACGACCGCCCCTCGACTTCTCAGCCCACGAGCCTACAAGTAGGTGGGGGAGGGGGGCGGCGAAGCACGCGCGCCCATTCTCCCCACTTCCTTTCGCTCCTTCTTGCTTCTTCTTCCTCTTGCCGCTGCTGCTCCGAAACATGCCGCGCCCGCAACGGTGAGCTCCTCCTCCGCCGCTGCGCCTCCTATTGTTCGCTCCGGAGTGTGGGATGGCTCCGGGGTTGACGACGATGACATCGAGATCCTCCGCCAGACACGGCGGCTGCTCGGCAGGGACTTAGTGTGGGTCTGCCTCGCGCCAGAGGGAGAAATATCGCCGGCGCCGGTGGAGGGCGAGCGGGTATATTCCGCTCGCACCTTATGCGCGGCCTGGGGCTGCCGGCGAGCGGCTTCTTCCGCTCCTTCTTGGAGTTCCACGGGCTCCAGCTGCACCACCTTACTCCGAACACGGTGGTGCTGCTGGCTGCCTTTGCCACCCTGTGCGAAGGCTTCCTCGACGTTCTCCCCACCATCGAGCTCTGGGGTGAGTTCTTCCAGTCCAAGCTTGGCACACACGTCGTCGGCGTGCCGGCCCAGTGCGGTGCATTCATCGCAATGCGGAGATTAGTGGCCAACAATCCGTTTCCCATCATCGCACTGATTAAGTCGGTGAAGATGTGGCAGCGGTCCTATTTTTATGTGAAGAACGTCGCCCCAGAAGGTGACTGGGTCAACCTGCCGGCTTACGAAGCCGGCACGCCGGCTGGAAGGCTCCCCAGCTGGTCACACCAAGCCAAGACTCTGTCTCCCGCTGGTGTCGCCGCCGCCGCGCGACTCCGAGTGCTGACGCAGTCGGAGGGCCTGACCGGGGCCAACTTGCTGGCCGCCTTCGTGGCGCGCCGAGTCCTCGCACTCCAAGGCTGACCTCACCTGATCTGCCAGATGAGCGGTCATCGGGACCCGAGTCAGATGTGCTCCAAGGACATGCCTCACGCGGAGGTGGCGAACACGGTGAACTACATCGCGAACTACGGTCTCTCGGTGGACTGGCGGTTCGGCAAGGAGCCGTATTCGCGCGCCAACCCCCCGCCTATTGTAAGTCGTCTTCCTTCTTCTTCTGTTTCTTCTGTTGCCGAGTCCGACTTGTCAAGTCTGACCGTTTTTTTGTTTTGAATCTGAATCCTCTCGTCCCTCCTTCGGCCGGCACCGCGGGGCCGGCTCGTCAGTTTGTCCCCGATCGGGCGGAGAGCGATGTCGACGATCCTGACTTGGGGGCGGTGGCCATGGAAGCCGACGCCGAGGGAGGAGGAGGAGAAGCAGGCGGCTCCAGGCCCTCGGCCACTTTCGTTGACTGGCCTGACGACGAGGCCGAGGGAGAAGTCGCCCCGCGTCGCTAGCCAAAAGCCGGCCAGCCAAGCGCGAGTTCCTTCGCCGGCTTGGACGCTCAAGGCGGTGCGAAGAAGCGCCAGTCCAGGCCGAGTACGCTTGGTGGCCGGTCGAAGAAGTTCAAGGGAGCGGCCGCCGCGACCAAGTGGGAAGAGGCGGCCGCGAAAGCCAACCACTTTCGCAAGGAAGTGAAGAAGCCGCCGCTGGTCTCTGCATAAGCGCCTCCGTCCCTTATCTTTATTTTTTCTTTGTTGATCTTGTCTGAGTTTTTCATATGCTTTCCTCGCCTCAGGGCTCCCCTCACTCTTGAGAGGGTTGCCGCCGCCTCCGTTATGGGGTCGGTGGAGACGTCTGCCACCACTCGGCGGATTGACCCTGCCGCCGATCTTCGGGAGGCGACGGAGCAGAATGCGCAGGAGAAGCGCGAGGAGGACGAGGCCGCCCGCCGGGAGAAAGCGGAGGCCGAGAAGGCGGAGGCGTCCGCCCTGAAGCAGCTAGAGGCGGCCGAGGCCGCCGCTGCGGCAAAGCGGTCGGCCAAGGAAGTCGCGCCCCGGCGGTCGGTGGTGTTCGTCACCCCTCTGAACTCCGCGCCGCCGCCCCCGGAGTTCACGGGGCAGTCAGGGGAAGCCGGCGGCAAGCTCCCGATCATGGAGAGAGGCGGCGGCGACGCCCCCATGCCGGACGCGGTCGCGCCGCCATAGCCGCCCCTGCCACCGTCTAGAAGCACGCAAGGCAAACAGCCGGCGGATCCGCCCTTGCCGCCGACTGAAGATGAGGCCGTGGCAAGGCTACTCCTTCAAGTCGGCTCGCCAACGCGCTGCTGTCTTGAGAAGGCGACTTCGGTGCCACACCCCTTGGAGACCGGCACCACCAGCTCGAGGATTCCAGACGCCAAAGCGACGAGTGCCGTGCCCATTGGGTGGGTGCGAGGAGGCGGCACGGGCCCGCTGAACCAGGTGCTTCTGGATGTCCAGATGAAGCTGCGACCTGAGAGCGATTCCATCCAAAACTGCACAAAGGCACACCTGGCGTAGCGGGCAGCCATCCGGGTATGCTTTCTCCTTTGTCCCTGTTTTCTTGTTCCTCTCTGTGGGGGCGCGCCAGTGCACCCACTGGGTGTAGTCCCCGAGTTTTGGGCCGGCTGCTGAGCAGGTGGCCCAGAACTCCAATTGGTAAGTTCCGGGTACTAACCTTTATTCTGAAATACTTGTTGCAGGACTATCACAACCTCCGTGTCACCGCCTTCAACCGCAACGTTGAAGAGCTGGGCAAGCGGACTGCCGACTTGTTGGAGAGCTGGAGTGAGTCCATTTTCTTCTTTGTGGGGGCGCGCTGGCGCACCCGTGGGCTGTAGTCCCCGAGATTCGGGCCGACTGCTGAGCAGTCGGGCCGGATCTCCTCGGTGACCTTCTTCATTGATGACTTAACGCCCTCTTTCTTCTTTCTCTTCAGAAGCCAATGCCACTCTTCAACAGCAGCTCAGCGAAGCCGACTCCGCGTTATGCGCCAAGAGGGAGGAGTGCAGCAAGCTCGCCGTAGAGCGCGATCTGCTGGCCGCACAATTGGCAGAGCAGAAGGAGTTGCTTACAAAGACGCAGAAGGAGGCGGAAGAGGCGGAGGCCGCCCTCCTGGCCGAGTTCGCGAGCGAGCGCTCCTCCCGGACCGACAAGGAGGCAATGCTGGTCTCCGGCTTCCACGAGATCGAGGACCTCGTCGACGGTGAGCTTCTTTGCTTTCCTTCTTCGAGCCGCTGGCTATATGTCGAGCCGACTCCTGGTTTTTTTGACTTGTTCTTCATTCTTTTCGTCTTGGCAGACTTCTTCCCCGGCCACTCGCAGGCCGCCATTCAAGCTATCGAGGCCGACCGCGAGGAGTGGAGGGCGGGTGGCACGGAGATCGCCGCTGATGCCCCTTGGACCCCTGACGAGCATATTCTGAGCATTGGGGCTCGCCTGCGGCCGGCCCACCAGATGCTGCGCCGGCTTCGACGTGTCGGCGCCCAAGCGATCGCCGCCCTGTGGCCAGATGTGCAGGCTTCACGCACCCCCAGTCGGACTTCCGACTGGCTGGAGGTCACGGCTGGCCGTCTTGAGGCCTGGAAGGGTTCCTCGGCCCGGGCCGGAGCGCGCCGAGCCTTGGAATTCGTCAAGGCGTGGTATCCGGGGCTGGACCTAGACCGGCTGGCCACACTCCGGTCAGAGGCCCAGCCGGAGCTGGCAGCCGCGGAAGACGCCCTTGTCAAGCGTGCGGCGGCGATCGCCGAGTACACCAACACCAGCATCTTTGTCCCCGAGCGGGCTGAAGACGGCGAGGAGGTGCCGCCGGAGTGGTTTGGGCTGAACCCCGACTACGGCGAGGACTCGGCGGAGGTGATTGGCTCCAGCGTCGAGGAGGAAGACGAGGCGGAGGACGGAAGCGAGACGGAGGCACCGGAAGACGGAGCGGACGGCCAGCCTCAGCTCGATCGTGCCTCCAGCAACGAGCCGTGCCCGCCTGAGCCGACTGCTGCCGGAGGTGATCAAGCCGAGACCGCCCAGCCGGCCGCCCCAACATCCAACACCGCCGTCTCCTCCGATCCTCCAAACCCGTCTGCCGCCCCCTTGTCTTTGTTTTATCTGTTCTAATAGTTTTTGAAGAACTTGTTAATTCGCACAATTCCACCCGCAGGGTGTATTTTGAAATTCTGCTCGAAGACTCGGCCAAGGGCCTTTGTTATGTAAATATTCATCCGACTTCTATCTTTCTTGCTCATTGTTCTTTTGGCTTTTTCCATTGCCGTCTTCCCTCAGTTGCCGTCTTTGTTAGTCAGACAGCCGCTCTGCGGACTGCTGCTGGATCAAATTCTTGGTCACTTTGGGAAGGCAAGTACTTAGTCGTTTTTAGAGTTGTTTAACAAGTCGGATAGAAGGCGGCAAGCCGACTATTCAAGAGTCGGTTTGCGAAAAAAGGCTGGAAGCCGGCCTTAAGCTATGTTTGTGCTTTGAGTCCTTAGCCATTTTTCATGTGGACGCCCATTCTTCCTTATTCCTACCCACCAGACAGTCGCTCTGTGAGCTGCGGCTTCTGGCAGGAGACGGTTTAGACGCCACACACTACTTGTCCGGCTGCAGGAAGCATTTCATAGCGCAGGACGGCAAGTCCCCGGGCCGACTAGTCGAACCCGGTGCCAAGCGGCATAACAAAGAGTAATATACTCGAAGGCATATTTCTTATCATATAGATAAAATAGGGTAGTCCCCGAGCTCTTCTCGGGGGGCCTAAAGTCTTGGTACTTTTAATACAAAAGGTAGCGTGATACATACTGCGTTTAACTGTAAAATTTTCAAAGGAGATTTGCATTCCATGGCCGCGCTGTCTCTTTGCCGGAGTCGTCCCTCTTGCGTGCTCGGGGCTTCTGAGTGTCGATCAGGTAGTAGGAGTCGTTGCCCAGCGCTTTGCTGATGATGAAGGGGCCTTCCCAAGGTGCCGACAGCTTGTGCTGGCCGGCTGTTCGCTGGATTAATCGGAGCACGAGGTCGCCCTCCTAGAAAGGTCTCGGCCTGACCTTCCTGTTGTAGTATCTGCGCAGGCTCTGCTGGTAGATGCTGGACCGGCTGAGTGCCAACAGCCGGCCCTCTTCCAGCAGGTCGACACCGTCTTGTCGTGCTTCTTCTGCTTCTTCCTCGGTGTACATGGTGACTCGCGGGGAATCGAACTCTATGTCCGTTGGGATGACGGCTTCAGCACCATAGACGAGGAAGAAAGGCGTGAAGCCGGTTGACTTGTTTGGAGTTGTGCGCAGACTCCAGAGGACGGCTGGCAACTCGTCAAGCCAGCAGCCAGCCGAGCGCTCCAGAGGCTCGATCAGTCGGGGCTTGATGCCAGACAAGATGAGGCCGTTTGCTCGCTCCACCTGGCCGTTTGACTATGGATGGGCGACGGATGCTAGGTCCAGTCGGATGCCCTGTGTCGCACAGAAACGGGCCAAGGCGCCTTTGGCAAAATTCGTGCCATTGTCGGTGATGATGCTGTGTGGTATGCCGTACCGAATTGTGATGTCGGAGATGAAAGTCACGGCAGTCGGACCGTTCAGTTTCTTGATTGGCTTCGCTTTTATCCACTTGGTGAACTTGTCCACCACGACAAGTAAGTAAGTTAAGCCACCTCGTGCCGTTTTGAATGGTCCCACCATGTCTAGACCCCAAACTGCGAAAGGCCAGGCAATGGGGATGGTCTTGAGTGCAGAAGCCGGCTGATGTGGCTTGGAGCGGAACTTCTGGCACCCTTTGCATTTTTGGACCAATTCCTTGGCCTCTTCCAAGGCCGTTGGCCAAAAGAAACCATGTCGGAAAGCTTTGGCGATGAGTGCTCTTGAAGCCGCATGGTGGCCGCACTCGCCTTGATGGATGTCTTTGAGAATTGCTTGGCCTTGCTCTGGCTCTACGCAGCGCTGGTAGACACCAGTGATGCTGCGCCTGACCAGCTCTCCGTTGACTATGGTGTAGGCTGCCGCTCGGCATTGTACTTGCCGAGCTAAGGTCTCATCAGTCGGCAGCTCTTTGCTCACCAGGAATTTGAGGATGGGCTGGGCCCATGAGGGTGCTGCTATTTCTTCGACTGCCAGAACTGCGACTTGGACGAGGGCGGCTGGGCTGGGAGGCGGAGGGATGGAGTCAGCAACTGCTTGCTGGATTAATGAAGTCCCCGGGCTGACTGGCGCAGCTCTTGGGCCGAGTTCTGGAGTCTTCGGGCCGGCCGCCACAGTCGCCGGGCCGGGTTCTGCAGTCCCTAGGCCGGCCTCGACTGTGGCGGCTTTGGAGCCATCTGCCAAAATCCCCGTACCGTCTGCCGGGGCTCTGGAGTCGGATCCGACTTCTTTGGGAGGAGCCGGCACAAAGATGGAGTCTGATTCTGGTGAAGGCTTGACAGACGGCTTGAGGAGGCGTTGAAGGGCGACGCCGGATGGTATTGCTTGGCGGGTAGAGCCGATTCGTGCCAAGGCGTCTGCTTGGTTGTTGTCATTTCTTGGTACATGGAGGAACTCGCACCCCTCGAAATATCCACTGAGTTGCTGCACGAGGAAATGGTAACTCGCCATGTTTGCATCTTTGGCATCCCAGTCGCCAGACGACTGGTGAACCACTAAGTCCGAGTCGCTATAACACAGGATCCGGCGAATGCCAAGTTCTTTGGCAAGTTGGAGCCCGTGAATGAGCTCTTCGTACTCGGCGATGTTGTTGGAGGCGGCAAAGTGGATTTGCAGTGCGTATTTGAGCTTGTCGCCTTTAGGAGAAGTGAGGACAAAGCCGGCTCCCAAGCCGGTGCGCATCTTGGAGCCGTCGAAATGCATCCGCCAATGGGTGGAGTCGGGCGCTGGAGGTAGGTACTGGGTCTCGGCCCAGTCGACGAGGAAGTCGGCCAGTGCTTGTGACTTGATGGCGGTGCGAGGCTGGTAGTGGATGGTGTAGGGAGCCAGCTCTATGGCCCATTTGGCCACTCGGCCAGAAGCATCTCGGTTCCGATGATCTCGGCAAGTGGGGCCGTGCAGACCACAGTGATTGGATGCTCTTGAAAGTAAGGCTTCAATTTCTTGGCGGCAAAGTGCATGCCATAGCACATCTTCTGGTAGTGGGGGTAGTTATGCTTGGAGGCCGACAACACTTTGCTCAGGTAATATACCGGTCTCTAGACAGGTAGTGCCTTGCTTTCCTCCTTGCGTTCCACTACAATGACTGTGCTGACTACCCGGCTGGTGGCGGCGATGTACAGGAGCATAGGCTCCTTAGGAGTCGGAGCTGCCAGAACGGGTGGAGTAGTCAGCATCTTCTTCAACTGGAAAAAAGCTTCATCCGCCTTGTGGTTCCACTCGAAAAAAGTGGTCTTCTTCATGAGCTGGTATAAGGGGAGAGCTTTCTCGCCCAGCCGACTGATGAATCGGCTGATGGATGCCAAGCAGCCGGTGAACTTTTGCACGTCCAGCAGTCGGCTGGGTACCTCCATCCTCTCAATGGCCTTGATTTTTACAGGGTTGCATTCTATGCCGCGTTCAGAGACCAGAAAGCCAAGGAGTTGGCCGGCTGGTACTCCGAAGACGCACTTCTCAGGGTTGAGCTTGATCTGGTATCGGCGCAGGTTCTCAAAGGTCCCCTTGAGGTCTTCCAGCAGTGTTCCACGCTTCTCCGTCTTCACCACCACATCGTCCATGTAGACGTGGGCGTTTCTGCCGAGTTGCTTGAGGAGGCACTTCTGCATGCAACGCTGAAAGGTGGCACCGACATTCCTCAAGCCGAACGTCATGGTGAGGTAGCAGAAGGCTCCAAACGGCATGATGAAGGCAGTCTTCAGTCTGTCAGCCGGGTTCAGCTTGATCTGGTGATATCCTGAATATGCATCCAAAAAGCTCAACAGCTCGCATCCGGCGGTGGAGTCTATCACCTGATCAATTCTTGGTAAAGCAAACGGGTCCTTGGGGCAAGCCTTGTTGAGGCTTGTGTAGTCAATACACATTCGCCACTGCTTGTTCTTCTTCAGTACCAGGACCGGGTTGGCTAGCCACTTTGGAAAGAATACTTCCATAATGAAGTCGGCTGCTAGGAGTCGGGCTATCTCTTCTCCGACAACTCTTCTCTTTTCCTCTGATAGGCGGCGCAGGGGCTGCCTGACCGGCTTTGCATCAGATCGGACATATAACTTGTGCTCGGTGAATTCCGTCGGTACACCTGGCATGTCTTTGGGGGGACCATGTGAAGATGTCCCGATTCTCACGGAGGAAATCGACGAGCTCGCCTTCCTATTTGCTGTCGAGGTTTGTGCCTACGACAGCGTACCTCTTTGGGTGCTTCGGATCCAAGGGTATCTTCTTTGTCTCTTTGGCCGGCTTGAACAAACCCTCAGCCTCCGACTCCTTTGGGTTAGGCGACACCTCTAGCTTCTTGCCGGTCATCGCCAAAACCCGATCAAGGAGCCACTTCTCGGCCGCGATCACCAGGGACTCGGCCAGCCGACTACTCTTAGCCGCACAGGCAGACGACTTCCGGTAGTCGCCAGCTACGGTCAGAATCCCCCTGGAACTGGGCATCTTCATTTTGAGGCAGGCGTAGTGGGGGACCGCCATGAACTTGGCCAGGGCGGGTCGGCCAAGTAATGCATGGTATGGGCTCTCGAGGTCCACCACCTCAAACCAAACTGACTCTCGGCGGAAGTGATCTTTGTCTCCAAAGAGGACGTCCATCAGGATCTTGCCGATTGGTGAGCAGGAAAGACCAGGAACAATGCCGTGGAATACAGTCCGGCTGTTCTGAAGCTGTCTTTGCTTGATTCCTAACTTCTCCATGGTGTCCTTGTACAGGATGTTGATGTTGCTGCCTCCGTCTATCAGAACTCGCGAGAAACGAGAACTCATCTATCCGTGGCAAAGGTGGCATCCAAGACCAAGGCATAAGAGCCCGGACTCGGCATCACCTCTGGGTGATCAGCTCTGCTCCAGCTGATAGGCTTCTCGGACCAGTGCATGAACTCTGGTGTCTCTGATGCTACTGCATTCACCTCTTGTCGCTGCAGCTGCCTGCTGCGTCGATCATCAGCCACGCTAGTAAATATCACGTAGGCTCCGTGCTCTTCGGGGTACTCGTCTTGTACTGCATCGACTAGCCTGACAGCCGACTGCTGGGGCGGAGGCGGAGGCTGCTGCCCAGTAGGTGGGGGGGGGGGGTAGGAGGCCGTCTCCTTTGGCAATCCTGGTGAGCCAGTGGCACTTCCGGGTGGTGTGATTCGATGGCTTCGCGCCGCTGTGGAACTTGCAAGGACCATCCAGAGTCTGCTCGTATGAGAAAGCCGACAACCAGTTGGGCTTGCCACCTTTCCGTTGCTTGGGTGGAGGCTGCCCGTCCGGCTGCTGGCCTTCAACTGTCGCCACCTGCCGGTTGTTGGAAGCCGGCTGCGGGGCCTTGCGCTTGTGGTTGTTTTGCTGTTGCCACCGACTGGCATCTCCTGCCGGAGTTCTAGGAGCCTGAGGGGCCACTTTGCCAGTCGCTTAACTTGAATCTCCGCCTTCATGGAGGAGTCGGCCATGGCATACTTGTCTGCTATGATCAGCAGCTTGTTGAGGGTTTCTGGCTCGTCGCAGAGGAGCTTGTGCTTGAGGAGGGTGCCTTCTCTGCACCCGGTGGTGAAGTACTCGATAGCCCGCACCTCGTGCATGCCTTCGCAGGAGTTTCGAAGCTTAGCCCAGCGCGTGAGGTAGTCGCGAGTCGACTCGTTGGGGCCTTGCATGCACAAGGAAAGCTGACGAGGCTTGGGAGGACGCTTGTACGTGCTTGTGAAGTTGCGGACGAATGCATCGGTGAAGTTGAAGGAAATATGCCCTAGAGGCAATAATAATGTTATTATTTTATTTCCATATATCATGATAAATGTTTATTATTCATGCTAGAATTGTATTATCCGGAAACATAATACTTGTGTGAATACATAGACAAACTAAAACGTCACTAGTATGCCTCTACTTGACTAGCTTGTTAATCAAAGATGGTTATGTTTCCTAACCATAGACATGTGTTGTCATTTCATTAACGGGATCACATTATTAGGAGAATGATGTGATTGACATGACCCATTCCATTAGCTTAGCACCCGATCATTTAGTATGTTGCTATTGCTTTCTTCATGACTTATACATGTTCCTATGACTATGAGATTATGCAACTCCCGTTTGCCAGAGGAACACTTTGTGTGCTACCAAACGTCCCAACGTAACTGGGTGATTATAAAGGAGCTCTACAGGTGTCTCCAAAGGTAAATGTTGGGTTGGCGTATTTCGAGATTAGGATTTGTCACTCCGATTGTCGGAGAGGTATCTCTGGGCCCTCTCGGTAATGCACATCACATAAGCCTTGCAAGCATTGCAACTAATGAGTTAGTTACGAGATGATGTATTACGAAACGAGTAAAGAGACTTGCCGGTAACAAGATTGAACTAGGTATTGAGATACCGACGATCGAATCTCGGGCAAGTAACATACCGATGACAAAGGGAACAACGTATGTTGTTATGTGGTCTGACCGATAAAGATCTTTGTAGAATATGTGGGAACCAATATGAGCATCCAGGTTCCGCTATTTGTTATTGACCGGAGACATGTCTTGTCCATGTCTACATTGTTCTCGAACCCGTAGGGTCCGCACGCTTAAGGTTTCGATGACAGTTATATTATGAGTTTATGAGTTTTGATGTACCGAAGTTAGTTCAGAGTCCCGGATGTGATCACGGACATAACGAGGAGTCTCGAAATGGTCGAGACATAAAGATTGATATATTGGACGGCTATATTCGGACACCGGAAGTGTTCCGGGTGATTTAGGAGAAAACCGGAGTGCCGGAGGGTTACCGGAACCCCCCGGGAGAAGTAATGGGCCATATGGGCCTTAGTGGAGAGAGAGAAGGGCAGCCAGGGTGGGCCGCGTGCCTCCTCCCCCCTTGGTCTGAATTGGACTAGGAGAGGGGGGCAGCGCCCCCCTTTCCTTCTCCCTCCCCACTTCCTTTCCCCCTCCTAGTAGGAGTCCTACTCCTACTAGGAGGAGGACTCCTCCTTGGCGCGCCAATAGGGCCGGCCGGCCTCCTCCCCTTTCTCCTTTATATACGGGGGCAAGGGGCACCCCTAGACACACAAGTTGTTCCACGTGATCGTTTTCTTAGCCGTGTGCGGTGCCCCCTTCCACCATAATCCTCGATAATATTGTAGCGGTGCTTAGGTGAAGCCCTGCGACGGTAGAACATCAAGATCGTCACCACGCCGTCGTGCTGACGGAACTCTTCCCCGACACTTTGCTGGATCGGAGTCCGGGGATCGTCACCGAGCTGAACGTGTGCTAAAACTCGGAGGTGCCGTAGCTTCGGTGCTTGATCGGTCGGGCCATGAAGACGTACGACTACATCAACCGCGTTGTGCTAAAGCTTCCGCTGTCGGTCTACAAGGGTACGTAGATCACAGTCTCCCCTCTCGTTGCTATGCATCACCATGATCTTGCGTGTGCGTAGGAATTTTTTTGAAATTACTACGTTCCCCAACAGTGGCATCCGAGCCTAGGTTTTATGTGTTGATGTTATATGCACGAGTAGAACACAAGTGAGTTGTGGGCGATATAAGTCATACTGCTTACCAGCATGTCATACTTTGGTTCGGCGGTATTGTTGGACGAAGCGGCCCGGACCGACATTACGCGTACGCTTACGCGAGACCGGTTCTCCCGACGTGCTTTGCACAAAGGTGGCTAGCGGGTGTCAGTTTCTCCAACTTTAGTTGAACCGAGTGTGGCTACGCCCGGTCCTTGCGAAGGTTAAAACAACACCAACTTGACAAACTATCATTGTGGTTTTGATGCGTAGGTAAGATTGGTTCTTACTTAAGCCCGTAGCAGCCACGTAAAACTTGCAACAACAAAGTAGAGGACGTCTAACTTGTTTTTGCAGGGCATGTTGTGATGTGATATGGTCAAGACATGATGCTAAATTTTATTGTATGAGATGATCATGTTTTGTAACCAAGTTATCGGCAACTGGCAGGAGCCATATGGTTGTCGCTTTATTGTATGCAATGCAATCGCGCTGTAATGCTTTACTTTATCACTAAGCGGTAGCGATAGTCGTGGAAGCATAAGATTGGCGAGACGACAATGATGCTACGATGGAGATCAAGGTGTCACGCCGGTGACGATGGTGATCATGACGGTACTTCGGAGATGGAGATCACAAGTACAAGATGATGATGGCCATATCATATCACTTATATTGATTGCATGTGATGTTTATCTTTTATGCATCTTATCTTGCTTTGTTTGACGGTAGCATTTTAAGATGATCTCTCACTAATTATCAAGAAGTGTTCTCCCTGAGTATGCACCGTTACGAAAGTTCTTCATGCTGAGACACCACGTGATGATCGGGTGTGATAGGCTCTACGTTCAAATACAACGGGTGCAAAACAGTTGCACACGCGGAATACTCAGGTTATACTTGATGAGCCAAGCATATACAGATATGGCCTCGGAACACGGAGACTAAATGGTCGAGTGTGAATCATATAGTAGATATGATCAACATAGTGATGTTCACCAATGAAACTACTCCATCTCACGTGATGATCGGACATGGTTTAGTTGATTTGGATCATGTAATCACTTAGAGGATTAGAGGGATGTCTATCTAAGTGGGAGTTCTTTAGTAATATGATTAATTGAACCTAAATTTATCATGAACTTAGTACCTGATAGTATCTTGCTTGTTTATGTTTGATTGTAGATAGATGGCCCGTGCTGTTGTTCCATTGAATTTTAATGCGTTCCTTGAGAAAGCAAAGTTGAAAGATGATGATAGCAATTACATGGACTGGGTCCGTAACTTGAGGATTATCCTCATTACTGCACAGAAGAATTACGTCCTGGAAGCACCGCTGGGTGCCTGGCCTGCTGCTGGAGCAACACCAGATGTTATGAACGTCTGGCAGAGCAAAGCTGATGACTACTCGATAGTTCAGTGTGCCATGCTTTACGGCTTAGAATCGGGACTTCAACGACATTTTGAATGTCATGGAGCATATGAGATGTTCCAGGAGTTGAAGTTAATATTTCAAGCAAATGCCCGGTTTGAGAGATATGAAGTCTCCAATAAGTTCTATAGCTGCAAGATGGAGGAGAACAGTTCTGTCAGTGAGCATATACTCAAAATGTCTGGGTATAATAATCACTTGATTCAATTGTGAGTTAATCTTCCAGATGATTGCGTCATTAACAAAATTCTCCAATCACTGCCACCAAGCTACAAGAGCTTCGTGATGAACTATAATATGCAAGGGATGAATAAGACTATTCCCGAGCTCTTCGCAATGCTGAAAGCTGCGGAGGTAGAAATCAAGAAGGAGCATCAAGTGTTGATGGTCAACAAGACCACTAGTTTCAAGAAAAAGGGCAAAGGGAAGAAGAAGGGGAACTTCAAAAAGAACAGCAAGCAAGTTGCTACTCAAGAGAAGAAACCCAAACCTGGACCTAAGCCTGAAACTGAGTGCTTCTACTGCAAGCAGACTGGTCACTGAAGCGGAACTGCCCCAAGTATTTGGCGGATAAGAAGGATGGCAAGGTGAACAAAGGTATATGTGATATACATGTTATTGATGTGTACCTTACTAATGCTCGCAGTAGCACCTGGGTATTTGATACTGGTTCTGTTGCTAACATTTGCAACTCGAAACAGGGACTACGGATTAAGCGAAGATTGGCTAAGGATGAGGTGACGATGCGCGTGGGAAATGGTTCCAAAGTCGATGCGATCGCGGTCGGCACGCTACCTCTACATCTACCTTTGGGATTAGTATTAGACCTAAATAATTGTTATTTGGTGCCAGCGTTAAGCATGAACATTATATCTGGATCACGTTTGATGCGAGATGGTTATTCATTTAAATCAGAGAATAATGGTTGTTCTATTTATATGAGTAATATCTTTTATGGTCATGCACCCTTAAAGAGTGGTCTATTCTTATTAAATCTCGATAGTAGTGACACACATATTCATAATGTTGAAGCCAAAAGATGCAGAGTTGATAATGATAGTGCAACTTATTTGTGGCACTGCCGTTTGGGTCATATCGGTGTAAAGCGCATGAAGAAACTCCATACTGATGGACTTTTGGAACCACTTGATTATGAATCACTTGGTACTTGCGAACCGTGCCTTATGGGTAAGATGACAAAAACACCATTCTCCGTTACTATGGAGAGAGCAACATATTTGTTGGAAATCATACATACAGATGTATGTGGTCCGATGAATGTTGAGGCTCGTGGCGGATATCGTTATTTTCTCACGTTCACAGATGACTTAAGAAGATATGGGTATATCTACTTAATGAAACATAAGTCTGAAACATTTGAAAAGTTCAAAGAATTTCAGAGTGAAGTTGAAAATCATCGTAACAAGAAAATAAAATTCCTACGATCTGATCGTGGAGGAGAATATTTGAGTTACGAGTTTGGTGTACATTTGAAACAATGCGGAATAGTTTCGCAACTCACGCCACCCGGAACTCCACAGCGTAATGGTGTGTCGAACGTCGTAATCGTACTTTACTAGATATGGTGCGATCTATGATGTCTCTTACTGATTTACCGCTATCATTTTGGGGTTATGCTCTAGAGATGGCCGCATTCATGTTAAATAGGGCACCATCAAAATCCGTTGAGACGACGCCTTATGAACTGTGGTTTGGCAAGAAACCAAAGTTGTCGTTTCTGAAAGTTTGGGGCTGCGATGCTTATGTGAAAAAACTTCAACCTGATAAGCTCAAACCCAAATCGGAGAAATGTGTCTTCATAGGATATCCAAAGGAAACTGTTGGATACACCTTCTATCACAGATCCGAAGGCAAGACTTTTGTTGCTAAATTCAGAAATTTTCTAGAGAAGGAGTTTCTCTCGAAAGAAGTGAGTGGGAGGAAAGTAGAACTTGACGAGGTAACTGTACCTGCTCCCTTATTGGAAAGTAGCACATCACAGAAACCAGTTTCTGTGACACCTACACCAATTAGTGAGGAAGCTAATGATGATGATCATGAAACTTCAGAACAAGATACTACTGAACCCCGTAGATCAACCAGAGTAAGATCCGCACCAGAGTGGTACGGTAATCCTGTTCTGGAAATCATGTTACTAGATCATGATGAACCTACGAACTATGCAGAAGCGATGGTGAGCCCAGATTCCGTAAAATGGCTTGAAACCATGAGATCTGAGATGGGATCCATGTATGAGAACAAAGTATGGACTTTGGTTGACTTGCCCAAAGATAGGCAAGCAATTGAGAATAAATGGATCTTCAAGAAGAAGACTGACGCTGACGGTAATGTTACTGTCTACAAAGCTCGACTTGTCGCAAAAGGTTTTCGACAAGTTCAAGGGATTGACTATGATGAGACCTTCTCACCCGTAGCAATGCTTAAGTCTGTCCGAATCATGTTAGCAATTGCTGCATTTTATAATTATGAAATTTGGCAGATGGATGTCAAAACTGCATTCCTGAATGGATTTCTAGAAGAAGAGTTGTATATGATGCAACCGGAAGGTTTTGTCGATCCAAAGGGAGCTAACAAAGTGTGCAAGCTCCAGCGATCCATTTATGGACTGGTGCAAGCTTCTCGGAGTTGGAATAAACGCTTTGATAGTGTGATCAAAGCATTTGGTTTTGTACAGACTTTTGGAGAAGCCTGTATTTACAAGAAAGTGAGTGGGAGCTCTGTAGCATTTCTGATATTATATGTAGATGACATATTACTAATCGGAAATGATATAGAATTTCTGGATAGCATAAAGGGATACTTGAATAATAGTTTTTCAATGAAAGACCTTGGTGAAGCTGCTTACATATTGGGCATTAAGATCTATAGAGATAGATCAAGACGCTTAATTGGACTTTCACAAAGCACATACCTTGACAAAATTTTGAAGAAGTTCAAAATGGATCAAGCAAAGAAAGGATTCTTGCCTGTGTTACAAGGTGTGAAATTGAGTAAGACTCAATGCCCGACCAATCCAGAAGATAGAGAGAAAATGAAAGATGTTCCCTATGCTTCAGCCATAGGATCTATCGTGTATGCAATGCTGTGTACCAGACCTGATGTGTGTCTTGCTATAAGTCTACCAGGGAGGTACCAAAGTAATCCAGGAGTGGATCACTGAACAACGGTCAAGAACATCCTGAAATACCTGAAAAGGACTAAGGATATGTCTCTCATATATGGAGGTGACAAAGAGCTCATCGTAAATGGTTACGTTGATGCAAGCTTTGACACTGATCCGGACGATTCTAAATCGCAAACCGGATACGTGTTTACATTAAACGGTGGAGCTGTCAGTTGATGCAGTTCTAAACAAAGCGTTGTGGCGGGATCTACATGTGAAGCGGAGTACATAGCTGCTTCGGAAGCAACAAACGAAGGAGTCTGGATGAAGGAGTTCATATCCGATCTAGGTGTCATACCTATTGCATCGGGTCCAATGAAAATCTTTTGTGACAATACTGGTGCAATTGCCTTGGCAAAGGAATCCAGATTTCACAAGAGAACCAAGCACATCAAGAGACGTTTCAATTCCATCCGGGACCTAATCCTGGTGGGAGACATAGAGATTTGCAAGATACATACGGATGTGAATGTTGTAGACCCGTTGACTAAGCCTCTTCCACGAGCAAAACATGATCAGCACCAAAGCTCCATGGGTGTTAGAATCATTACTGTGTAATCTAGATTATTGACTCTAGTGCAAATGGGAGACTGAAGGAAATATGCCCTAGAGGCAATAATAATGCTATTATTTTATTTCCTTATATCATGATAAATGTTTATTATTCATGCTAGAATTGTATTATCCGAAAACATAATACTTGTGTGAATACATAGACAAACTAAAACGTCACTAGTATGCCTCTACTTGACTAGCTTGCTAATCAAAGATGGTTATGTTTCCTAACCATGGACATGTGTTGTCATTTGATTAACGGGATCACATTATTAGGAGAATGATGTGATTGACATGACCCATTCCATTAGCTTAGCACCCGATCGTTTAGTATGTTGCTATTGCTTTCTTCATGACTTATTGACTTATACAGGTTCCTATGACTATGAGATTATGCAACTCCCGTTTGCCGGAGGAACACTTTGTGTGCTACCAAACGTCACAACGTAACTGGGTGATTATAAAGGAGCTCTACAGGTGTCTCCAAAGGTAAATGTTGGGTTGGCGTATTTCGAGATTAGGATTTGTCACTCTGATTGTCGGAGAGGTATCTCTGGGCCCTCTCGGTAATGCACATCACATAAGCCTTTCAAGCATTGCAACTAATGAGTTAGTTACGAGATGATGTATTACGAAATGAGTAAAGAGACTTGCCGGTAACGAGATTGAACTAGGTATTGAGATACCGACGATCGAATCTCGGGCAAGTAACATACCGATGACAAAGGGAACAACGTATGTTGTTATGCGGTCTGACCGATAAAGATCTTCGTAGAATATGTGGGAACCAATATGAGCATCCAGGTTCCGCTATTGGTTATTGACCGGAGACATGTCTCGGTCATGTCTACATTGTTCTCGAACCCGTAGGGTCCGCACGCTTAAGGTTTCGATGATAGTTATATTATGAGTTTATAAGTTTTGATGTACCGAAGTTAGTTCGGAGTCCCGGATGTGATCATGGACATAACGAGGAGTCTCGAAATGGTCGAGACATAAAGATTGATATATTGGACGGCTATATTCGGACACCGGAAGTGTTCCGAGTGATTTCGGAGAAAACCAGAGTGCCGGAGGGTTACCGGAACCCCCCGGGAGAAGTAATGGGCCATATGGGCCTTAGTGGAGAGAGAGAAGGGCAGCCAGGGTGGGCGTCGCACCTCCTCCCCCCTTGGTCCGAATTGGACTAGGAGAGGGGGCATCACCCCCCTTTCCTTCTCCCTCCCCACTTCCTTTCCCCCTCCTAGTAGGAGTCCTACTCCTACTAGGAGGAGCACTCCTCCTTGGCGCGCCAATAGGGCCGGCCAGCCTCCTCCCCTTGCTCCTTTACATACGGGGGCAGGGGGCATCCCTAGACACACAAGTTGATCCATGTGATCGTTTTCTTAGCCGTGTGCGGTGCCCCCTTCCAACATAATCCTCGATAATATTGTAGCGGTGCTTAGGCGAAGCCCTGCGACGGTAGAACATCAAGATCGTCACCACACCGTCGTGCTAACGGAACTCTTCCCCGACACTTTGCTGGATCGGAGTCCGGGGATCGTCATCGAACTGAACGTGTGCTAAAACTCGGAGGTGCCGTAGTTTCGGTGCTTGATCGGTCGGGCCGTGAAGACGTACGACTACATCAACCGCGTTGTGCTAACGCTTCCGCCGTCGGTCTACAAGGGTACATAGATCACACTCTCCCCTCTCGTTGCTATGCATCACCATGATCTTGCGTGTGCGTAGGATTTTTTTTTTGAAATTACTACGTTCCCCAACAGAAGTCGACCCAGCTGTTGATGCTGCGGGGCTTCAGGCTGTTCAGCCATGTCCGAGCCGTGCCCTGGAGCATGAGCGGAACGTATTTTATGGCGACACGCTTGTTGCCGTTCGCTATGTTGACGGCCGTGGAGTAGTCAACCAGCCAGTCCTCCGGCTTCACGGAGCCGGTGTACTTGGGCGTGTCTCTCGGGAGCGTGAACCCTTTGGGAAAGGGCTCGTCTCGAATGCGGGGCCCGAAACAAGGCGGACCCAACTCGTCTTCTTCATCCAGCGCCAGGGATCGGTGAAGTAGGTCGACACGGTGGCGGGCGTCGTTTTCTCCGACTCCCTCTCGGCGGCCAAGGTGGTCTCCGAGAGTCGGATGGTCAACAGGCGGCAGGGAGACTCGCCTTTCCTTGTGAAGAGGAGGAGGCGGACAGTCGTCCTGTCGTTCTTCGGTGACGGTGCTTCCGTCGCTCTCTGCACGAGGGAGAGGCTCGTCGTAGACCACCATGTTGGTGGGGAACGCGTCGAGCGACGCGGTGTCGGAGTCGACCAGCATCAGGTCGGTGGAGCCTACAGACTCCAGGTCCACGGCAGGCTCGCCGGTGACGTGGAGTTGGTCGAGGAGGCCCGCGAGGAGGCTCTCGGGGCCGCTCGTGCCTGTGTTGGATGCAGGTTTGTTGGAGAGGCAGACCTCGCCTACAAGATTGGCGAGGCAGCTAGCTGCACAGGCGATCTCAGCGCCATGTAGCGCGTCAGCGCAAACTCCGTCTGGCATGCCGGGCTGGTTGCGCTCGCCAGGGAGAAAAAGGGTTCCCGTCCAGAGCAGGTCTCCGGACGACGGTGCAGCAGGCCCCACGGTGGGCGCCAAATGTCGGGGGTTGGGTGCGACATATGCCAAAGGATGGCTTATCATGGTGGGGGCGAGTAGAACGTCGCCGATGCCTGGAAACGGGATAAGGTGAAGGCATGCACGCCGGCGAATCTTACCCAGCTTTGGGGCTCTCCGGGGAGATAATACCCCTACTGCTGCTCTGCGGGGTCCCCGCATGATCACTATGACAAAGTGTTTACACGGTTGCTCCTTGAGCTGTTTCCTGGAGGTAGGAAAAGGCAAGGCTAGCTCTCTCCTTCCTATACGATCTGGTCTAGTGCTAATGGATTCCAACCCTTTGCATGGATGCCCTGGGGGGTTTATATAGGCCTACCCCCCAGGGGTACAATGGTAATCCGGCTGGGCGCGGGCCCAGCTGTCAGTCTCTCTGGCCGCAGTCTTATCCGCCGACTCCTAGGGCCCGTCGACTGGCTCGGTACGGAGCCGACAGGCCGCGTCCGCTGCGGGCGGGTCTTGCCGACTGCAGATTACTGTAGCCGTGCCTCTAATGACGCAGGCTCGGTCATGAGGTCGTGGCGACAGCTCCGCCATCTGGCGGGCGATCACTGTGGCCACTACTTGTCGTGTCAGATTAATGGCGTGTGGGGCCCATGGGAGGGGCTGGCCGACTTCTGGTGGCCGACTTCCATCCGGGCCGACTAGTGGTGCTTTCACCGTCTTTCATACGCCCGCCGACTGGTGGGACCCATCATCCCTGGGTCATACCAGCAGGCCGTCGTGGGCACAGGGCTCCGCCCCCTGGGGCTGACGTCAGGGCCGGCATGGCAATAGTGTCGCGCCGCGCGGAGATCTCTGCGAGTACGGCGTACTGTAGCCACGCCTGCCCTTGGAAAAGGGGTGGGAGTGGACCATACTATGGCCACTCCCCGTCCCGTCCCTCTTTATGAGGGCATGGGGGTTGTTGGTGTCGCGGGCCGACTCCCCAAGGCCGGCTTCTATGGAAGTCGCCAGTCAGGAGTTGGCTTTACCCTGAAGCCGTTCCCGGGACTCGGCCGCGAGTGGGCAGTCGGCCGGCTCGCTGCCGACTCCTCAGAAGGCGGCTCTTCGTCCTGGGATCTCGAGGGGCGCAGTCTGCCTCAATGTCTTGAAAGTTCTGGGCCTGGGTTAGCCTACCCGGGGCCCATTACTCCGACAGTATGAATTTTGCAAATTTCTGTGTCTCCCTCCTTGACTTGTTCACAGATGGAGTTGAAGCGTCTCTTGATGTGTTTGTGCTGGGGAGCGTAGCATGCAATTTCAAAAAAAAATTCCTACGATCACGCAAGATCTATCTAGGAGATGCATAGCAGCGAGAGGGGGAGAGTGTGTCCACGTACCCTCGTAGACCGAAAACGGAAGCGTTAGGTTAACGCGGTTGATTTAGCCGAACGTCTTCACGATCCAACTGATCTAGTACCGAACGTACGACACCTCCGAGTTCAGCACACATTCAGCTCGATGAAGTCCCTCAAACTCTTGATCCAGCAGAGGGTCGAGGGAGAGTTCCGTCATCACGACGACATGGTGACGGTGATGGTGATGTGATCCGCGCAGGGCTTCGCCTAAGCACTACGGTGATATGACCAGAGGAGTAAACGGTGGAGGGGGGCACCGCACACAGCTAAGAGAACAATTGATGTGCCTTTGGGGTGCCCCCGCCCCCTATATAAAGGAGGGGAGGAGAGAGTGGCCGGCCAAGAGGGGCGCGCCATGGGGGGGAGTCCTACTAGGACTCCTAGTCCTAGTAGGATTTGCCCCCCCCCCCGTTTTTCCTTTCTTCACCGGACGGAAAAGGAAGGAGAGGGAGTAGGAGAAGGAAAGGGGGTGGTGCCCCTTTCCCTACACCAATTCGGTCTCCTCCCTTGTGGGGGGCGCACCATCCCCGTGTGGGCTGGTTAGCCTCCCTCCTATGGCCCATATCTTCCCCCGGGGGGTTCCGGTAACCCCTCCGGTACTCCAGTATGTACCCGATACACTCCGGAACCCTTCTGGTGTCCGAATACTACCTTCCAGTATATCAATCTTTACCTCTTGGCCATTTTGAGACTCCTCGTCATGTCTGTGATCTCATCCGGGACTCCGAACAAATTTCAGTCACCAAAACACATAACTCATAATACAAATCGTCATCGAACGTTAAGCGTGTGGACCCTACGGGTTCGAGAACTATGTAGACATGACCGAGACACATCTCTGGTCAAAAACCAATAGAGGAACCTGGATTCTCATATTGGTTCCTACATATTCTACGAAGATCTTTATTGGTCAAACCGCAATAACAACATACGTTATTCCCTTTGTCATTGGTATATTACTTGCCCGAGATTCGATCGTCGGTATCATCATACCTAGTTCAATCTCGTTACCGGCAAGTGTATTTACTCGCTCTGTAGTGCATCATCCCATAACTAACTCATTAGTCACATTGCTTGCAAGGCTTATAGTGATGTGCATTACCTAGAGGGCCCAGAGATACCTCTCCGATACTCGGAGTGACAAATCCTAATCTCGATCTATGCCAACCCAACAAACACCTTCGGAGACACATGTAGAGCATCTTTATAATCACCAAGTTATGTTGTGACGTTTGATAGCACACAAGGTGTTCCTCCGGTATTCGGGAGTTGCATAATCTCATTGTCAGAGGAATATGTATAAGTCCTGAAAAAGCAATAGCAATAAAACTTAACGACCATTATGCTAAGCTAATAGACGAGTCTTGTCCATCACATCATTCTCTAATGATGTGATCCCATTCATCAAATGACAACACATGTCTATGGTCAGGAAACTTAACCATCTTTGATTAACGAGCTAGTCAAGTAGAGGCATACTAGGGACACTCTGTTTTGTCTATGTATTCACACATGTACTAAGTTTTCGGTTAATACAATTCTAGCATGAATAATAAACATTTATCATGATATAAGGAAATATGAATAACAACTTTATTATTGCCTCTAGGGCATATTTCCTTCAGTATGGTTCTTTTGTGAAATCTGGATTCCTTCGCCAAGGCAATGGCTCCAGTATTGTCACAAAAGATTTTCATTGGACCCGATGCACTAGGTATTACACCTAGATCGGATATGAACTCCTTCATCCAGACTCCTTCATTTGCTGCTTCTGAAGCAGCTATGTACTTCGCTTCACACGTAGATCCCGCCACGACGCTCTGCTTGGAACTGCACCAACTGACAGCTCCACCATTCAATATAAATATGTATCCGGTTTGTGACTTAGAGTCATCCAGATTAGTGTCAAAGCTAGCATTGACGTAACCACTTATGACGAGCTCTTTGACACCTCCATAAACGAGAAACATATCCTTGGTCCTTTTCAGGTACTTCAGGATGTTCTTGACTGCTGTCCAGTGATCCACTCCTGGATTACTTTGGTACTTCCCTGCCAGACTTATGGCAAGGCACACATCAGGTCTGGTACATAGCATAGCATAGCATACATGATAGAACATATGGATGAGGCACAAGGAATGACTTTCATTTTCTCTCTATCTTCTGTAGTGGTCGGGCTTTGAGTCTGACTCAACTTCACACCTTGTAACACATGCAAGAACCCTTCCTTTGAATAATCCATTTTGAACTTCTTCAAAACTTTATCAAGGTGTGTGCTTTGTGAAAGTCCTATTAAGCGTCTCGATCTATCTCTATAGATCTTGATGCCCAATATATAAGCAGCTTCACCAAGGTCTTTCATTGAAAAATTCTTATTCAAGTATCCTTTTATGCTATCCAGAAATTCTACATCATTTCCAATCAACAATATGTCATCTACATATAATATTAGAAATGCTACAGAGCTCCCACTCACTTTCTTGTAAATACATGCTTCACCGAAAGTCTATAAAACCATATGCTTTGATTACCTCATCAAAGCGTATATTCCAACTCCGAGATGCTTGCACCAGTCCATAGATGGATCGCTGGAGCTTGCACACTTTGTTAGCACCTTTAGGATCGACAAAACCTTCTGGTTGCATCATATACAACTCTTCTTTAAGAAATCCATTAAGGAATGTAGTTTTGACGTCCATTTGCCCGATTTATAATCATAAAATGCGGCAATTGCTAACATGATTCAGACGGACTTAAGCATCACTATGGGTTAGAAAGTCTCATCGTAGTCAACCCCTTGAACTTGTCGAAAACCTTTTGCGACAAGTCGAGCTTTGTAGACAGTAACATTGCCATCAGTGTCAGTCTTCTTCTTGAAGATCCATTTATTCTTTATGGCTTACCGATCATCGGGCAAGTCCACCAAAGTCCATACTTTGTTCTCAAACATGGATCCTATCTCAGATTTCATGGACTCAAGCCATCTGTTGGAATCTAGGCTCATCATTGCTTCTTCATAGTTCGTAGGTTCGTCATGGTCTAGTAACATGACTTCCAGGATTGGATTACCGTACCATTCTGGTGCAGAACATGCTCTGTTCGACCTCCGAGGTCTAGTAGTAACTTGATTCGAAGTTTCATAATCATCATCATTATCTTCCTCACTTGTTGGTGTCGGCATCTGATGCGGCTTGAAGCTACGTTGGTATTTACCCAAAGAGGAAGGGATGATGCAGCACAACGACGATAGGTATTTCCCTCAGTGATGAGATCAAGGTTATCGAACTAGGTGGAGAACCAAGCAACAACACGTAAGCGGTGCCTGCACACAAATAACAACTACTCGCAACCCGACGTATTAAAGGGGTTGTCAATCCCTTTCGGGTAACGGTGCCAGAAATTGGCAAAACTGACGTGAATAAATTATAGTAGATTAATAGATTGAACGCCAAATAAAATAAATAAGAATAAATTGCAGCAAGGTAATTTGTATTTTTGGTTTAATAGATCTGAAAATAAAAGGCAAATAAAATAGGTCGCAAAGGTAAATATATTAAAGAAGAGACCCAGGGGCCGTAGGTTTCACTAGTGGTTTCTCTCGAGAAAATAGGAAACGGTGGGTAAACAAATTACTGTTGGGCAATTTATAGAACTTCAAATAATCATGACGATATCCAGGCAAGGATCATTATATAGGCATCACGTCCAAGATTAGTAGACCGACTCCTGCCCGCGTCTACAAGTATTACTCCACACATCGATCGCTATCCAGCATGCATCTAGTGTATTAAGTTCATGGGGAAACGGAGTAATGCAATAAGAACAATGACATGATGTAGACAAGATCTATCTATGTAGAGATAGACCACATCATTTTATCCCTGGTAGCAACGATACATACGTGTCGGTTCCCCTTCTATCACTGGGATCAAGCACCGTAAGATCGAACCCACTACAAAGCACCTCTTCCTATAGCAAGATAAATAGATCAAGTTGGCCAAAAAAACCAAATATCGGAGAAGAAATACGAGGCTATAAGCAATCATGCATATAAGAGATCAAAGAAGATTCAAATAACTTTCATGGATAAAAAGATAGATCTGGTCATAAACTCAAATTTCATCTGATCCCAACAAACACACCACAAAAAGAGTTACATCATATGGATCTCCAAGAGACCATTGTATTGAGAATCAAATGAGAGAGAGGAAGCCATCTAGTTACTGAGTACAGACCCGAAGGTCTACAAACAACTACTCATGCATCATCGGAGAGGCACCAATGGAAGTGGTGAACCCCTCCGTGATGGTGTCTAGATTGGATCTGGTGGTTCTGGACTCTGCGGCGGCTGGAATTGATTTACGTCGATTCCCCTAGGGTTTCTGGAATATTGGGGTATTTATAGAGCAAAGAGGCGGTTCAAGGGGCACCCGAGGTGGGCACAACCCACCAGGGCGCACCTGGGCCTCCTGGCGCGCCCTGGTGGGTTGTGCTCCCCTCGGAGCACCCCCAGGTGCTTCTTCGGCCCATTGGTTGTCTTCTGGTCCAAAAAAATCTCCAAAAAGTTTTGCTGTGTTTGGATTTTGTTTGGTACTGATTTCGTGCGATGTAAAGAACATGCAGAAAACAACAACTGACACTTGGCACTATGTTAATAGGTTAGTACAGAAAACGATATAAAATGAATATAAAATGATTATAAAACATCCAAGATTGATAATATAATAGCATGGAACAATTAAAAATTATAGATACGTTGGAGACGTATCAGCATCCTCAAGGTTAATTCCTGCTCGTCCTCGAGTAGGTAAATGATAAAAACATAATTTTTGATGTGGAATGTTGCCTAACATGTCATATCATATTCTTTTCTTTATAGCATGGACATTTGGACTTTTATACTATTCAGAGCAATAGTCTAGTTTTGGCATGATAATTTACATACTCAAGCATGCCAACAAGCAACCATGTCTTTGAAAATATCAACGCTAAAATAAGCTATCCCTAGCCCATTATGCTCAATCATGTCTTTCAAAATATCAACGCTAAAATAAGCTATCCCTAGCCCATTATGCTCAATCATTGATCCATTCATGAAACACACTCGCATATTAACTACACCCAATGCTCAAGTATGATCATAGTGCCTCCTAGTTGGTGCTTTATAAGAGAAGATGGAGACTCGAATG
This sequence comes from Triticum dicoccoides, assembly GCF_002162155.2. Lineage (NCBI taxonomy): Eukaryota > Viridiplantae > Streptophyta > Magnoliopsida > Poales > Poaceae > Triticum > Triticum dicoccoides. The sequence goes on from NC_041380.1 coordinate 151,329,357, forward strand.
CAAAATAAAAATTGCATAAAGTAAAAGAAAGGCCCTTCACAGAGGGAAGTAGGGATTTGTAGAGGTGCCAGAGCTCAAAGCGAAAATTGAGAGATAAAAACATTTTGAGAGGCATACTTTCCCACCAACAAAAATGACTTAGAGTTCCCAACACTTTCCATGCTAGATAAATCATAGCGGCTCCCAAACAAAAATCAAAGTTTAATCCTTTTTCCACCATACTTTCACTTTCCATGGATAACCGTATCCACGAGTGCCTTCCACACCAACACTTTCCAAGGAATTTATTATTTGACAACATAAAGTAAATTCATTTTTCATTTTGGGACTGGGCATCCCTAATACCTTTTCCTTACTCTCGTGCAATGACAAGTGAATAAACACTCATCGTGAGAAGAACACATCTAGCATGGAAAATATTAGCCACCGCTCATCGCCACTAGCACACAAAAGAGAAATTTATTTTAAATATTAGAGATGGAACATACAAATTTGCTTAAACGACAAAAGAATACCACATATAGGTAGGTATAGTGGACTCATATGGCAAAACTGGTTTAAAGGTTTTTGGATGCACAAGTAGCGATCATACTTAGTGCAAAATGAAGGCTAGCAAAAGATTGAGAAGCGACCAACCAAGAAATGAATAATCTCATAGGCGAGCATTAAGCATAATTAATACCGAATAATGCACCACAAGTAGGACATAATTTCATTGCATAATTATTGATTTTCGTGCTTGCATGGGGAATCACAAACCTTAACACCAACATTCTTACTAAAGCATAGTTACTCATCAAGATGACTCATATATCACATCATCATATCTCAAAACTATTACTAAGAATCAAGTTTATTTCGTCCAATGATCTTCATGAAAGTTTTTATTATATCCTTCTTGGATATCTATCACTTTGGAACTAATTTCCATATGTTGCTTTTGATAAGCTAAAACAAATATAAGTGAAGATCATGAGCATAAAATTTCTTTCTCTCAAATTAATTTAAGTGAAGCAAGAGAAAATTTCTTGAAAATTTTACTAACTCTCAAATAAATCTAAGTGAAGCAAGAGAGCAATTCTAACAAGTCGTGGCATAATTTTGGGTCTCTCAAATAGGTGTGTCCAACAAGGAATCAAGAATTAAAACACAAAATAAAACAAGCAAAGACTCATGTCATACAAGACACTCCAAGCAAAACACATAGTATGTGATGAATAAAAATATAGCTTCGAGTAAAATACCGATGGTCGTTATAAGAAAGAGGTGATGCCATCCGGGTCATCCCCAAGCTTAGTTGCTTGCTCTCTCTTGGATAATAGATTGGGATGTCGGGAATCCCCAAGCTTAGGCTCTTCTTACTCCTTATTCCTTCATCCATCGTGAGATTACCCAAAACTTGAAAACTTCAATCACACAAAACTGAAGAAAAGCCTTCACGAGATCCGTTAGTATAAGAAAACAAATCACTACTATAAGTGTTGCAGCAAACCAATTCATATTTTGTTCTTGCATTATAACTACTGTATTCCAACATTTCATTGGCAAAAACTCATCAAAGAAAACCATAAAATCATCAAAACAAGCACACAACGCAAAGAAAATAGAATCTGTCAAAAACATAATAGTATGTAGCAATCTGGATATTTAGAATACTTATGTAACTCCAAAAACTCTGAAAAATTAGGACGACATGGGAAATTTGTATATTAATATACTGCAAAAGGAATTGGTATGTTATCGCTCTCTGGTTAAAAGTTAAAATTAGTTTCATGAGCGCAAACGTTTTTGTTTTTTAGCAAGATCAAACAACTATCACCCAAGAAGATCCTAAAGGCTTTACTTGGCACAAACACTAATTAAAACATAAAAACACAATCATAAGGGTATCATAATTGTCCTAACACTCAAGAACAGAAAGCAAAAAGCAAAAATAAGATTTATTCATTGGGTTGCCTCCCAACAAGCGCTATAGTTTTACGCCCTTAGCTAGGCATAAAACAAGGATCTAAGTTTTGTCATCTTTGTTTCGAGATCCATAAGATGCCCTCATGATTGATTCATATAGTGGCCTAATTCTTGTTCTAGGGAAGTGTGCGATACCCATCCTCAAAGGAAATTGGAACTTAATATTGTTGTCGGTGTCAAAACCGGCGGATCTCGGGTAGGGGGTCCCGAACTGTGCGTCTAAGGCAGATGGTAACACGAGGCAGGGGACACGATGTTTACCCAGGTTCGGGTCCTCTTGATGGAGGTAATACCCTACATCCTGCTTGATTATTCTTGATGATATGAGTATTACAAGAGTTGATCTACTACGAGATCAAAGAGGCTAAACCCTAGAAGCTAGCCTATGGTATGATTGTATGTTGTCCTACGGACTAAACCCTCCGGTTTATATAGACACCGGAGGGGGCTAGGGTTACACAAGGTCGGTTACAAGGGAGGAGATATACATATCCGTACTGCCTAGCTTGCCTTCCACGCCAAGGAGAGTCCCATCCGAACATGAGACAAAGTCTTCAATCTTTTATCTTCATAATCCAACAGTCCGGCCAAAGGATATAGTCTGGCTGTCCGGAGACCCCCTAATCCAGGACTCCCTCAATAGCCCCTGAACCAGGCTTCAATGACGATGAGTCCAGCACGCAGTATCGTGTTCGGCATTGCAAGGCGGGTTCCTCCTCCGAATACACCATGGAAGAGTTTGAATACAAGGATAGTGTCCGACCCTGCAAAATAAGTTCCACATACCACCATAGAGAGAATAATATTTCCACAAATCTAATCTACTGACACATTTTGACAGCATGACATCATATCATGGCCCGGTTATTATTCGAACCGCTTTTCTCAACCAGCTCCGCAGATATTGCGAGGCGGTTTCCTTGACACGTCTTCTCAAAGCAGAGATCATGTTCCCCTTATCACAGTTCTCATCAATACGGACGTGGGTAACCCAACCGCGCCATCAATTATGGCGCCTGGGGAATAAGCGGTTTTACCAGGCAAGTGGGGAGACACATCGCCTCTTCCGCCCTTATAAACGGACAAGGATTTACTTTTTTCACCCATGCCTTCTTCCTCCCCGCTTACCCATTCCCGCACACTCGAGCTCTAGCGCCCAAGCTCGCGTTCTTCTTCTCAAACCACTCCAAGCATGTCCGTAGAAGGAGGCAAGTGGATGGTCTCCTCCGTCATGGTGGAGAACATCAAAAAGTTACGGGAAGCCGGATATCTAGCCTCGGACATCATGTACCGGCTGCCAGGTGCAGGGCAGATCATCCCTACACCCCGAACCCCATGAGAGGGTAGTTTCTCTTACCCACTTCATCCGCGGACTGGGATTTCCCCTCCACCCGTTCGTCCGCAGGCTCATGTTCTACGATGGGCTGGATTTTCATGATCTAGCCCCCAATTTCATCTTCAACATCTCGGCGTTTATCGTCGTGTGCGAGGCCTTCCTTCGCATCAAGCCCCATTTCGGCCTATGGCTGAAGACTTTTAATGTCAAACCGAAGGTGGTGGTCGGCCAGCAGGCAGACTGCGGAGGCGCCATGGTGGGCAAGATGCCAAACGTCACCTGGCTCAAAGGCTCCTATGTGGAGACCATAAAGGGGTGGCAATCGGGGTGGTTCTACATCACTGAGCCACACGACTCCAACTGGGCGGCGACCCCCGAATTTCGATTCGGAGTACCCACGCGGCTCACCTCCCGGAAAGAGAAGGACCTGTCCTAGAGTTCTTCGGTAGAGTTGATCGGACTCCAGACTTGCATCCAGAACATGACGAACAGGAAAATCAAGCTTGTCAATGTGGTCCAGGTTATGCTCTTCCGCCGGATCCTTCCGTGCCAACGGCGGGCATTCAATTTGTGGGAGTTTGACTCGGCCAAGCACCAGATGCTGCGAGAGCTCTATGACACGACGCAGGAGGACGTCTGGAGGGTGCTATTCAAGAGCGCCGAGATTCCTCCCCCCTCACCGAGGACCGCGGACTCAGCGCAAAGCGCCGCGCCAATCTGGTAGGCTTTTATATCTCTCAGGGTATTTATTTGCCCCGGTTTAGTTGTGTGCAGGATCTAAGCTTCCCTGTCATTACCAGGACTGGATAAAGACGGCGGAGCAGCTTGATAGCCTAGCCCTGCTGCCCGAAGATCCTGCAGACCCTCTTCTAACGAAGATGCTGGCTCCGGCACCTTATGAGGTGCCGGCAGAGAAGACCAAGAAGAAGGCCGCGGGGACCCGAAAGGGTCTCCGGCGCAAGGTTGTATCGGACTCATCGTCCGATGACTCCGACGCGCACTCCTCCCACAGAAACGAGGGGGAGGAGGAAAAGAGTTCTGCCCCCCAGCCGAGGGAGACAAGAAAAGGAAGGTTGACCCATCCGGGGAGGCCGAAGGGTCCAAGAAGGGAAGGACCCTCCCTCCGGACTGCTCCACGACGGCCGCCGACTATGGCGATGAGTGGCTACCCAGGGCAAGCCCCTGGCAAAATCGGAAGTGTCTGGGCACCATAGTACTTCATGGTATGTTTTATTACACTGCCTCTCCTCATGCCGAACATGATTATGCAGTCCGTCCCGAGCTCATCTCAATGTATCCTCGTCGAGCGGCTCTCTGGACTCGTCGGATATGAACAACGGTTCTCTCCCGACCGCTACCACCCCTCGCCCTACGGACAACGCCGAGGTGTTGTCTCGAAAGGCACCGAGCCAAGGGGAGGTGGTCCTGGGGGCGCCTCGAGGCGACTTCCCGGACCCTGGGTACCAAGGGAGCGAGGCTCCTACGGGCTCCGAGTTCGGCCCTCAGCCGAACACTGCGCCGGAACCTTTGATGGTTCCGAACTCCGGCAGGCGGTCCCCTGTTAAGGGGGGCCAACCATCCGTGACGGTGTCCTCTGTCCAACCAAACGCACCAGACAACTTGCTGGAAGCGCTTCACAGCGCTTCCATCGATGAATAGCACCGCACTATCATGAGTGCGGTGGTCGAGAAGGTTCAGTCCGCCAAAAACGGACCGACCGAAGCTTGCGCCAGCCTCCTAACAGGCTTTGAGGTAAGCAATCAAAATATAAGAAAATATTACCGCATATATAGTAGCCCCTGATGCTCTATCGGTGTTCGTGAAGAAAAGCCGAATAGAGGATCAAATGATAACTCAGGAGTCTAATTAGAGTATGTCTATGTGTATGTGCAGGCTTCACTGCTGGCTGCTACCGCACGTACTGCGAAGGTATCTACGCTGAAGCAGGACCTGAAGCGGTCTAAGGACGAGCCCGGCCTTACCAAGAGGCATCTTGAAGAGAGCAAAGGTAAGAAATACCCCTGTCTATATAGTTAAAAATAAATTCAATTGTAAAGTAATAGGATCATCATGGCTTTGCCAGGGGCCACGACTGAAGTGGCGACCCTGAGGAAGGCGTTGTCCGAGGCCGAAGACAAAGCGGCCAAGGAGCGCATTGAACGGGAGAAGCAAGAAGCCCGAGTAGGCGAGGTGCAGCAAGAGCTCGAGGCTCTCGCCAAAAAGCACGAGTCCTTGGAGCTTGACTCTAAGACGCGAGAGTCCGAGCTCGCGCAGGCGCTTGAAAGCGTCCGGAGCACCAAGGCCAAAGCCCACAAGGCCCTCTAGGAGATTGACGCAGTGAAGAAGATAGCAGCGGGTAAGGCATTCATTATGCAAAGCAAGCACATGAAGGAGACTTTCCTTTTTCTTACCCGAGTTCAAAGCTCTCCAGGAGCGTTTGCAGATCTTCCCCGCAATGTACTGGATGCCGCGGAGTTTTACCGGGCTGAGGAGGGGAGCTCAACGGAGAAGTTGTTCTGGTCTCAGTATACTGGGACCGAACACCCCGTGCCCTTGAGCGGCCAGCTGAAGCAGTTGGTCGAGCTTCACAAGGCGGCCGAACAGGCCATGAGGGGCCTTATAGTCCGGATGTGGCCTGGCGAGCCCCTGTCCGGCAGCTACTTCGGTCTGGTGAGGCGGCTTGTGGAAGCTTGCCCACGGCTTGAAGTCATCAAGTGGTCTGTCTGCATCGAGGGTGCATGCAGGGCTTTTGCCCGGGCGAAGGTGCACTGGGCGAAACTGGACGCCGTGAAGCTGGTGAAGGAGGGGCCACCGGAGGGCAAGGAGCATCGCTGCCCCGAGAATTATTATGAGAGTGTCCTGAAGGGTTCCTACCTAGTGGCAGATGAGTGTGCCAAGGATGTAATTTTTCAATGAACATGCTCATGTGATCCTGTAATATGAAATGAGTTCGTTTGCGCCATGCGACACTTTCTTAATTTAAAATATTACCTTCTATGCGGCCGTTTATAAAATCTGAGAGTTGGCCAGTCGTCGGCTTCTATCCCCATGTAACTAGTACTGGGGTGTTTGGGATAAACCTGAACACTCTTTACCCCAATTTGGGTCCTTCAAGGGAGGTGTTCAATGCAACGAACCAGACAATTGGACTATAATGCTTTATCACTCTCACTTAGCCATAGAAGTCTATGATTTTAAATTTTGGCGAAGCCCCTGGTATTCGGAGGGCCGAATTTGGGGCGCTATACACGCCTAAGCCGGACAAGGCCGACTCCTCACCCAAAGCAGAAAAAGTCTTTAAGGACTTGAGACCTCTCGAACAGCGACCAGTCTCTCACCTTATCATGGCAGTCAGTTTTTGGCTTTCTCTACTGAGGTGCTCGTCCGGAAGAACCGGGACACAATCGCAGTAGTTCTCCCACCGCTACCTTAGCCGATATAGCGGAACGTAAGGTACCAAAGCATGGGAGCCGGGCAACCCAACATTTGACCAAAGACATGATTCGGAGCTAATGCATATAATGCTATAAGTTCGGGGTGCAGCACTGACGAAAGTGTTCGGACTTCTTGCACCGTATTACGGGGTAAACGAGAACCCCTGGCGAACTGACCATACCCGAATGTGCGGGTGCGGATTGTCGTAAATGGACATATAAGAGAAAGAGAAAAACTTAAATAATGCAATGATAGATTAATGATATGCATTGTTATTTAAATAATACGTTGAAGCGTACTTGGTACAAGTAGTGCAATAAGCATACCGTAGGACAATTCGAAATGTCCTATTCCAGGGCAAGCTATGCATAAATAGTGAAAAGCGGGTATATCAATTATTACTAGAGACCACCTGGCGGTTCCCGTGTTCATCTTAGCTTCTTGCCGCCTTGGTTGTTGCTTCCGAAATGTGTCCGACGATCGTACTGCCAGAAAGGGCTTCCAAAGAGTTAGGCCCTGAAAGAGAAAAGGAATGACAAAGGTATACAGCCCCTAGTGTGGTTAAGCCACAATGCGGGGCGTGTCCTGATCGTGCCCCCGCCTATGGCCATGGTATTTTCAATGCATAGTTATGTACGCGCAACACGGATTTTGTCGCTTCACTAGGACTGGTACGGGGGCCAAATTGCTAGGCAAGCTCTGATTGTGCCAGGTGATCCTGTTGCAGCTTATTCCGGACTCGCTTGAAGGTGTCCGGGGGCTGTGACGCCGAATGAGTGGTATGCCTGAACAGGCTACTTTGCGCTTCTGCTGGAAGGGCCGGAATGTGCTCTTCCGTACGGAGCGAGTGTTCTGTGTTTCCATTTACTATTATGACCCCGCGAGGTCTTGGCATCTTGAGCTTGAGGTATGCGTAATGCGGCACTGCATTGAATTTTGCAAATGCTGTCCGTCCGAGCAGTGCATGATAGCCACTGCGAAACGGGACGATGTCGAAGATTAACTCTTCGCTTCAGAAGTTGTCCGGTGATCCGAAGACCACTTCCAGTGTGATTGAGCCTGTGCAATGGGCCTCTACACCTGGGATGACACCTTTAAAGGTGGTTTTGCTGGGTTTGATCCTCGAGGGATCAATACCCATTTTTTGCATTGTATCCCGATAAAGCAGGTTCAGGCTACTGCCCCCGTCCATAAGGACTCGAGTGAGGTGAAATCCGTCAATGATGGGGTCTAGGACCAGTGCTGCGGATCCGCCATGACGGATGCTAGTGGGGTGGTCCCTGTGATCGAAGGTGATCGGGCAAGCAGACCATGGGTTGAACTTTGGGTCGACGGGCTCCATCGCATAGACGTCCCTTAGTGCACGCGTGCTACCTCTTGAGCACTGCGTTGGTTTTCCCCTAAGAGGAAGGGATGATGTAGCAAAGTAGCGTAAGTATTTCCCTTAGTTTTGGAGAACCAAGGTATCAATCCAGTAGGAGGCTACGCGCGAGTTCCTCGTACCTGCACAAAACAAATAAATCCTCGCAACCAACGCAAATAGGGGCTATCAATCCCTATAAGGCCACTTACGAGAGTGAGATCTGATAGATATGATAAGATAATATTTTTGATATTTTTATGATGAAGATGCAAAGTAAAATAAAGGCAAAGTAAATAGCAAAGGAAATAACTAAGTAGTAGGAGATCAATATGATAAAGATAGACCCGGGGGCCATAGGTTTCACTAGTGGTTTCTCTCGAGAGCACAAGTATTCTACAGTGGGTGAACAAATTACTGTTGAGCAATTGACAGAATTGAGCATAGTTACGAGAATATCTAGGTATGATCATGTATATAGGCATCACGTCCGAGACAAGTAGACCGACTCCTGCCTGCATCTACTACTATTACTCCACTCATGGACCGCTATCCAGCATGCATCTAGAGTATTAAGTTAAAAACAGAGTAACGCCTTAAGCAAGATGACATGATGTAGAGGGATAGACTCACGCAATATGAAGAAAACCCCATCTTGTTATCCTCGATGGCAACAATACAATACATGCCTTGCTGCCCTTATTGTCACCGGGAAAGGACACCGCAAGATTGAACCCAAAGCTAAGCACTTCTCCCATTGCAAGAAAGATCAATCTAGTAGGCCAAACCAAACTGATAATTCGAAGAGACTTGCAAAGATAACCAATCATACATAAAATAATTCAGAGAAGATTCAAATATTATTCATAGATAGACTTGATCAAAAACCCACAATTCATCGTTCTCAACAAACACACCGCAAAAATAAGATTACATCGAATAGTTCTCCACAAGAGAGGGGGAGAACATTGTATTGAGATCCAAAAAGAGAGAAGAAGCCATCTAGCTACTAACTATGGACCCGTAGGTCTGAAGTAAACTACTCACACTTCATCGGAGGGGCTATGGCGTTGGTGTAGAAGCCCTCCGTGATCGATGCCCCCTCCGGCGGAGCTCCGAAACAGTCCCCAAGATGGGATCTCGTGGATACAGAAAGTTATGACGGTGGAATTAGGGTTTTGGCACCGTATCTGATCGTTTGGGGGTACGTAGGTATATATAGGAGGAAGGAGTACGTCGGTGGAGCAACAGGGGGCCCACGAGGGTGGAGGGCGCGCCTGGTGGGGGTGGGTGCGCTCCCAACCTCGTGGCCTCCTGTTTGTTTTCTTGACGTAGGGTCCAAGTCTCTCTGGTCTTATTCGTTGAGAAAATCACGTTCCCGAAGGTTTCATTCCGTTTGGACTCCGTTTGATATTCCTTTTCTTCGAAACCCTAAAACAGGCAAAAAACAACATTTCTGGGCTGGGCCTCCGGTTAATAGGTTAGTCCCAAAAATAATATAAAAGTGGATAATAAATCCCAATAATGTCCAAAACAGTAGATAATATAGCATGGAGCAATCAAAAATTATAGATACGTTGGAGACGTATCAAGCATCCCCAAGCTTAATTCCTGCTCGTCCTCGAGTAGGTAAATGAGAAAAACAGAATTTTTGATGCGGAGTGCTACTTGGCATAATTTTAATGTAATTCTTCTTAATTGTGGTATGAATATTCAGATCCGAAAGATTCAAGACAAAAGTTCACATTGACATAAAAATAATAATACTTCAAGCATACTAACAAAGTATTATGTCTTCTCAAAATAACGTGGCTAAAGAAAGTTATCCCTACAAAATCATATAGTCTGGCTATGCTCTATCTTCACCACACAAAATATTTAAATCATGCACAACCCCGATGATAAGCCAAGCAATTGTTTCATACTTTTGACATTCTCAAAACTTTTTCGAACTTCACACAATACATGAGCGTGAGCCATGGATATAGCACTATAGGTGGAATAGAGTGGTGGTTGTGGAGAAGACAAAAGGGAGAAGATAGTCTCACATCAACTAGGCATATCAACGGGCTATGCAGATGCCCATCAATAGATATCAATGTGAGTGAGTACGGATTTCCATGCAATGGATGCACTAGAGCTATAAGTATAAGAAAGCTCAAAAAGAAACTAAGTGGGTGTGCATCCAACTTGCTTGCTCATGAAGACCTAGCGCATTTTGAGGAAGCCCATCATTGGAATATGAAAGCCAAGTTCTTATAATGAAAGATTCCCACTAGTATATGAAAGTGATAACATGAGAGACTCTCTACTATGAAGATCATGGTGCTACTTTGAAGCAAAAGTGTGGTAAAAGGATAGTAACATTGTCCCTTCTCTCCTTTTCTCTCATCATTTTTTTATTTGGGCCTTTTCTCTTTTTTATGGCCTCTTTTCTTTCTTTCTTTTTCTTTTTTTCGTTCGGAGTCTCATCCCGACTTGTGGGGGAATCATAGTCTCCATCATCCTTTCCTCACTGGGACAATGCTCTAATAATGATGATCATCACACTTTTATTTTTCTTACAACTCAACAATTACAACTCGATACTTAGAACAAAATATGACTCTATATGAATGCCTCCGGCGGTGTACCAGGATATGCAATGACTCATGAGTGATATGTATGAAAGAATTATGAATGGTGGCTTTGCCACAAATACGATGTCAACTACATGATCATGCTAAGCAATATGACAATGATGGAGTGTGTCATAATAAACGGAACGGTGGAAAGTTGCATGGCAATATATCTCGGAATGGCTATGGAAATGCCATAATAGGTAGGTATGGTGGCTGTTTTGAGGAAGGTATATGGTGGGTGTATGATACCGGCGAAAGGTGCGCGGTATTAGAGAGGCTAGAAAAGGTGGAAGGGTGAGAAAAGTGCGTACAATCCATGGACTCAACATTAGTCATGAAGAACTCATATACTTATTGCAAAAATCTACAAGTTAACAAAGCAAAGTATTACACACATGCTCCTAGGGGGATAGATTGGTAGGAAAAGACCATTGCTCGTCCCCGACCGCCACTCATAAGGAAGGCAATCAAAAAATAAATCATGCTCCGACTTCATCACATAACAGTTCACCATACGTGCATGCTACGGGAATCATAAGCTTCAACACAAGTATTTCTCAAATTCACAACTACTCAACTAGCATAACTTTAATATCACCATCTCCATATCTCAAAACAATTATCAAGTATCAAACTTATCATAGTATTCAACACACTCATCAGAAAGTTTTATTATTAATCTTGTATACCAAGCATATTAAGATTTTAAGCAAATTACCATGCTATTTAAGACTCTCAAAATAATCTAAGTGAATCATGAGAGATCAATAGTTTCTATAAAACAAATCCACCACCGTGCTCTAAAAGATATAAGTGAAGTACTAGAGCAAAATTATATAACTCAAAAGATATAAGCGAAGCACATAGAGTATTCTAACAAATTCCAATTCATGTATGGCTCTATCAAAAGGTGTGTACAGAAAGGATGATTGTGGTAAACTAAAAAGCAAAGAATCAAATAATACAAGACGCTCCAAGCAAAACACATATCATGTGGCGAATAAAAATATAGCTCCAAGTAAAGTTACCGATAGAAGTAGACGAAAGAGGGGATGCCTTCCAGGGCATCCCCAAGCTTTGGCTTTCAGGTGTCCTTAGATTATATTGGGGGTGCCATGGGCATCCCCAAGCTTAGGCTCTTTCCACTCCTTGTTCCATAATCCATCAAATCTTTACCCAAAACTTGAAAACTTCACAACACAAAACTTAAAGTAGAGAATCTCGTGAGCTCCGTTAGCGAAAGAAAATAAAAGATCACTTCAAGGTACTGTAATTAACTCATTCTTTATTTATATTGGTGTTAAACCTACCGTATTCCAACTTCTCTATGGTTTATAAACTATTTTACTAGCCATAGATTCATCAAAATAAGCAAACAACACACGAAAAACAGAATCTGTCAAAAACAGAACAGTCTGTAGTAATCTGTAGCTAGCGCAAGATCTGGAACCCCAAAAATTCGAAAATAAATTTCTGGACGTGAGTAATTTATCTATTTATCATATTCAAAAAGAATTAGCTAAATATCACTTTGCAAATAAAAATGACAGCAGTTCTCGTGAGCGCTAAAGTTTCTGTTTTTTACAGCAAGTTCAGCAAGACTTTCCCCAAGTCTTCCCAATGGTTCTACTTGGCACAAACACTAATTAAACACAAAAAACACAACCAAAACAGAGTATAGATAAATTATTTATTACTAAACAGGAGCAAAAATCAAGGAATGAAAATAAAATTGGGTTGCCTCCCAACAAGCGCTATCGTTTAACGCCCCTAGCTAGGCATAACAAGCAAGAATAGATCTAGTTATTGCCATCTTTGGTAGGTAATTCTTCGATGAGGCATCTACCATCTTTAGGAATTTATTTCTTTTTATTAATTATCAAACTTTTAGGCACAAGATCGAAAAATTCATTTGTAACAAATGGTTCCTTAATGATAGAAAAAAGATTGGGATGAATACTTATATATTTGAGATCCGCATTTTCCTTACTAGATGATTCACCCTTATTTTTAGGAACGTGCATAAGCTTCGCAACTTTAGTGGAAGGACTTGGAGTATTCTTTACAGAAGAAAAAGTGGTTCCCAAGTTGGTAATAATATTCTCAAGTTTATCGATTCTACGGAATCATGATTTATTTTCTCATTAACTATGGGTTCCTTTTCTTTAATATCTTTCAAAGTAACTCCTACTTTAGATCCATATTGAGAGATTCAGTTGTGGATCTTTTATCCAAATTTTCAATTAATTCTATGGTAGCAACCTTATTTTCAATAATTTCAAGCCTTTGCATTACATGCTCCAAAGTTAATATAGTTCCATTAACCAAGACAGGGGGTGAGCCAAATAAATCTAACATTGCATTATAAGAATCAAAAGTATGGCTACCAAAAAAGTTCCCTCTGGTAATAGTATCAAGAACATAACGGTGCCAAGGAGTAATGCCTACATAAAAATTGCGAAGGAGAACGGAAGTAGATTGCTTCCTAGTAGATCTATTTTGAGCATTGCAAATTCTATACCAAGCATCTTTTAGATTTTCTCCCTCCCTTTGCTTAAAATTTAGAATTTCATTCTCGGGAGACAACGGAGAAGATAAGGGACTAGCCATAACGACAAGGAAACAAACTAACACACAAGCAAACAAAAAGCAAGCTGGCAAAAAGAGGCAAATAGAGAGGGAGGATAGAGAGAGAGAGGGCGAATAAAACGACAAGGGTGAAGTGGGGCGAGAGGAAAACGAGAGGCAAATGGCAAATAATGTAATGCGGGAGATAAGGGTATGTGATGGGTACTTGGTATGTTGACTTTTGCGTAGACCTCCCCGACAACGGCGCCAGAAATCCTTCTTGCTACCTCTTGAGCACTGCGTTGGTTTTCCCTGAGGAGGAAGGGATGATGCATCAAAGTAGCGTAAGTATTTCCCTCAGTTTTTGAGAACCAAGGTATCAATCCAGTAGGAGGCTACGCGCGAGTCCCTCGTACCTGCACAAAACAAATAAATCCTCGCAACCAACGCAAATAGGGGTTGTCAATCCCTATAAGGCCACTTATGAGAGTGAGATCTAATAGATATGATAAGATAATATTTTTGGTATTTTTATGATAAAGATGCAAAGTAAAATAAAGGCAAAGTAAATAGCAAAGGAAATAACTAAGTAGTAGGAGATCAATATGATAAAGATAGACCCGGGGGCCATAGGTTTCACTAGTGGCTTTACTCGAGAGCATAAGTATTCTACGGTGGGTGAACAAATTACTGTTGAGCAATTGACAGAATTGAGCATAGTTATGAGAATATCTAGGTATGATCATGTATATAGGCATCACGTCCGAGACAAGTAGACCGACTCCTGCCTGCATCTACTACTATTACTCCACTCATCGACCGCTATCCAGCATGCATCTAGAGTATTAAGTTAAAAACAGAGTAACGCCTTAAGCAAGATGACATGATGTAGAGGGATAGATTCATGCAATATTAAGAAAACCCCATCTTGTTATCCTTGATGGCAACAATACAATACGTGCCTTGCTTCCCTTACTGTCACCGGGAAAGGACACCGCAAGATTGAACCCAAAGCTAAGCACTTCTCCCATTGCAAGAAATATCAATCTACTAGGCCAAACCAAACTGATAATTCGAAGAGACTTGCAAAGATAACCAATCATACATAAAATAATTCAGAGAATATTCAAATATTATTCATAGATAGACTTGATCATAAACCCACAATTCATAGGTCTGAACAAACACACCGCAAAAAGAAGATTACATGAATAGTTCTCCACAAGAGAGGGGGAGAACGTTGTATTGAAATCCAAAAAGGGAGAAGAAGCCATCTAGCTACTAACTATGGACCCGTAGGTCTGAAGTAAACTGCTCACACTTCATCGGAGGGGCTATGGTGTTGATGTAGAAGCCCGCCGTGATCGATGCCCCCTCCGGCGGAGCTCCCGAACAGGCCCCAAGATGGGATCTCGTGGATACAGAAAGTTACGGCGGTGGAATTAGGGTTTTGGCACCGTATCTGATCGTTTGGGGGTACGTAGGTATATATAGGAGGAAGGAGTACGTCGGTGGAGCAACAGGGGGCCCACGAGGGTGGAGGGCGCGCCTGGTGGGGGTGGGCGCCCCCTACCTCGTGGGCTCCTGTTTCTTTTCTTGACGTAGGGTCCAAGTCTCTCTGGTGTTATTCATTGAGAAAATCACGTTCCAGAAGGTTTCATTCTGTTTGGACTCTGTTTGATATTCCTTTTCTTCGAAACCCTAAAACAGGCAAAAAACAACAATTCTGGGCTGGGCCTCCGGTTAATAGGTTAGTCCCAAAAATAATATAAAAGTGGATAATAAAGCCCAGTAATGTCCAAAACAGTAGATAATATAGCATGGAGCAATCAAAAATTATAGATACGTTGGAGACGTACCAATGCGTCCGCTCCCTCTTGGGAATGTGGGTTGCGTATATCATGTTCACTGTCTTCACTAGTGGGGGAAACCCCTTCTGTCCTCCTGTGTTCGGCGGCCGGGGCTCCTCCTCGTCATCGCTATGCAGCCCCTTGTCCTTGTTTTCAGCATTTAACTTGCCGGCCTGCTTGAACACCCAGCATTCTCTATTGGTGTGATTGGCTGGCTTGTCGGGGGTGCCATGGATTTGACACGAGCAATCTAGTATGCGATCCAGACTGGACGGAGCTGGAGTATTACTTTTAAATGGATTTTTCTGCTGACCGGATCTAAAGCCTCTGAATCCGGCATTGATTGTCGTATCTTTGGTGTTATCGCCGTTATTGCGACGCTTTGGTCTGTTATGATGCTGCCTACCGTTAACACCTTTGGTATCCAAGGTATCCGGATTCCTTGATGTGTTGTTGCTGCGAGCCAGCCAGCTGTCCTCGCCCGCGCAAAAGCGGGTCATGAGTGTTGTGAGGGCAGCCATAGATTTTGGCTTCTCCTGGCCGAGATGGCAGGCGAGCCACTCATCGCGGATGTTATGCTTGAATGCCGCCTGGGCCTCTGCATCCGGACAGTCTACAATTTGGTTTTTCTTAGTCAGGAACCGTGTCCATAATTGTCTGGCCGATTCCCCTGGCTGCTAGGTTATGTGGCTCAAGTCATCAGCATCCGGTGGCCGCACTTAAGTGCCTTGGAAGTTGTCAAGAAATGCGTCTTCCAGATCCTCCCAACTGCCGACGGAATCTGCTGGCAAGCTGTTCAGCCAATGCCGAGCTGGTCCTTTGAGTTTTAGTGGGAGGTACTTGATGGCATGTAGATCATCACCGCGAGCCATGTGGATGTGAAGGAGGAAATCCTCAATCCACACAGCGGGATCTGTTGTGCCATCGTATGATTCGATATTTACGGGTTTGAAACCCTTCGGGAATTCATGATTCATAACTTCATCAGTGAAGCATAGGGGGTGTGCGGCACCTCTGTGCCGGGCTATATCTCGACGCAGTTCGTATGAGTCTTGTCTACTATATTCGGCCCGACCGGATTTACTCTTGGTGTATCCGACGCGACGATCATCATCCGGTGTTGGCGCGCGTGCCCGTGTCCTGTATATTGACCTTGCAATTTTTGCCTTACTGTCCAATATGTCTCACAGGTCCTCTGTGTTACCCCGGGCCTTAGTATTTTTGATTGAGTGGCGACGGGGTGCAGGCTGAACTTCAGGCTAAAATGCCTCTCTGGCTCGGCCGCATAGTGGCCGGTCAGCCGCATCATACACTGGTGAATGAGGTTTCAATGCTTCCTCCTCGACGTGAGGTAGCAACCTGCGTTTTGGGTAACTCTTGGACAGGCGCTCGAGTTCATGCTCCTCGACCGCAAGGACTTCGGTCCACCTGTCTACTAGCAAGTCTTGATCAGCTTGAAGCTGTTGCTGCTTTTTCTTCAGGCTATGTGCCGTGGCCATAAGCCGGCGCTTGAAGCGCTATTGCTCGATGGGGTCCTCAGGGACGATAAATTTGTCGTCGCCGAGGCTCGCCTCGTCTTCGGAGAGAGGCATGTAATTTTCCTCCTCCGGTTCTCCATCTGCTGCCTGCTCTGGAGGGCTAGCTTGTTCGTCCTCCAGCTCTACATCGTGCTGGAGGGGATTGTTGTTGTCTTCGGCGCTATCCGGAGTGTTATTATCTCCTATGCCAGTATCACTGCAGTTGCTGTGGCGGGACTTAGAGCGGCGCCGTTGATGTCGGCGCTTGGGTTGCTTCTTGGAGGGGTCATCCTCCGCTGTCTCGTCGCCATTGCCTTCTTTGGGGATGTCCACCATGTATATATCATATGATGAGGTGGCGGTCCAGCGCCCTGAGGGCGGTGGTTCCTGTTCGTCTCCGGCTTCGTCTTCCATACCGTCGAAGTCTTCGGAGTCGAAGTCGAGCATGTCGGTTAAGTCGTCGACAGTAGCTACTAAGTGGGTGGTGGGTGGGCAGCGAATTCCTTCATCGCCCGCATCCCATTCTAGCCGGACATAGTTCGGCCAAGGTTCTCCTGACAGGGAGAGAGAGCTTAATGAATTTAGCACGTCGCCAAAGGGCGAGTGCTGAAAGATATCCGCGGAGGTGAACTCCATGATCGGAGCCCAGTCGGATTCGACGGGCACAGATGTGAGCGGCTTGGAGTCCGTGGCTAGAGATGAACCCAGTGGTTCTGCGACACGGCTCTCATAAGGGGTGAAGTCAGTATCTGGCTCTATCGCCAGTGAGAGGGCGGCCTCCATGGTGGGGTCTATCCCTCGGCTCTTGGATGGCGCGATTTGCTTCAGATTAACGACCAGAGTAGTTGCAGATGCGATCTCCCGAACACTGTCCGACGACAGAGTTACGTCATGCTCGTCATGACTGTGCGGCGTACCCGACATGGGCTCGAATCCGTCGAAGATCAAGTCTCCGCAGATGTCGGCGGTGTAGTTTAAGTTTCCGAACCAAACCTGATGGCCAGGGGCGTAGCTCTCGATCTGCTCCAGATGGCCAAGCGAATTGGCCTGCAGTGCGAAGCCGCCGAATACGAAGATTTGTTCGGGAAGGAAAACCTCACCCCGGACCGCATCGCTAGTGATGATCGAAGGAGCCATCAAGCCTTATGGTGACGACACAGTGGAACTCTCAATGAAAGCACCAATGTTGGTGTCAAAACCGGCGGATCTCGAGTAGGGGGTCCCGAACTGTGCATCTAAGGTGGATGGTAACAGGAGGCAGGGGACACGATGTTTACCCAGGTTCGGGTCCTCTTGATGGAGGTAATACCCTACGTCATGCTTGATTATTCTTGATGATATGAGTATTACAAGAGTTGATCTACCATGAGATCAAAGAGGCTAAACCCTAGAAGCTAGCCTATGGTATGATTGTATGTTGTCCTATAGACTAAACCCTCCGGTTTATATAGACACCGGAGGAGGCTAGGGTTACACAAGGTCGGTTACAAGGGAGGAGATATACATATCCGTACTGCCTAGCTTGCCTTCCATGCCAAGGAGAGTCCCATCCGGACACGAGATGAAGTCTTCAATCTTGTATCTTCATAGTCCAACAGTCTGGCCAAAGGATATAGTCCGGCTGTACGGAGACCCCCTAATCCAGGACTCCCTCAATTGCCTTCTTCCATATCAATCACGACACCTATAGTGCGTAAAAACGGTATGCCAAGAATAATTGGACAAGATGGATTGCAATCAATATCAAGAACATAAAATCTAAGGGCACATAATTCCTATTTTCAAGAATAATAACATCATTAATTCTTCACATAGGATTTTTAATAGTAGAATCCGCCAAGTGCAAATTTAAAGAACATACTTCAATATCGGTAAGACCAAGCACATCACATAAATATTTCGGAATTATAGAAACACTAGCACCCAAGTCACACAAAGCAAAACACTAATAATTTTTAATCTTGACTTTGATAGTATGTTCCCATTCATCATGCAATATTCTAGGAATTGAAACTTCTAATTCCAACTTTTCTTCTAAAGCTTTCATCATAGTATCAACAATATGTTTAGTAAAAGCTTTATTTTGTTCATAAGCATGGGGTGAATTTATCATGGATTGCAACAAAGAAATACAATCAATCAAAGAGCATCTATCATAATTAATGTCTTTGTAATCCAAAAGAGTGGGCACATCACTAGTTAAAGTTTTGACCTCGTCAAACCCACTTTTATCAATTTTCTCAACAAGACTTTCACCCTTCGAATTATAGGGACACCTTCTAACTAAAGTTGACTCTTATCTAGTCCCTTTTTCATCAATCTTAACTTACTAATAAAGGAATCAATAGAAGAAACACCAATCATTTTAAGATCTTCAGCATTTTTATGAAAGCAATCACTAGAAAACGCTTTTTCTAAAAATTCTCATTTAGCTCTAAGCATAGCAGTTATTTTCTTACTTTCATCCATAGAAACATAAAGAGCTTTAATTGATTCCTCAACTTTAGGCACAAAAATTTTCGTCTTGAGATTTTCTACATCATGAGCAATTCTGTCAACGCTTCTAGACAAATCATCAATCTTATTCAACTTCTCTTCTATGGTAGTGTTCAAAACCTTTTACGTGTTGATAAATTATTTAATATTATTCTCAAGATCAGAGGTGTTCCTATTATTATTATAAGAAGGATTTCCATAGGAATGACCATAATTATTAGAGGAATTACTAGGAAAAGGCTTGGGATTAAAATTACCTCTATAAGCATTATTGTCGAAATTATTTCGAGAGATAAAATTCACATCTACGACATCACTAGTTTGCTCAGTCAAAGTAGACAAAGGCATATCATTGAAATCAATAGGAGCACTTTTACTAGGAACCGATTTCATAAGAGCATCAACTCAAAGAAGAAATTTCTTCAATCGAAATAACTTTTTTACTAGTAGGAGCTCTTTCGGTATGCCATTGCGAATAATTTGCCATGATATTATCAAGCAATTTGGTAGATTCACCCAAAGTAATTTCTATAGAAGTACCACCCACGGCAGAATCTAAAAGATTACGAGAAACAAAATTTAATCCCGCATAAAAAATTTGTATGATCATCCAGAGATTTAACCCATGAGTTGGGCAATTCCTTAGCATCATTTTCATCCTTTCCCAATATTGTGCAAAATGCTCATGTTCAAGTTGCTTGAAACTCATGATCTGGGTTCTAAGGGAAATAATTTTTGCGGGCGGAAAATACTTAGTGATAAAAGCATCTTTGCAATTATTCCAGGAATCGATACTATTGCGAGGTAAAGAAGAAAATCATTTTTTGCAGAATCACGCAAAGAAAACGGAAATAATTTCATCTTCACAACATCATTGTCCACATCTTTTTTCTTTTGCATATCGCATAATTCCATGAAGGTATTTAGATGGGACACGACATCTACTGGGGAACGTAGCAATTTTAAAAAATTTCCTACGCACGCAAGATCATGGTGATGCATAGCAACGAGAGGGAAGAGTGTTGTCCATGTACCCTCGTAGACCATAAGTGGAAGCGTTATGACAATGCGGTTGATGTAGTCGTACGTCTTCATGATCGACCGATCCTAGCACCGAAGGTATGTCACCTCCGTGATCTGCACACATTGGGCTCGGTGGCGTCCCACGAACTCACGATCCATCAGAGTGTCGAGGGAGAGCTTCGTCAGCACGACGGCGTGATGACGGTGATGATGATGCTACCGGAACAGGGCTTCACCTAAGCACCACTACGATATGACCAAGGTGGATTATGGTGGAGGGGGGCACCACACACGGCTAAGAGATCAATGATCAACTTGTGTGTGTATGGGGTGCCCCCTGGCCACGTATATAAAGGATGGAGGGAGGAGGAGGCCGGACCTCATAGGGCGCGCCCAAAGTGTCGAGTCCTACTAGGACTCCCTAGTCCTAGTAGGATTCCACCTCCCACATGGAATAGGAAAAAGGGAAGGGAGAAGGAGAAGGAAGGAAGGGGGCGCCCCCTTTCCCTAGTCCAATTCAGACCCGTCCATGGGGAAGGGGCGCGACCACACTTGAGGACTTTCTCTCCTTTCCTGCATGGCCCATTAAGGCCCAATACGAATTTCCGTAACTCTCCGGTACTCCGAAAATACTCGAATCACTCGGAACCTTTCCGATGTCCGAATATAGCCTTCCAATATATCGATCTTTATGTCTCAACCATTTCAAAACTCCTCGTCATGTCCCCGATCTCATCCGGGACCCCGAACAAACTTCAGTACATCAAAACACATAAACTCATAATACCGATCGTCACCGATCGTTAAGCGTGCGGATCCTATGGGTTCGAGAACTATGTAGACATGACCGAGACACGTCTCCGGTCAATAACCAGTAGCGGAACCTGGATGTTCATATTGGCTCCCACATATTGTACGAAGATCTTTATCGGTCAAACCGCATAACGATATACGTTATTCCCTTTGTCATCGGTATGTTACTTGCCCGAGATTCGATCGTCGGTATCCTCATACCTAGTTCAATCTCGTTACCGGCAAGTCTCTTTATTCGTTCTGTAATGCGCCACCCCGCAACTAACTCATTAGCCACAATGCTTCGCAAGGCCTATAGTGATGTGCATTACCGAGAGGGCCGAGAGATACCTCTCCGATACATGGAGTGACAAATCCTAATCTCGATCTATGCCAACTCAACAAACACTATCGGAGACACATGTAGAGCATCTTTATAATCACCCAGTTATGTTGTGACATTTGATAGCACACAAGGTGTTCCTCTGGTATTCGGGAGTTGCATAATATCATAGTCTGAGGAACATGTATAAGTCATGAAGAAAGCAGTAGCAATGAAACTGTAATGATCATAATGCTAAGCTAACGAATGGTTCTTGTCCATCACATCATTCTCCTAATGATGTGATCTCGTTCATCAAATGACAACACATGTCTATAGTTAGGAAACATAACCATCTTTGATAAACGAACTTGTCGGTGTACTAGAATAGGGGTACCCTAGTACCCCGAACTTGTGCACGGGCAGTTGCAGCACCCCGCGGCAAGGCTTGCCAGGCGAACACCAAGATCCTCCGTGGTTCCCTTGGAGGCATTCAAGAACAAAGTATTAAAGCTCAGGAGACAAGGCCCCGACAAGAGGAGCCTGCCGGGAAGGCCAACCGAGGCACTCCAAGGAACTTGCCTCGACGCGCCACGCGCTCCGGCAAGGCAACAAGGCCCCGGCAAGAGGAGCTTGCCGAGAAGACCAAGCAAGGTACCTCGAGGCCCGGTGAGCGACAAGCTTCCGGACCCGACAAGATAACAGCAGCGGCAAGGCGCTTGCCGCGGCGGCCGGCCACTCTGTGCCCACGCTCCAGCGCATCCACCAACGTGTCGCCCTGGGGGCCTCTCCAGGCACGCGTGGCGGGAGGCTGTGCAGCCAGCGGTGTGCAGTGGCATGCGAAGCTGACAAGATCGCCATCGTGGCGAACGGTGGCGCCCCTAACGGTCCTTTTCTGCACTGTTTGGGCGACCCAGACAGGCATTTAATGCCCTTGTCCCCTACGTCAGGGTTAGGTAGGGTGCACTGTACAAGTAACTGTACCAACCACCCCACTTTTTACATTTGTACCCTTCTCTGCGTTGCCACCTGTCGGTGACCCCTTGAGCATATAAAAGGAGGCCCATGCGCAACGTAGGGGAGGTTCGATTCATTGGAGAGCCAGAAAACACTTAGCTCTCGCGAGCAAGAACATAATAGAACCAGACAAGCATCAGTAGGAGTGTTATCTCTCCGGAGAGCTCCGAAGCTGGGTAAACTGCTCGTGTGCTTCGCCTCGATCTGCTCTTCGTGCGATCTCCACCCCCCGCCAAACCGAAAGGGGCCCGGTCCGCCGGCCCCATAGGTGTTCGTGGATCAGTTTCCCCCGACATCTTTGGCGCGCCAGGTAGGGGGCGTCGAGATTGTGCGAACCTGATCCGGCGTTCACATGAGCTAGATCTTCATTCCCTTCATCAACATGCCACCGAAGAAGAAGACTTCGGCGGCAGCCGCTCCGTCCACGTCACTTCCGCCACCGTTGGAGCAAACGGGTGGTGGAATGGACGCCGGCGGAAGAATGGACGTCGACGAGGAAGCTTATGATGCTGCCAGGTCCAAGGACAAGGCTGCACAAACCTCGGCGACTGTACATGTTCCGCGCCACTCTCAGGAGGCGCAAGACCAACAACGTCATGACGCTCGCAGTGCCATACGCATGATAGGCCAAGACCAAGCTGGTGGATCTCGGGGCGCTCAAGACCAGCATGCACGCCAACATGCTGGCACGAGCGGGGCACGGTCGCCTGGACGGGATACCGCTCCTTCTAACATAGTTAGAAGTCCGAGCACGTCCCGCTCCTCGCGCCGTCCGCCACTGCCACCCACCACTCCAGCAGAAGCTTTGGCGCGAGCTCAACTGCTCCTAGATTACCCTCCGACGTCGGACAAGATTGACGAATGGAGGTCCACCATTCAGAGTCTCATCGGCTACGCCAACAGAGACACTCCACGGCGGCCGAGCGCGTCGCCGCTGCGGCAGGGTTGCCGGGCGCGAGCCGGTGGCGACGAAACGGGTGGAGGTGCAACTACCATGCAATCACCACCCCGAAGGCCAAGATCGCCGACTCGCCGGATCCACCTCGACAGCGACTCCACTGCATCGTCGGATCCACGAGCTCGTCGCGATAAGCACCAAGTTGTTCATGATCGACAACAAGAAGACGCTCGAACTCGCATCGAGCGCCGAAGAGAAGCGCGACGTCAATCCGACAAGCGCGCTGGGCCCTCTGTTGACATGCATGCGCCAGGGGAACCAGGCAATCTGCCGTACGCAGTAGGTTGCCTTGCGTTCACTCGTGAGCTGCGGCAAGTCCAGTGGCCCAGCACGAAGAACTTCAAGCCAGACGTACCGGAGAAGTACGACGGCAAGGCGCATCCGTCGGAGTTCCTCAGCATCTACACCATTGCGGTGCAGGCTGCCGGGGGACGGGATGACAAGATCCTTGCCAACTACTTCCCGCTGGTGCTCAAGCCCAACGTCAGATCCTGGCTCATGCACTTGCCGGACAACTCCATATCCTCTTGGGCTGATCTGTGCCATCAGTTTGTCGGTGCCTTCACAGGCGGACACAAGCCTCATGGCCAGGAGAGTGATCTTCATCTGCTCGCCCAGAAGGAAGAGCCCCTGCGCAAGTACATTCAGAGATTCAGCAGTGTGCAGCACAACATCCCAGACGTCCACCCTGCCGCGGTGATCAGCGTGTTCCATCAGAATGTGCGAAACCGCAGGATGCGGGAGGAAATGGCGATGTGCAAGATCAGGGACGTCAGTGAGTTATATGCACTGGCCGACAAGTGTGCACGTGCTGAGGAAGGGAGGAGACTCCCCGGAGAGAATGTAGGAGCGGGAGGATCTGACAGTGAAGATGCTGCCCCGGCAAGGAAAAACCGGCGGCGGAACAACAGGAAGAGGAAAGGCAAAGAGGTGCTAGTTGTTGAGCAGTCCGGCAACGGTGGTGGCGCCAAGGAAGCCAAAGCTGGTGACTCTGGCAAGGAGGTTGCCGCGGAGGTGGCGGTCGCTGACAAGCAGGACGGCACCAACAAGCAGTATTGCAAGATCCACCGCACCAAGGGCCATGACCTCCAGAGCTGCAGGAAAGTCGAGCAGCTCGTTGAGCAACAGAAAGCTGAATACGAGCGGCGCGACAAGGTGAAGGCCCAGGAAGGTGCTGGGGGATCCGGCAAGAGACGTCCCGGCCGAGGAGGACGCCACGGCAAGGCCAAGCAGCGGCAAGGAGACAGACCTCCTCGCGGCCGCGACAAGGATGAAGATGACGACGATGATGAAGACATGGATGATGAGGAGACTGATGAGCAGGAGTTCCAGAAGGCCACAGAGGTCCTGTGCGTTGACGGTGGTGCTTCTCTGCATACCTCGCACCGTCAGCTCAAGCAGTGGGTGCGGGAAGTTAATGCAGCAGAACCACCCGTTGAGTCACGCAAGCCTCTGAAATGGTCCAGCACGCCTATCATCTTTGATATTGAGGACCACCCTGATCGCATAACTGCGGTCGGGTGCTTGCCGATGTTGGTTTCACCAACAATCCGCAACCTCAAGGTCACTAAGACGCTAGTTGATGGAGGGGCCGGCTTGAACCTGATCTCCTCCGCGGTGCTCCAGAAACTCCATATCCCTGACAGCGAGCTCAAAGAGACCGGTACATTTCAAGGAATCAACCCGGGAAGGAGCAAGCCGAAGGGAAAGATCACGTTGCCGGTAACATTTGGCAGCGAGATGAACTTCAGGACTGAGAGGGTCACATTTGATGTTGCTGACTTTCCATTACCTTACAATGGAATCCTTGGCCGTCCGGCACTCGCCAAGTTGATGGCAGCCTCTCACTATGCGTACAACATACTGAAAATGCCAGGCCCGATAAGTGTCATCTCTGTCCCTGGCGACAAGAAGGACGCTCTTATCTGTGCCGACAAGATCTACCGGGGAGCAGCAGCCGCAGCAGAACGCAAGACACTTGCCGCTGAAGCTCCCGAGGGGAAGAAGAAGACCAAGTCCGGCAAGACCTCTGATGCCCACTCCGGCAAGCGCACCTCTTCGGAGTGCTGCGCTACCGTCGAGGACGCACCATCGAGCTCCACCGACAAGTGTAAGAAGGCAATGGCAGCTCCACCTGAGACCAAGAAGGTGTCCGCCAAGGAGGACGACACTGGTGGTACCTTCACCATCAGCGCCACTCTTGACCCCAAATAGGAAAGCGCGCTCGTTGCTTCCCTGCGGGCGAATGTCGATGTGTTTGCGTGGCAACCTTCTGATATCCCCGGTGTTCCCAGGAAAGTAATTGAGCACCACCTTGCCGTCTGTCCTCATGCGCGGCCCATCAAGCAGAAAGTCAGGAAACAGGCAGTGGAGCGCCAAGAATTCATCGCAGAAGAAATCAAGAAGTTGGAAGCAGCAGGCCTTGTCAGAGGAGTGCTCCATCCCACATGGTTGGCCAATCCTGTTGTCGTGCGCAAGGCTAACGGGAAATGGAGGCTTTGTATTGACTTCACTGATGTTAATAAAGCTTGTCCCAAAGACCCATTTCCCTTGCCGCGCATTGACCAGATTGTTGACTCCACAGCTGGATGTGATTTGCTTTCATTTCTTGATGCATACTCAGGATACCATCAGATCTTCATGGCAGAAGAGGATGAAGAGAAAACCACATTTATCACCCCGTGTGGCACGTACTGCTTCATACGGATGCCTTTCGGTTTGAAGAATGCTGGTTCAACATTCGCAAGGGTAGTCCACCACGCTTTTGAGCCGCAGATGCACAGAAATGTGGAAGCCTACATGGATGACATAGTGGTCAAAAGCAAGAACAGGGCGACCCTGATTCAAGATTTAGACGAGACATTTGCAAATCTGCGCAGGATCAACCTCAAGCTTAACCCCGAGAAGTGCGTGTTTGGAGTCCCATCCGGCAAGCTTCTCGGGTTCTTCGTGTCTCAGCGGGGAATTGAAGCCAATCCCGACAAGATCAAGGCCATTGAGCAGATCGAAGCACCAAAGCGCGTCAAGGATGTACGAAGGCTTGCCGGTTGCATGGCTGCTCTCAGCAGGTTTATCTCTAGATCTGCTGAGCGCGCCCTGCCATTTTTCAAAATTTTGAAAAAGGCAGGTCCAATGAAATGGACTCCGGAGGCGGAGGCTGCGCTGCAGGACTTGAAGAGATACCTGTCCTCCACTCCAATACTTGTCGCACCTAAGCCGCAAGAGAAGTTGCTGCTGTATATAGCGGCAACCAATCAAGTGGTTAGTGCTGCGTTAGTGGCAGAGAGGGAGGCAGATGATGAGCCAGCAACCACGGCAGATGCATCCAGCGACAAGCAGGGGGCTTCGCCGACAAGCTCTGGTCCCGACAGAGATGGATCTGCGCAGGAGCATGATAAGATGCAGAAGAGAATGATGCAGCGTCCAGTTTACTTTGTCAGTTCCCTTCTACAGGGGGCTAGATCAAGGTACTTTGGTGTGCAGAAGTTGCTTTTCGGCCTCCTCATGGCCTCGAGAAAGCTGCGCCATTACTTCCAAGCACATGAGATCACAGTCGTCACTCGCTTTCTGCTGAAGAGGATACTGCAAAATCCAGAAGCAACAGGCAGGATTGTCGAGTGGGCGCTGGAACTGTCAAGCTTTGGCCTCAAGTTTGAGAGCACTTCAACTATCCAAAGCAGGGCATTGGCAGAGTTCATAGCAGAATGGACGCCAACCCCAGATGAAGAAATTCCAGAGACGAGCATCCCCGTCAAAGAGGCAAGCAGAGAGTGGCTGATGTACTTTGATGGTGCTTTCTCGCTGCAAGGCGCCGATGCGGGCGTGCTGCTTATCACGCCCACCGTAGAGCACCTCAAGTACGTAGTCCAGATGCACTTTCCCAAGGAGCAAGCAACCAACAATACTACAGAGTATGAAGGATTGCTTGCCGGTCTCAGAATTGCAGCAGACCTTGGGATCAAGAAGCTCATTGTCAGGGGTGACTCACAGCTTGTCGTCCGCCAAGTGAACAAGAACTACCAGAGTCCATTGATGGAAGCATATGTTGGTGAAGTGAGCAAGCTAGAAGAGCACTTTGATGGCCTATAGATGGAGCATATCCCAAGAGCTCAGAATGACATTGCTGATGGCCTGTCAAAGTGCGCCGCACTAAAGTTACCTGTGGAACCAGGGATCTTTGTGCTCAAGTTGACTCGACCATCCGTAACACCATCAACTGGACAAAGCAAGAAGAGGAAGTTGATTTCTGGTGACTACTTTCCGGCAGAGCTCCCGAAGCCGCCGCCAAGAAAGTCCCCAAGATCAACACCAAGGTTGCTGAGGGGCAGTCTGCTCCGGCAAGCCTTATGGTTTGTTCCGTTGAAGCAGACGCTCCCGACAAGTTTTGCTCCGGCAAGCTTGCCGGGGAACATCAAGCTCCGGCAGGGCCGCAAGTCCTTGCCGTGGAAGCGGATGTTCCCGTAGCAGCAGATGTGCCTTTAGTCCTTGTTGTCGAGCCACAAGCTCCAGCATGGGCACAACAGATTGTCCATTTCCTTCAGATAGGAGAACTTCCCGAAGAGCAAGAAGAAGCGGAAAAAGTAGCCCGGCAGTCAAGTATGTACCAGTTTGTCGATAGCATACTGTACAGAAGAAGACTCAATGGTGTCAAATTGAAGTGTATTTGCCGGGAAGATGGACAAAAGCTGTTGGCAGAGATACATGGAGGCATATGTGGCCACCACATTGGCGCAAGAGCACTTGTCGGCAAAGCTTTCCGGCAAGGTTTCTTTTGGCCGACAGCCCTCCAGGATGCAACTGCACAAGTAACCAAGTGTGAAGCGTGCCAGTTCCACTCCAAACAGATACACCAGCCAGCTCAAGCTCTCCAGACGATCCCTTTATCCTGGCCATTTTCGGTCTGGGGGCTCGATATCCTCGGCCCTTTCCCCCGAGCTGTCGAGGGCTTTGAGTACTTGTACGTCGTAATCGACAAGTTCACAAAGTGGCCAGAAGTGCAGCCAGTGAGGAAGGTGACAGCACAGTCAGCAGTCAAGTTCTTCAGGTCAATTGTTTGCCGTTTCGGGATCCCTAACAGGATCATCACCGACAACGACACGCAATTCACGAGCCGCACCTTCATGCAGTACGTCCAAGACCTTGGCGCCAAGGTCTGCTTCGCTTCCGTTGCTCATCCGAGAAGCAACGGTCAAGCAGAGAGGGCAAATGCTGAAGTGCTGCGCGGGCTCAAGACCAGAACTTTCGACAGGCTGCGCAAGTGCGGAAGAAACTGGATCGAGGAGCTGCCAGTGGTTCTTTGGTCGATCAGAACGACGCCAAATCAAGCCACTGGCTAGACGCCTTTCGCTCTAGTCTATGGAGCGGAGGCAGTTCTCCCCACGGAACTCGTATACGGATCGCCTCGAGTGCTCGCTTATGATGAGCTTGAGCAAGAACAACTGCGACAAGATGACGCGCTGCTCCTTGAGGAAGATCGTCTTCAGGCTGCTGTACGAGCTGCTCGATACCAGCAAGCTTTGCGCCGCTACCATAGCCGCAAAGTTAAAGCCAGAAGCTTCGAGGAAGGCGACCTTGTTCTTCGGCGCGTTCAGTCCGCCAAGAATTCCAACAAGTTGACGCCGAAGTGGGAAGGCCCTTATCGGGTGAGACGAGTCACAAGGCCCGGCGCTGTCCGCCTTGAGACCGAAGATGGCATTCCGGTGAGCAACTCCTGGAACATAGCACATCTTCGTAAGTTTTTCCCGTAGGGCGCGGTTGCTGGAACCCCGTTCCGGCAACCACCTTTTGTACAAGTCTTGCCGCTGTTGCATGTAATCCTTTGGGGGGAAGGAGAAGATTGTGGTATGGACCAGGCGTCGTTCAAGCAAAGTTGCAAAGTTTTGCCTTGCCGGGAAGAAAGTTGCAAAGTTTTGCCTTGCCGGGAAGCAAACGACAGAAAAGCTAAGTTGCCAAAGTTTGAGCAATCAGTTTTTAAATTTTTGAGTTATCTTCCTCGAATGACCCTGCTTTGTATGGAAAACCTGTGCGCGGAGGAACCTACTCGTGGCTAGTTGCGCCCTTACTTTGTTTCGAGTCCGCTCAACAACTTAAGTGTGCTGCATCTAGTCGCGACAAGGTTTCTTGTCGGAAGCAGCGCCGCCAGCAGGCTGCTGATCGTTTCGCACTCAGCGCTCGCGGCTCGGGTGCCTGCGCCGACAAGTTCCCTAGAAGCATAGGGTAAAAACATACAAAGGAAGGAATCTAGTAGAGGAAATAACATAGCAATTGATAACAAAAATAAAGTCATATTACAAGATAACCTGTCGCAGCTCTAACAGACTGCTTTCATAACATGATTAGCAGCGACAAGGGAAAAGAAGAAATGGGCGGCCTAGTCTACGCGGTCGCCCTCAACCCTCTTGATCTCGCTCACCTTGTCCACAATGGGTGCGACAAGGGCCTTGAGTGCGTCCCGATCAGCGTCTGGCGGGAAGGACTTGAGGACGTTGGTGAAGCTGAGGCCTGGATTGCGGAAGGCCACCTTCATCAGCACCTTCTGGAGAACCCCGGCGCAGATTTTGCGCGACTCGTCGGCCAGCTGCTTTGGGATCCTTTCCCGGAGCCGCTGAAGTGCCGTCGCCACGCCCTTGAAGAACAGGCTGAGCTTGACGCTAGGTTGGAGATTCTCGTCGGAGGGATACCCAAAGTCCTCCATCCCCAGCTGCGCCAGCTCCTCGTTGATGACTGCGGCAATATTCACCAGACCCTCGGTCCAGTGCTCCACAGTATCTCTGAACGAGTTCTAGGTAACTGCGATGCTCTCCAGCAGCGCCTTGTCAGCTTTGACCTTCTCCGACAAGGTCTTCTCCCGCTCCTTGGCAGCCTCCAGCTTCTGCATCAGCGTGGCCAGCTTTAACTCTAGGTCCGCATTGGAATCCTTGGCGGCGCTGAGCTCCTTGCCCCTCTCAGCGAGAAGACCTTGCAGCTCACCGTGGGCGGCAGCATCCTTCTCACGCTCACGCTTGAGCGTGGCAAGCTCCTCGCCGGTCTTCCCAATGTTGGCCTCCAGCTGCGCCACCTTCTCCTCCAGCTCTTTCTTGGCAGCCTCTGCGATTGTGGCAGCGTCCTTTGCCTCCTTGAGCGCCCCGCCAAGTGCTTGCTCGCGCTCGGCGAGCTCCTCCTCGTAGCTGTCGAGGTTGGCCTTCCGCTGCACCAATTCGCCTTCTCGCGCAGACTGCTTCTCGGCGGCCAACCTTTGTTCCTCCTCAGCTTCGGCCTTCTCGAGAAGGAAGGCCGTGCGCTCCTCGTCGAGTCGCTCCCGCTCCTGTGCCAGGGACCGGAGAGCTTCTTGATTGTGGCCCCGGAGCTCCTCCGCGCGCTTCTCCATGTCAACTCCCGCCTTCGCGACAAGCTCTTCCCGGGAAGCCAGCTTGGCTTGCCGTGCGCGGTAGAGTGACAGCAGCTTCCGCAGCAGCTGCTCCTCCTCAGGCTCGCCACTGCTGCTGCTGGGCGCGTCAACCAACGACAGTCCGGCGGAGGCGAGCACCTCATCATCGAAAGATTCCCCCTCGACCGGCGCCCTGGAGCTCGACGCCCAGGATAGCTTGATGAAGATATCGTCGCCGGCCTTCAAGTAGGCGCCGGGCTGGGGCTCCTCGGAGCCCAGCTCTGCAGAAGCAGCAGAGGGATCGGTGGTCGGCGCAGCGCCTGGCGCTCCTGCGGCCTCAGGGTCGTCAGTGCGATCGCCCGACCCCTCGCCGGCTTCTGCGGCGGCAGCCTTTGCGGCCTCCTCGCCGACGGTCTCATCAGCACCGGCCCCTTCCTCGCCGGTGCCCTCTGTCTCCATTGGCTCAACAGCAAATGGGTCTGAAGAACGAAGAAGGGAGAAAAATCAATCAAAAATCCAAGAGAAGAAAATCAGAAGAAGAAGAACCCAAGGGAAAGTTTTTGGGCAAGTGAATTACCTATGCCAAGATCTGCAGTTGCGGTCTCGGCCGCCGCAGGATCGACGGTGCTGCCCCTTGCCGGAGAGTTCTCCCTTGCCGGAGAGCGCTCCCTTACCGGGAACTCCTCCCTTAGCGGCATAGTCGAAGCAGATGGCACTTCGGGACCAGCTTCCGGGCGCTCCTGATATGGCTGCTCTGCTCCTACACAAATCAACAAGCAAGATATCAACAAAGGAAAAAGCACTCATGCGCGCCTGACAGCAGAAAGCTAACTATGAACTTACGTTGGGGGCTGCGCTGGGGGCTGTTTTGAGGAGTGGTTGCCGGGTCCGTCAAGGTGGTCTCGGACCCACCCCCTGCTGTCACAGTGGGGTCATCTTCGATAACAATCACCGCGGCCTTGCCCCTCTTCGCCGCTCTCTGGGCCAGCGTCCTGAAAAGAAAGGATTCTAGATTGAAGCAAGTCAGACACAAGATAAAAACAGCAAGATTGAAGAACTACAAGAGCACCAAGGAAACTTACTGTTCTTCCTCCTCGTCGGAGCTGAGCGCGGAAAGATCAAAGTCCGGCTCCCTTCCGGTGCGGCGAGGCGGAGGAGTAGGATCCCTTGCCCGCTTGGCGGGGGCGGTGGCGGTGGCCCGAGAAGATCTCGCTCCAGTTGCCGCTGCTGCATGGGGCGCTCCCGCGGCAACATTGCTTGCCGCGGTAGAGCGTGTCGCACGGCTCGGCAGCTATTGACCCGGCTGCCGCCCCGCTACGTCCGCGGCCCTGCGAAGACGCCTTCTTGGCGGGGCCGGGGGCTCCGCCTGCGGCAAGCCTTCTGAAGGCTCGGGCTCTTCCTCGCCGGCCTCGCTCGGCTCAGCTTCAGAACCGGCAGGCTCTTCCTCGCTAATGAACTCCGCGCGCTCGGCGAGGTTTGCCGCCTCTGCAGCCTCCGCCTCCTCCATAGTGAACCCGAACGCGCTCGCGGCAGCTGCGGCCGCAACCTCTTCCGCCCTAGTGGCGATGCGCTGCAGCTCCTCGTCGGTGGTGTCACGGGTGAGGCTCTTCTGCTCGTCAGTGTGGACCGGCACTTCTTCCAAGTTGTCGAAGAACGCTTGCACGATGTCATCCGCAGGCTCTTGCCAAGTTGGAACGATTCCGTGTGAATCGCACAACGGCATCATGGCGCGGATCCGGTCAAGCGAAGAATTGTTGCACAATGGAACGACGCCCCTCGGCAGCGTGAATCTGTGCTGGGGGTCGCGTTTGAACAACTCCAGGAGCATTGCATCCAGCTCCAAGACGGTGAAGTTGTAGTTGAGGCCCGGCCGCAGCCTCATGATGTCCGCCGAGTTCTTGAATTCCCAAGCGGGCCTCCCCCTCTCCTGCAGGGGGGCGATGCGGCGGCGGAGGAAATCTGCACCTACAACACCTACAGTGAGCCCGGCAAGCCTGAGGCGAAGGATGCTAGTAATGGCGATCTTCAGCCTCTCGTCTTCCGGGGCCACGTTGCTCTAGTCATTGCCGCGCACTATTGGAGCTTGGCGCACAGCGGTGAAGGGCTGCGGATTCTCCTCGACGATCCAGCACCACTCCGCTCTCCACTCCTCCCACTTGCTGCAGAGCTCACCCTCCAAGTACGCCTCCTTCTTGGCGACTCTCGAGATCCAGGCGATCCCTCCGGCAAGCGGCTCTCCTCTCTCTACCCGAGGTATGAAGAAGTGGCGGAAAAGGGCAACATTGGGGTGGACTCCGACAAAGTTTTCGCACAAATGTGCGAAAACTGCCATGGTCAGAACGGCGTTGGGGGTGAAGTTAAGGAGGCGGAAGCCGTAGGTGTTCATGATATCGCAGAAGAACTCCGTGAAGGGCGGGCAAAGCCCGCAATAGAAGAACAGCGCGAAGAATGGGTACCCGTTTGGAGCCAGTTCCAAAGCAGCGGCCGGGAGTACCCTCGTGCGCGGATGCACCCGCGTCTCCGTCGCCCAAAAGAGGTAGAAGTACTCCCTCAGCTCCTTCACGCCGAGCTGGGGGGAGAAGATTGCCCGCTCCTTCCACAGCGCCGCGAGCCGCTGCGCCTCGGCCGACTTCACGCCCTTTCCCTTGTCGGCTTTCGGAGCCATGGCGGAGGTGGTGGGGGAGGTCGACGACGTTGGTGATGCTGGTGGCAATGGGGGGCGGAGCGCTGCTCTCTCGGCTTCGAGAAAAAGGGGGGAGCGGCGGAGGTTCGTGAAGATGGAGTAGTAGCAACCAGCGAGGGGGAACGAACTGCCCCTGTTTCCTCTGCTTATAAAGAGGGACGGGGCGGACGTTTCACCCTTCCGAATAAAGAACCACCCACGATCTCTCCCACGATGCCGCATTCAACGCGTGCCGTTAGGGGAGAGCGCGGTGGATACGGAGCGAGATTCGGCGTGGCCCAGTCCACATGTGCCCGTGCCCTGTCTTGGGCCTGGCCCAACAGCACTCGGCACCGTGTTTGCCCCAGGCCCGGGGGCTCCTGTTGATGTACTAGAATAGGGGTACCCTAGTACCCTGAACTTGTGCACGGGCAGTTGCAGCACCCCGCGGCAAGGCTTGCCGGGCTAACACCAAGATCCTCCGTGGTTCCCTTGGAGCCATTCAAGAACAAAGTATTTAAGCTCAGGAGACAAGGCCCCGGCAAGAGGAGCTTGCCGGGAAGGCCAACCGAGGCACTCCAAGGAACTTGCCGCGACGCGCCACGCGCTCCGGCAAGGCAACAAGGCCCCGGCAAGAGGAGCTTGCCGGGAAGACCATACAAGGTACCTCGAGGCCCGGTGAGCGACAAGCTTCTGGACCCGACAAGATAACAGCAGCGGCAAGGCGCTTGCCGCGGCAGGCGGCCACTCTGTGCCCACGCTCCAGCGCATCCACCAACGTGTCGCCCTGGGGGCCTCTCCAGGCGCGCGTGGCGGGAGGCTGTGCAGCCAGCGGTGCGCAGTGGCATGCGAAGCTGACAAGATCGCCATCGTGGCGAACGGTGGCACCCCTAACGGTCCTTTTCTGCACTGTTTGGACGACCCAGACGGGCATTTAATGCCCTTGTCCCCTGCCGTCAGGGTTAGGTAGGGTGCACTGTACAAGTAACTGTACCAACCACCCCACTTTTTACATTTATACCCTTCTCTGCGTTGCCACCTATCGGTGACCCCTTGAGCATATAAAAGGAGGCCCATGCGCAACGTAGGGGAGGTTCGATTCATTGGAGAGCCAGAAAACACTTAGCTCTCGCGAGCAAGAACATAATAGAACCAGACAAGCAGCAGTAGGAGTGTTATCTCTCCGGAGAGCTCCGAAGCTAGGTAAACTGCTCGTGTGCTTCGCCTCAATCTGCTCTTCGTGCGATCTCCGCCCCCCGCCGAACCGAAAGGGGCCCGGTCCGCCGGCCCCATAGGTGTTCGTGGATCAGTTTCCCCCGACAGAACTAGTCAAGTAGAGGCATACTAGGGACACTTTGTTTTGTCTATGTATTCACACATGTACTAAGTTTCCGGTTAATACAATTCTAGCATGAATAATAAACATTTATCATGAAATAAGGAAATAAATAATAACTTTATTATTGCCTCTAGGGCATATTTCCTCCAGTCTCCCACTTGCACTAGAGTCAATAATCTAGTTCACATCGCCATGTGATTTAACACCAATAGTTCACATCACCATGTGATTAACACCCATAGTTCACATAGCCATGTGACCAACACTCAAAGGGTTTACTAGAGTCAGTAATCTTAGTTCACATCACCATGTGATTTACACCCAAAGAGTACTAAGGTGTGATCATGTTTTGCTTGTGAGAGAAGTTTAGTCAATGGGTCTGCCAAATTCAGATCCGTATGTATTTTACAAATTTCTATGTCTACAATGCTCTGCACGGAGCTACTTTAGCTAATTGCTACCACTTTCAATATGTATCCGGATTGTGACTTAGAGTCATCCAGATCAGTGTCAAAGCTTGCATCGACGTAACTCTTTACGACGAACTCTTTATCACCTCCAGAGCCGAGAAATATTTTCTTAGTCTTCTAAGGATAATTTTGACCGCTGTCCAGTGATTCACTCCTAGATCAAAAATTGTACTCCCTTGCCAAACTCAGGGCAAGGTATACAATAGGTCTGGTACACAGCATGGCATACTTTATAGAACCTATGACTGAGGCATAGGGAATGACTTTTCATTCTCTTTCTATTTTCTGCCGTGGTCGGGTTTTGAGTCTTTACTCAACTTCACACCTTGCAACACAGGCAAGAACTCCTTCTTTGACTTTTCCATTTTGAACTACTTCAAAATCTTGTCAAGGTATGTACTCATTGAAAATATATCAAGCGTCTTGATCTATCTCTATAGATCTTGATGCTTAATATGTAAGTAGCTTCCTCGAGGTCTTTCTTTGAAAAACTCTTTTCAAACACTCCTTTATGATTTCGGGAAAATTCTACATTATTTCTGATCAACAATATGTCATTCACATATACTTATCAGAAATGTTGTAGTGCTCCCACACACTTTCTTCTAAATACAGGCTTCACCGCAAG
This sequence comes from Triticum dicoccoides, assembly GCF_002162155.2. Taxonomy (NCBI): domain Eukaryota; kingdom Viridiplantae; phylum Streptophyta; class Magnoliopsida; order Poales; family Poaceae; genus Triticum; species Triticum dicoccoides. The sequence goes on from NC_041380.1 coordinate 151,365,085, forward strand.
TCTGTATAAAACATTATGCTTTGATCACTTTATCAAAGTATATAGTCCAACTCCGAGATGCTTGCACCAGTCCATAGATGGACCGCTGGAGCTTGCACACTTTTTTAGCACCTTTAGGATTGAAAAAAACCTTCTTGTTGCATCATATACAACTATTCTTTAAGAAATCCATTAAGGAATGCAGTTTTGACATCCATTTGCTAGATTTCATAAAATGTGGCAATTGCTAACATGATTCGGACATACTTAATCATCGCTACGAGTGAGAAAATCTCATCATAGTGAACATCTTGAACTTGTCGAAAACCTTTTGCGACACTTCAAACTTTGTAGATAGTAACACTACTATCAGTGTCCGTTTTCCTCTTGAAAATCCATTTATTCGTAATGGCTCACCGATCAACGGGCAAGTCAATCAAAGTCCATACTTTCTTCTCATACATGGATCCCATCTCAGATTTCATGTCCTCAAGCCATATTGCGGAATCTAGGCTCATCATCGCTTCCTCATAGTTCGTAGGTTCGTCATGGTCTAGTAACATGACTTCTAGAATAGGATTACCGTACCACTATGGTGCTGACCATACTCTAGTTGACCTACGAGGTTCGGTAACTTGATCTGAAGTTTCATGATCATCATCATTAGCTTCCTCACTAATTGGTGTAGGAATCACTGGAACTGATTTCTGTGATGAACTACTTTCCAATTAGGGAGAAGGTACAATTACCTAATCAACTTCTACTTTCCTCCCACTCACTTCTTTCGAGAGAAACTCCTTCTTTAGAAAGGATCCATTCTTAGCAACAAAATATCTTGCCTTCAGATCTGTGATAGAAGGTGTACCCAACAGTTTCTTTTGGGTATCCTATGAAGACGCACTACTCCGATATGGGTTCGAGCTTATCAGTTTGAAACTTTTTCACATAAGCATCGCAACCCCAAACTTTAAGAAATGACAGCTTTGGTTTCTTGCCAAACCATAGTTCATATGGTGTCATCTCAACAGATTTAGATGGTGCCCTATTTAACGTGAATGCAGCTGTCTCTAATGCATAACCCCAAAACGATAGTGGTAAATCAGTAAGAGACATCATAGATTGCACTATATCCAATAAAGTACAGTTATGACATTCGGACACACCATTAGGTTGTGGTGTTCCAGGTGGCATGAATTTGTGAAACTATTCCACATTGTTTTAGTTGAAGACCAAACTCGTAACTCAAATATTCGTCTCTGCGATCAGATCATAGAAACTTTATTTTCTTGTTACGATGATTTTTGACTTCACTCTAAAATTCTTTGAACTTTTCAAATGTTTCAGACTTATGTTTCATCAAGTAGATATACCCATATCTTCTCAAATCATCTGTGAAGGTCAGAAAATAACGATACCCGCCGCGAGCCTCAACACTCATCGGACCGCATACATCCGTATGTATTATTTCCAATAAGTCAGTTGTTCGCTCCATTGTTCCAGAGAACGGAGTCTTAGTCATCTTGCCCATGAGGCATGGTTCGCAAGCATCAAGTGATTCATAATCAAGTAATTCCAAAAGCCCATCAGCATAGAGTTTCTTCATGCGCTTTACACCAATACGACCTAAACGACAGTGCCACAAATAAGTTGCACTATCATTATTAACTTTGCATCTTTTGGCTTCAATATTGTGAATATGTGTATCACTACAATCGAGATTCAATAAACCATTTATTTTGAGTGTATGTCCATAGAAGGTTTTATTCATGTAAATAGAACAACAATTATTCTTTGACTTAAATGAATAGCCGTATTGCAATAAACATGATCCAATCATATTCATGCTCAACGCAAACACCAAATAACCTTTATTTTAGGTTCAACACTAATCCCGAAGGTAAAGGGAGTGTGTGATGGTGATCTTATCAACCTTGTAATCACTTCCAGCACACATCATCACCTTGCCCTTAACTAGTCTCTGTTTATTTTGCAGCTCCTGTTTCGAGTTACTACTCTTTAGCAACTGAACCAGTATCAAATACCGAGGGGTTGCTATAAATACTAGTAAAGTGCACTAAATAACATGTATATCCAATATACCTTTGTTCAGTATGCCATCCTTCTTATCCGCCAAGTATCTAGGGTAGTTCCACTTCCAGTGACCATTTCCTTTGCAGTAGAAGCACTCGGTTTCAGGCTTGGGTCTAGCTTTGGGCTTCTTCATGGGAGTGGCAACTTGCTTGCCATTCTTCTTGAAGTTCCCTTTATTTCCCTTGCCCTTTTACTTGAAACTAGTGGTCTTGTTAACCATCAACATTTGATGCTTTTCTTGATTTCTACCGTCGCTGATTTTAGCATCGCGAAGAGCTTGGGAATTGTTTTCGTTATCCCTTGCATATTATAGTTCATCACGAAGTTCTAGTAACTTGGTTATAGTGACTAGAGAACTTTGTCAATCACTATCTTATCAGGAAGATTAACTCCCACTTGATTCAAGTGATTGTAGTACTCAGACATTCTGAGCACATGCTCACTCGTTGAGCTATTCTGTTCCATCTTGTAGGCAAAGTACTGTCATAGGTCTCATACCTCTTGACACATGCATGAGTATGAGATACCAATTTCAACTCTTGGAACATCCTATATGCTCCGTGGTGTTCAAAACATTTTTGAAGTCCCGGTTCTAAGACGTAAAGCATGGTGCACTAAACTATCAAGTAGTCATCATACCGAGCTTGTCAAATGTTCATAAAGTCCGCATCTGCTCCTGCAATAGGTCTGTCACCTAGCGGTGCATCAAGGACATAATTCTTCTGTTCAGCAATGAGGATAATCCTCAGATCACGGACCTAGTCCACATCATTGCTACTATCATCTTTCAACATAGTTCTTCTCTAGGAACATATCATAAATAAACGGGGAGCTACATCGCGAGCTATTGGTCTACAACATAGTTATGCAAATACTATCAGGACTAAGTTCATGATAAATTAATGTTCAACTAATCATATTTTTAAGAACTCCCACTTAGATAGACATTCCTCTAGTCATCTAAATGATCACGCGATCCAAATTAACTAAACCATGTCCGATCATCACGTGAGATGGAGTAGTTTTCAATGGTGAAAATCACCATGTTGATCATATCTACTATACGATTCACGCTCGACCTTCCGGTCTCCAGTGTTCTGAGGCCATATCTGCATATGCTAGGCTTGTCAAGTTTAAATTGAGTATTCCGCATGTGCAAAACTGGCTTGCACCCGTTGTATGAGAATGTAGAGCTTATCACACCCGATCATCAAATGGTGTCTCGGCACGATGAACTATTGCAATGGTGCATACTCAGGGAGAACACTTATACCATGAAATTTAGTGAGAAATCATCTTATAATGCTACCGCCGAACTAAGCAAAATAAGACACATAAAGGATAAACATCACATGCAATCAAAGTATGTGACATGATATGGCCATCATCATCTGGTGCCTTTGATCTCCATTTCCAAAACACCATCATGATCTCTATCGTCACCGGCATGACACCATGATCTCCATCATCATGATCTCTATCAACGTGTCATCACATGGTCGTCTCACCAACTATTGCTTTTGCAACTATTGCTATCGCATAGCGATAAACTAAAGCAATTATATGGCGCTTGCATTTTATGCAATAAAGAGACAACCATAAGGCTCCTGCCACTTGCTGATAACTTTAACAAAACAAGATCATCTCATACAATAATTTATATCTCATCATGTCTTGACCTTATCACATCACAACATGCCTTGCAAAAACAAGTTAGAGATCCTCTACTTTGTGGTTGCAAGTTCTACATGGCTGCTACGGGCTGAGCAAGAACCGTTCTTACCTACACATCAAAAAAAACACAACGTGGTATAGTGATTGCTTTTTGATCTTCAGAAAAAAACCCTGTTCATTGAATTCAATTGAACTAAAGTCGGAGAAACTGACACCCACCAGCCACCTGTGTGCGAAGCACGTCGGTAGAACCAGTCTTGCGTAAGCGTACGCGTAATGTCGGTCCGGGCCACTTCATCCAATAATACCGCCGAATCGAGAAACAACTAGTGACGGCAAGCAATATGTATATACCCACGCCCACAACTCCTTTGTGTTCTACTCGTGCATATAACATCTACACATAAACCTAGCTCTGATACCACTATTGGGGAACGCAGTAATTTCAAAAAATTTCCTATGCACACACAAGATCATGGTGATGCATAGCAACGAGAGGGAAGAGTGTTGTCCATGTACCCTCGTAGACCGTAAGTGGAAGCGTTATGGCGACGCGGTTGATGTAGTCGTCGTCTTCACAGTCGACCGATCCTAGCACCGAAGGTACGACACCTCCATGATCTGCACACGTTCGACTCAGTGACGTCCCACGAACTCATGATCTAGCAGATTGTCGAGGGAGAGCTTCGTCAGCATGATGGCGTGATGACTGAGATGATGATTCTACCGAAACAGGGCTTCGCCTAAGCACCACTACGATATGACCGAGGTGGATTATGGTGGAGGGGGCACCGCATATGGCTAAGAGATCAATGATCAACTTGTGTGTGTATGGGGTGCCCCTGGCCACGTATATAAAGGATGGAGGGAGGAGGAGGTCGGCCCTCATAGGGCGCGCCCAAAGTGTGGAGTTCTACTAGGACTCCCTAGTCCTAGTAGGATTCCACCTCCCACATGGAATAGGAAAAAGGGAAGGGAGAAGGAGAAGGAAGGAAGGGGGCGCCCCCTTTCCCTAGTCCAATTCGGACTTGTCCATGGGGAAGGGGCGCGACCACCCTTGAGGCCTTTCTCTCCTTTCCTGTATGGCCCATTAAGGCCCAATAAGAATTTCTGTAACTCTCCGGTACTCCGGAAAAGACCCGAATCACTCGGAACCTTTCCGATGTCCGAATATAGCCTTCCAATATATCAATCTTCACGTCTCGACCATTTCGAGAATCCTCGTCATGTCCCCGATCTCATCCGGGACTCTGAACAAACTTCGGTACATCAAAACACATAAACTCATAATACCGATCGTCACCGAACATTAAGCGTGCGGACCCTACGGGTTCAAGAACTATGTAGACATGACCGAGACACGTCTCCGGTCAATAACCAATAGTGGAACCTGGATGTTCATATTGGCTCCCACATATTGTACGAAGATCTTTATCGGTCAAACCGCATAACGATATATGTTGTTCCCTTTGTCATCGGTATGTTACTTGCTCGAGATTCGATCGTCGGTATCTTCATACCTAGTTCAATCTCGTTACCGACAAGTCTCTTTACTCGTTCTATAATGCGCCATCCCGCAACTAACTCATTAGTCACAATGCTTGCAAGGCTTATAGTGATGTGCATTACCAAGAGGGCCGAGAGATACCTCTCCAATACACGGAGTGACAAATCCTAATCTCAATCTATGACAACTCAACAAACACTACCGGAGACACCTGTAGGGCATCTTTATAATCACCCAGTTACGTTGTGACCTTTGATAGCACATAAGGTGTTCCTCTGGTATTCGGGAGTTGCATAATCTCATAGTCTGAGGAACATGTATAAGTCATGAAGAAAGCAGTAGCAATGAAACTGTAATGATCATAATGCTAAGCTAAGGAATGGTTCTTGTCCATCACATCATTCTCCTAATGATGTGATCCCATTCATCAAATGACAACACATGTCTATGGTTAGGAAACATAACCATCTTTGATAAACGAACTAGTCAAGTAGGGGCATACTAGGGACACTTTGTTTTGTCTATGTATTCACACATGTACTAAGTTTCCGGTTAATACAATTCTAGCATGAATAATAAACATTTATCATGAAATAAGGAAATAAATAATAACTTTATTATTGCCTCTAGGGCATATTTCCTCCAGTCTCCCACTTGCACTAGAGTCAATAATCTAGTTCACATCGCCATGTGATTTAACACCAATAGTTCACATCACCATGTGATTAACACCCATAGTTCACATAGCCATGTGACCAACACTCAAAGGTTTTACTAGAGTCAGTAATCTTAGTTCACATCACCATGTGATTTACATCCAAAGAGTACTAAGGTGTGATCATGTTTTGCTCGTGAGGGAAGTTTAGTCAATGGGTCTGCCAAATTCCGATCCGTATGTATTTTGCAAATTTCTATGTCTATAATGCTCTACACGGAGCTACTTTAGCTAATTGCTCCCACTTTCAATATTTATCCGGAATGTGACTTAGAGTCATCCAGATCGGTGTCAAAGCTTGCATCGACATAACTCTTTATGACGAACTCTTTATCACCTCCATAACCAAGAAATATTTCCCTAGTCCTCTAAGGATAATTTTGAACGCCGTCCAGTGATCCACTCCTAGATCAAAAATTGTACTCCCTTGCCAAACTCAGGGCAGGGTATACAATAGGTCTGGTACACAACATGGAATACTTTATAGAACCTATGACTGAGGCATAGGGAATGACTTTTCATTCTATTTCTATTTTCTGCCGTGGTCGGGTTTTGAGTCTTTACTCAATTTCACACCTTGCAACACAGGCAAGAACTCCTTCTTTGACTTTTCCATTTTGAACTACTTCAAAATCTTGTCAAGGTATGTACTCACTGAAAATATATCAAGCGTCTTGATCTATCTTTATAGATCTTGATGCTTAATATCTAAGTAGCTTCATCGAGGTCTTTCTTTGAAAAACTCTTTTCAAACACTCCTTTATGCTTTCCAGAGAATTCTACATTATTTCCAATCAACAATATGTCATTCACATATACTTATCAGAAATGCTGTAGTGCTCCCACACACTTTCTTGTAAATACAGGCTTCACCGCAAGGCTGTATAAAACCATATGCTTTGATCACTTTATCAAAGTATATATTCCAACTCCGAGATGCTTGCACCAGTCCATAGATGGATCACTGGAGCTTGCACACTTTGTTAGCACCTTTAGGATTGAAAAAACCTTCTTGTTGCATCATATACAACTCTTCTTTAAGAAATCCATTAAGGAATGCAGTTTTGACATCCATTTGCCAGATTTCATAAAATGTGGCAATTGTTAACATGATTCGGATAGACTTAAGCATCGCTACGAGTGAGAAAATCTCATCATAGTCAACATCTTGAACTTGTCGAAAACCTTTTGCGACAATTCAAACTTTGTAGATAGTAACACTACTATCAGTGTCCGTTTTCCTCTTGAAAATCCATTTATTCTTAATGGTTCACCGATCAACGAAAAGTCAATCAAAGTCCATACTTTCTTCTCATACATGGATCCCATCTCAGATTTCATGTCCTCAAGCCATATTGCGGAATCTAGGCTCATCATCGCTTCCTCATAGTTCGTAGGTTCGTCAGGGTCTAGTAACATGACTTCCAGAATAGGATTACCGTACCACTCTGGTGCGGACCGTACTCTGGTTGACCGACAAGGTTCGGTAGTAACTTGATCTGAAGTTTCATGATCATCATCATTAGCTTCCTCACTAATTGGTGTAGGAATCACTGGATCTGATTTCTGTGATGAACTACTTTCCAATTAGGGAGAAGGTACAATTACCTCATCAACTTCTACTTACCTCCCACTCACTTCTTTCGAGAGAAACTCCTTCTCTAGAAAGGATCCATTCTTAGCAACAAAATATCTTGCCTTCAGATCTGTGATAGAAGGTGTACCCAATAGTTTCTTTTGGGTATCCTATGAAGACGCACTACTCCGATATGTGTTTGAGCTTATCAGTTTGAAACTTTTTCACAAAAGCATCGCAACCTCAAACTTTAAGAAATGACAGCTTTGGTTTCTTGCCAAACCATAGTTCATACGGTGTCATCTCAACAGATTCAGATGGTGCCCTATTTAATGTGAATGCAGCTGTCTCTAATGCATAACCCCAAAACGATAGTGGTAAATCGGTAATAGACATCATAGATTGCACTATATCCAATAAAGTATGGTTATGACGTTCGGACACACCATTATGCTGTGGTGTTCCAGGTGGCATGAATTTGTGAAACTATTCCACATTGTTTAGTTGAAGACCAAACTCGTAACTCAAATATTCGTCTCCGCGATCAGATCGTAGAAACTTTATTTTCTTGTTACGATGATTTTCCACTTCACCTGAAATTCTTTGAACTTATCAAATGTTTCAGACTTATGTTTCATCAAGTAGATATACCCATATCTTCTCAAATCATCTGTGAAGGTCAGAAAATAACGATACCCGCCACGACCCTCTACACTCATCGGACCGCATACATTCATATGTATTATTTCCAATAAGTCAGTTGTTCACTCCATTGTTCCGGAGAACGGAGTCTTAGCCATCTTTCCCATGAGGCATGGTTCGTAATCATCAAGTGATTTATAATCAAGTGATTCCAAAATCCCATCAGCATGGAGTTTCTTCATGCGCTTTACACCAATATGACCTAAATGATAGTGCCACTAATAAGTTGCACTATCATTATTAACTTTGCATCTTTTGGCTTCAATATTGTGAATATGTGTATCACTACAATCGAGATTCAATAAACCATTTATTTTGAGTGTAGGACCATAGAAGGTTTTATTCATGTAAATAGAACAACAATTATTCTTTGACTTAAATGAATAACCGTATTGCAATAAACATGATCCAATCATATTTATGCTCAACGCAAACACCAAATAACATTTATTTTAGGTTCAACACTAATCTCGAAGGTAAAGGGAGTGTGTGATGGTGATCTTATCAACCTTGTAATCACTTCCAACACACATCATCACCTTGCCCTTAACTAGTCTCTATTTATTTTGCATCTCCTGTTTCGAGTTACTACTCTTTAGCAACTGAACCAGTATCAAATACCGAGGGGTTGCTATAAATACTAGTAAAGTGCACATTAATAACATGTATATCCAATATACCCTTGTTCAGTATGCCATCCTTCTTATCCGCCAAGTATCTAGGGCAGTTCCACTTCCAGTGACCATTTCCTTTGCAGTAGAAGCACTCGTTTCAGGCTTGGGTCTAGCTTTGGGCTTCTTCATGGGAGTGGCAACTTGCTTGCCATTCTTCTTGAAGTTCCCTTTGTTTCCCTTGCCCTTTTACTTGAAACTAGTGGTCTTGTTAACCATCAACACTTGATGCTTTTCTTGATTTCTACCTTCACCGATTTTAGCGTCGCGAAGAGCTTGGGAATTGTTTTCGTTATCCCTTGCATATTATAGTTCATCACAAAGTTCTAGTAATGTAACACCCCGTATGTAACTTGCCATAATTGTATTCCAACTCTTGCCATTTCCGGCACTAAGTTATGTTATTTCCTCGTTGTCGGGTTTTGCCTTCGTGTTGTTTTGTATTTGTCTTGCATCTCATATCATGTCATCATGTGCATTGCATTTGCATACGTGTTCGTCTCATGCATCCGAGCATTTTCCCCGTTGTCCATTTTGCATTCCGGCGCTCCTATGTCCTCCGGTGTCCCTTTCTACCTCTTTTCGTGTGCAGGTTATAAACATTTTCGGATTGGACCGAGACTTGTCATGCGGCCTTGGGTTACTACAGGTAGACCGCCTGTCAAGTTTCGTGCCATTTGGACTTCGTTTGATACTCCAACGGTTAACCGAGCGACCGAAAAGGCCTCGTGTGTGTTGCAGCCCAACACCCTTCCAAAGTGGCCCAAAACCCATCTAAACCTCCTCCATCACCTAGGCCATTCGATCACGATCGCGTGGCCGCAAACCGTGCTCAATTTGGAGCCTCCTAGCTCCCTCTACCTCTATATATAGGTCCCTCCATGAAAATCCCAGGTCTCCTCCACCCCTAACCCTAAAACTCTGCTCACGCCGCGCTGGACATGTCCGTTTCCGGCCGGACAACTCCGCGGCACTAACCACATCACGCCACGTGTCGCCGCTGCAGCTCCCCCGCCGCCGGCCCGCTCGGCCCGAGCTGGGCCCTCCCCGCCACCGATCCGGGCCGCGCCTCCTCACCAACCGCGCCGCCTTCTCCTCGCCGTCCGGCGCCTGGCGCCGCCACCGACCTCGCCGACGAGCCTCGTCGCCGGCGACCCGACCCCGCTGCCATCCGCACCGGGCCGCCGCCTCCTCACCGCCGCGCCGCCCCGCTTCTCCTCTCCGACGCCGGCGCCCCGACGAGCTCCTTCCTCTTCCCCAAGCTCCGGCGCCCGACTCCGGCCGCCTCTTCCTCCGGCGACCTCGACTTCGGCCGGCGAACCTCATCGCGCGCTGCTACAGTACCATACGATCTGGATCTAGATCGAGGGGTTGACTTTTTCTTCCCGAACCCTAATACTTTTGCATATTTTGACATGCCATAACTCTGCATCCGTGGCTCCGATTCATGCGTGTAGCATATCGAAATGTTCGTCTCGATGAGTAATTCACTTAATCTCATTGCATCATGTTCATTTGAGCTCATCTTGATGCCCTAAATGCTGTTGCAAGAGGGCTATGTGATGTTAGTTTCAGATTATTATCAGCAAATGCACTTTTGTCATTTGTGCCATGATTGATGTGTGCCTCCTATGAACTTGAGCTCTACATGAGTTTTGAAGTATGCCATGCCATCTTTCCAGGGGTGTATGCCATGTATTTTTGTGATCTCTGTGGTGACTAGCACAAGCATGCAAAGTAGCCCTCTTAATGTTGCCGATTTCAGGGACTTAGAAATATTCTAAGTCTTTGTCCTGTCATTGTTTTTATGCCATGTGTTCATGTTGCTACCGAGTGATCCGTGCCTCTTTTGAGCATGATCAGTAAGGATGTTTTGTAGATATTGTGGTGCTCTATCCATCCATGTCTTTTTGCAATTATGGAGCACCCTAGCTTGAGTCAATCGAGCTCTACTTTTGCTATAAAATGTTCCTGGCAGGTTGTTAACATGTTTAGCAATTTTGCCGAGCTTGTTGTAGTTGATCCATGCATGCTATGATGTTGCTATTGCCATGTTTAGCTTCTATGCCATGTCTACTTGCTGGGTGTACGCTTATTTTATCATGCAATGCTTTGTGGTGAGTGCATCGAGCTCACAAACATGCCTACTTGATATCTGTTTTGCCATGTTCCAGTTTTTCACTAAGTCTGAATCTGTTAACGATAATTGCTATGTTCACATGGTTGCCATTGTATTTTCTGATCCCATTTGGCTTATGGTCAGTAAGGAACTTTGGTTGTATGCTTTGAGTAGCTTCATGCCATGCCTTGATTTGCCATGATATGTTCCTGTAGCATGTTGTTACCTTGCTCTAAACATTGCTTCCTGATGTTAAATTCCTGACTTGATGTTTATTTCACCAAGTCTGAAACCTGATATCTTTTGCACTTTTGCCATGCTTGTTTGAACCTGCTATTGAGTGAATTAGCCGTAGCTCAGTGTTCATCTTTTGTCAAGCATCATGAGTGGATCCCTTCCATGTATTGTTTTGCTATGTTAGAGTGCAGTAGCTTGTTGTTCTTGATGCATTTAGATGGTCTCGTGCTGTTAATCGCAGATCGGTGCCATATTTGTTTTGCTTGTCATTTCCAAACTGTGCATCCGATTCCGGTGATCTTTATATCGATTTCGACCGAAATCAACTCCTCTTTCCAGTGGAACTCTTGGTTTTCCAAGTTGAGGACAGGTTCAATAGTTCCTTTCCAATTCATGCATATGCATCGCATATCGCATCCCGCATATCATGACATGTTTTGCATCATCTTGTTTGTGCATTGCACATGGTTGATTGTGTCTCCCTTTGCTTGTTGTTCTTGCTTGGGTAGAGCTGGGAGACAAGTATGTGATCGAGAAGCCCGTTGAGTACGTTTACGAGGATCAAGCTAATGTCAACTCGGAGAACTTTGCAGGCAAGATGACCATACCCTCGAAATCACTTCTATCTTTGCCTGCTAGATGCTCGCTCTTTTGCTATGACTATGATTCGATAGCTACCACTTGCTTATCATGCCTCCCATATTGCCATGTCAAAACTCTAACCCACTTTGTCCTAGCAAACCATTGTTTGGCTATGTTACCGCTTTGCTCAGCCCCTCTTATAGCGTTGCTAGTTGCAGGTGAAGATTGGAGTTTGTTCCTTGTTGGAACACGTTTATTGTTGGGATATCATTATATTATCTTGTCTACTTTAATGCACCTTTATACTTGGTAAAGGGTGGAAGGATCGGCCTTATGCCTAGTGTTTTGTTCCACTCTTGCCGCCCTAGTTTCCGTCATACCGGTGTTATGTTCCTTGATTTTGCGTTCCTTACACGGTTGGGTTATAATGGGAACCCCTTGATAGTTCACCTTGAATAAAACTCCTCCAGCAATGCCCAACCTTGGTTTTACCATTCGCCACCTAGCCTCTTTTTCCCTTGGGTTTCCGGAGCCCGAGGGTCATCTTTATTTAAACCCTCCCGGGCCAGTGCTCCTCTGAGTGTTGGTCCAAACTGAGCTGCCTGCGGGGCCACCTCGGGGAAACTTGAGGGTTGGTTTTACTCGTAGCTAGTCTCATTTGAGTGTTCCCTAAGAACGAGATATGTGCAGCTCCTATCGGGATTTGTCGGCACATTCGGGCGGCTTTGCTGGTTTAGTTTTACCATTGTCGAGATGTCTTGTAACCAGGATGCCGAGTCTGATCGGATTGTCTTGGGAGAAAGAATATCCTTCATTGACGGTGAGAGCTTGTGATGGGCTAAGTTGGGACACCCCTGCAGGGATTTGAACTTTCGAAAGCCGTGCCTGTGGTTATGGGCAGATGGGAATTTGTTAATGTCCGGTTGTAGATAACCTTAAACTTAACTTAATTAAAATGAATTCAACAGAGTGTGTGGCCATGATGGTCTCTTTTCGGCGGAGTCCGGGAAGAGAACACGGTCTCGTGTTATGCATGACCGTAGGTTGTTCTAGGATCACTTCTTGATCATAGTTCATTGATCGTGCCTTTGCCTTCTCTTCTCGCTCTCATTTGCGTATGTTAGCCACCATATATGCTAGTCGCTTGCTGCAGGTCCACCTCATACTTTTACCCTTCCTATAAGCTTAAATAGTCTTGATCGCGAGGGTGTGAGATTGCTGAGTCCCCGTGACTCACAGATTACTTCCAAAACCAGATGCAGGGACCGATGATACCGCTCCAGGAGATTCAACTGAGCTCAAGTGGGAGTTCGATGAGGACTCAGGACAATAGTACATGTTTTTTTCGAGATGATCAATAGTGGTGCCCAGTTGGGGCGATCGGGGACTATGTTGCATTTGGGGTTTATCTTTATTTTGGTTCCGTAGTCGGATCTTGAGTGTATCTGGATGAATGTAATGACTTATTTATGCATTGTATGACGTGGCGAGTGTAAGCCGACTATGTTATCTTTTTCCCTTATGTATTACATGGGTTGTTGTGAAGATTACCTCACTTGCGACATTGCTTTCAATGTGGTTATGCCTCTAAGTCGTGCTTCGACACGTGGGAGATATAGCCGCATCGAGGGCGTTAGAAGTAGCTTGGTTATAGTGACTAGAGAACTTTGTCAATCACTATCTTATTGGGAAGATTAACTCCTACTTGATTCAAGTGATTGTAGTACTCAGACGTTCTGAGCACATGCTCACTCGTTGAGCTATTCTCCTCCATCTTGTAGGCAAAGTATTGTCAGAGGTCTCATACCTCTTGACACAGGAATGAGTATGAGATACCAATTTCAACTCTTGGAACATATTATATGCTCCATGGCGTTCAAAACATTTTTGAAGTCCCGGTTCTAAGCCGTAGAGCATGGTGCACTAAACTATCAAGTAGTCATCATACCGAGCTTGTCAGACGTTCATAACGTCCGCATCTTCTCCTGAAATAGGTCTGTCACCTAGCGGTGCATCAAGGACATAATTCTTCTGTTCAGCAATGAGGATAATCCTCAGATCACGGACCTAGTCCGTATCATTGCTACTATCATCTTTCAACATAGTTTTCTCCAGGAACATATCATAAATAAACGGGGAGCTACATCGCGAGCTATTGGTCTACAACATAGTTATGCAAATACTATCAGGACTAAGTTCATGATAAATTAAAGTTCAATTAATCATATTTTTAAGAACTCCCACTTAGATAGACATCCCTCTAGTCATCTAAATGATCACGTGATCCAAATCAACTAAACCATGTCCGATCATCACATGAGATGGAGTAGTTTTCAATGGTGAACATCACTATGTTGATCATATCTACTATATGATTCATGCTCGACCTTTCGGTCTCCAGTGTTTTGAGGCCATATCTGCATATGCTAGGCACGTCAAGTTTAAACTGAGTATTCCGCGTGTGCAAAACTGGCTTGCACCCATTGTATGAGAACATAGAGCTTATCACACCCGATCATCACGTGGTGTCTCGGCACGACGAACTGTCGCAATGGTGCATACTCAGGGAGAACACTTATACCATGAAATTTAGTGAGAGATCATCTTATAATGCTACCGCCGAACTAAGCAAAATAAGATACATAAAGGATAAACATCACATGCAATCAAAATATGTGACATGATATGGCCATCATCATCTAGTGCCTTTGATATCCATCTCCAAAACACTATCATGATCTCTATCGTCACCGGCTTGACACCATGATCTCCATTATCTTGATCTCTATCAATGTGTCGTCACATGGTCGTCTCACGAACTATTGCTTTTGCAACTATTGCTATCGCATAGCGATAAAGTAAAGCAATTATATGGCACTTGCATCTTATGCAATAAAGAGACAACCATAAGGCTCCTGCCAGTTGCTGATAACTTTAACAAAACATGATCATCTCATAAAATAATTTATATCTCATCACGTCTTTACCATATCACATCACAACATGCCTTGCAAAAACAAGTTAGACATCCTCTACTTTGTTGTTGCAAGTTTTACGTGGCTGCTACGGGCCGAGCAAGAACCGTTCTTACCTACGCATCAAAAAAACACAACGCGGTATAGTGATTGCTTTTTGATCTTCAGAAAGAACCATGTTCATTGAATCCGATTCAACTAAAGTTGGAGAAACTAACACCGACCAGCCACCTGTGTGCGAAGCACGTCGGTAGAACCAGTCTCGCGTAAGCATACGCGTAATGTCGGTCTGGGCCACTTCATCCAACAATACGCCGAATCAAGAAACAACTAGTGACGGCAAGCAATATGTATATACCCACGCCCACAACTCCTTTGTGTTCAACTCGTGCATATAACATCTACGCATAAACCTGGCTCTTATACCACTGTTGGGGAATGCAGTAATTTCAAAAAAATTCCTATGCACACACAAGATCATGGTGATGCATAGCAATGAGAGGGAAGAGTGTTATCCACGTACCCTCGTAGACCGTAAGCGAAAGCATTATGACAACGCGGTTGATGTAGTCGTACGTCTTCACGATCGACCGATCCTAGCACCAAAGGTGCAACACCTCCGTGATCTGCACATGTTCGGCTCGGTGACGTCCCACGAACTCACGATCCAGCAGAGTGTCGAGGGAGAGCTTCGTCAGCACGACGATGTGATGACTGTGATGATGATGTTACCGGAACAGGGCTTCGTCTAAGCACCGCTACGATATGACCGAGGTGGATTATGGTGGAGGGGGCACCGCAGATGGCTAAGAGATCAATGATCAACTTGTGTGTGTATGGGGTGCCCCTGGCCACGTATATAAAGGATGGAGGGAGGAGGAGGCCAGCCCTCATAGGCGCGCCCAATGTGTGGAGTCCTACTAGGACTCCCTAGTCCTAGTAGGATTGCACCTCCCACATGGAATAGGAAAAAGGGAAGGGAGAAGGAGAAGGAAGGAAGGAGGCACCCCCTTTCCCTAGTCCAATTCGGACCAGTCCATGGGTGTAACGCCCCGAGACCGTTGCGCCAGGTGTCTTCCTATTATTCGGTGTTGTTGCCTTGTCTTTTGTTTGCGTGTCATCCATTTCATATCATGTCACCATGTGCATCGCATTTGCATACGTGTTCGTCTCATGCATCCGAGCATTTTCCCCGTTGTCTGTTTTGCGATCAACACTCCTATGTCCTCCGGCGCCCCCTTTTGCCTCTTTTCATGTGCAGATGTTAAACCTTCTCGAAATGGACCGAGATTTGCCAAGCGGCCTTGGTACAGTACCAGTAGACCGCCTGTCAAGTTTCGTGCCATTTGGAGTCCGTTTGATACTCCAACGGTTAACCGGGGAACCGTAAAGGCCTCGTGTGTGTTGCAGCTCAACACCCCTCCAAAGTGGCCCAATAACCCATCCAAACCCCCTCCATCCTCTTGGCCGTTTGATCACGATCGCGTGGCCGAAAACCGCACTCCATTTGGACTCTCCTAGCTCCCTCTACCTATAAATATGTGCTCCTCCCGGATTTTTCGCGCAGTCTAAACCCTAGCACCACTCTCTCTCCGCGCCGGACACGCCCGGACGGCGCCGGACGCGTCCGGCGCCGCGCCCCGACCACTCGCGCTTTCCCACGTGTCGCACCGCAGGGTTGCACCGCGCGCCGCCGCCGGGCCCGCCGCTACCCAGATCCGGCCCTCCCCGGCCCGGTCCCCACTGCCGCCGCCTGCGGGCGAGCCCGCCCGAGGCCGCCGCTCCTCTGCCTCCGCGCCCGCGCCGCCCGCTCTTCGCCGCCCTTCGCCCGGCCGCCGCCCGCGTCCTTCACCTGCGTCGCCCGCTCTGGCCGCCACCCTCCACCGCCTTGCCTCGCCTGCCGCCGCTCGCTGCAGTGCACCACGCCGGCGCCCGGTCTCGCCGCGAGGACTCCCCGCCGGCGTCGCTCCTCCCCTTCGCGCGCCGTCGTCGGAGTAAGCGGTGCCCTCGCCGAAGCCGGATCCACCCGAGGGTGGACGAGATCCACCAATTCTGGCATCCAAATGCCCCGGATCGAACCGCACCGTGCCGTCCCGCTCCGTCCGATCCCGCGTTGACTTCCTCCGAAGGTTGAATTTCTCTAAGTCCCCAGATCTGCAATATTTTGTGGCTACCTTCATCATGCCATAACTTTGTGCTCGCTGCTCCGTTTCATGCGTGTGGCATATCAAAATGTTCATCATGATGTGCTCTTCATTTTGTTCCATTGCACCATGCTTGTTTGAGTCCACCTTGATGCCCAAATTGCTGTTGCAAGAGTGCTTCATAATGTTAGTTCCTGTTTCTTATCAGTTTATGAGCATTTGTCATTTCTGCCATGATTATTGTGTGCTACATATGGGCATGAGCTCTACATGTGTTTTGGGCTATGCCATACCATCTTTACAGGGGTGTATGCCATGTATTTTTTCTATCAATGTGGTGACTAGCACAAGCATGCAAAGTAGCTCTCGTGATATTGCTGATTTCAGTGACTTAGAATTTCACTGTAATTTCCCTGCTGTTATTTTTATGCCATGTATTCATGTTGCTATAGAGTGATCCATGCTTCTTTTGAGTAGGTTCAGTAAGGATGATTTGGACATATGGTTATGCTCTATCCATCCATGTCCCTGTTTGCATTTATGGAGTACCCTAGCACGACTCAATCTTGCTCTACTTTTGCTATAAAATGTTCCTGGCAGATTGTTTACGTGTTAATCAATTTTGCCAAGGTTGTTGTAGTTGATCCATGCATGCTCTAAGTTTGTTCTTGCTTTGGTTAGTTTCTTGATCATGTCTACTTGTTGTTAGTATGCTTGTATTGTCATTCAATGCCTTGTGTTGAGTGCATCGAGCTCGCAAACATGCCTTCATAATTCTGTTTATGCCATGTCCAGTAAGGAACTTTTATTATATGCTTTGAGTAGATTCATGCCATGCCTTGTATTGCTATGTTCTGTTCCTGAAGCATGTTGTTATCTTGCTCTAAACATTGCTTCCTGATGTTAAATCCTGACATGTTAGTATTTTCACCAAGTCTGTGATGCTGATATCTTTTGCCCTTTTGCCATGCTTGTTTGAACCTGCTATTGTGTGATTTAGCCGTATCTCAGTGTTCATCTTTTGTCAAGGATCTTGAGTAGATCACTGCCATGTGCTTTGTTGCTATGTTGGAGTGCAGTAGCTTAGTTTCTTGTTGCATTCTAGATGGCATCGTGCTGTTTATCGCATAATTGTGCCATTATTGTTTTGCTTGTCATTTGCAAACAGTGCATCCGATTCCGGTGATCTTTATATCGATTTCGACCGAAATCAACTCATCTTTCCGGCGGCACTCTTGGTTTCCAAGTGGAGGCCTGATTCAATCTTTCCCCTCCGAAGCACGCATATGCATTGCATATCACATCCCGCATATCATGCCATGTTTTGCATCATGTTGCTTGCATATTGCACCGTGGTTGATTGTTGTGTCCTTTGCTTGTGTTCTTGCCTTGGGTAGAGCCGAGAGACGAGTTCGTGATCGAGGAACCCATTGAGTATGCTTACGAGGATCAAGCTTACGTCAACTAGGAGAACTTTGCAGGCAAGATGACCAAACCCTCGAAATCACTTCTATCTTTGTTTGCTAGTTGCTCGCTCTTTTGCTATGCTGCGATACCTACCACTTGCTATATCATGCCTCCCATATTGCCATGTCAAGCCTCTAACCCACCTTGTCCTAGCAAACCGTTGTTTGGCTATGTTACCGCTTTGCTCAGCCTCTCTTATAGCGTTGCTAGTTGCAGATGAAGTTTCTTCCTTGTTGGAACATGGATATTGTTGGGATATCATTATTATATCTTGTTTACATTAATGCATCTATATACTTGGTAAAGGGTGGAAGGCTCGGCCTTATGCCTGGTGTTTTGTTCCACTCTTGCTGCCCTAGTTTCTGTCATACCAGTGTTATGTTCCTTGATTTTGTGTTCCTTACGCGGTTGGGTTATAATGGGAATCCCTTGACAGTTCGCCTTAAATAAAACTCCTCCAGCAAGGCCCAACCTTGGTTTTACCATTTGCCACCTAAGCCTTTTTCCCTTGGGTTCTGCAGACTCAAGGGTCATCTTTATTTTAACCCCCCGGGCCAGTGCTCCTCTGAGTGTTGGTCCAAAACAGAGCCACTTGCAGTGCCACCTTGGGGAAACTTGACGGTTGGTTTTAGTTGTACGTAGTGTTCATCCGGTGTGCCCTAAGAACGAGATATGTGCTACTCCTATCGAGATTTATCGGCACATCCGGGCGGCTTTGCTGGTCTTGTTTTACCATTGTCGAAATGTCTTGTAACTGGGATTCCGAGTTTGACCGGGTCTTCCTGGGAGAAGGAATATCCTTCGTTGACCGTGAGAGCTTGTGATGGGCTAAGTTGGGACACCCTTGCAGGGTTTGAACTTTCGAAAGTAGTGCCCGCAGTTATGGGCAGATGGGAATTTGTTAATGTCCAGTTGTAGAGAACTTGACACTTAACTTAACTAAAATGCATCAACCGCGTGTGCAGCCGTGATGGTCTCTTTTCGGCGGAGTCCGGGAACTGAACACGGTTCTTGTGTTATGCTTGAACGTAAGTAGTTTCAAGATCACTTCTTAATCACTCCTAGTTCACAACCGTGCTTTGCTTCTCTTCTCGCTCTCATTTGCGTAAGTTAGCCACCATATATGCTAGTGCTTGCTCCAGCTCCACCTCACTACCTTTTCCTACCTATAAGCTTAAATAGTCTTTATCGCGAGGGTGTGACATTGCTGAGTCCCCGTGACTCATAGATTACTTCCAAATAGTTGCAGGTGCCGATGATACCAGTGCAGGTGACGCAACCGAGCTCAAGGAGGAGCTCAATGAAGAACGTGTTCGTTGTGTTGTTTCGTTTCCTTTCGATCAGCAGTGGAGCCCAGTTGGGGCGATCGGGGAGCTATTGCATTAGGGGTTGTCTTTCTTTATTAGGTTCCGTAGTCGGACCTTGATTGTATTCTGGATGATGTAATGCTATATTTATGTATTGTTTGAAGTGGCGATTGTAAGCCAACTCTTTATCCCTTTCTTATTCAGTACATGGGATGTGTAAAGATTACCCCTCTTGCGACATGCCTACTATGCGGTTATGCCTCTAAGTCGTGCTCCGACACGTGGGAGATATAGCCGCATCATGGGTGTTACAATGGGGAAGGGGCACGACCACCCTCGAGGCCTTTTCTCTCCTTTCCCGTATGGCCCATTAAGGGCCAATACGAATTCCCATAACTCTCCGGTACTCCAAAATATACCCGAATCACTCAGAACCTTTCTGATGTCCGAATATAGCCTTTCAATATATCGATATTTACGTCTCGACCATTTCGAGACTCCTCGTCATGTCCCCGATCTCATCCGAGACTCCGTAAAAGTTTCTATACATCAAAACACATAAACTCATAATATCGATCGTCACCGAATGTTAAGCGTGCGGACCCTATGGGTTTGAGAACTATGTAGACATGACCGAGACACGTCTCCGATCAATAACCAATAGCGAAACCTGGATGTTCATATTGGCTCCCGCATATTCTACGAAGATCTTTACCGGTCAAACTTCATAACTATATACGTTGTTCCCTTTGTCATCGGTATGTTACTTGCCTGAGAATGGATACTCAGTATCCTCATACCTAGTTCAATCTCGTTATCGGCAAGTCTCTTTACTCGTTCGTTCCATAAAGCATCATCCCGCAACTAACTCATTAGTCACAATGCTTGCAAGGCTTATAGTGATGTGCATTACCGAGAGGGCCTAGAGATACCTCTCCGATACACAGAGTGACAAATCCTAATCTCGATCTATGCCAACTCAACAAACACTATCGGAGACAGCTGTAGAGCATCTTTATGATCACCCAGTTACATTGTGACATTTGATAGCACACAAGGTGTTCCTCCGGTATTCAGGAATTGCATAATCTCATAGTCTGAGGAACATGTATAAGTCATGAAGAATGAGTAGCAATGAAACTATAACGATCATAATGTTAAGCTAAAGAATGGGTCTTGTCCATCACATCATTCTCCTAATGATGTGATCCTGTTCATCAAATGACAACACATGTCTATGGTTAGGAAACATAACCATCTTTGATAAACGAACTAGTCAAGTAGAGGCATACTAGGGACACTTTGTTTTGTCTATGTATTCACACATGTACTAAGTTTCCGGTTAATACAATTCTAGCATGAATAATAAACATTTATCATGAAATAAGGAAATAAATAATAACTTTATTATTGCCTCTAGGTCATATTTCCTTCAGCATCCTCATTAGGAGTACCGGAAAATTGATGTTTCATAACAAGATTCAGCAAAGCAGTACTAATGTCACAAGACTCCGCACTAGTGGCGGGATGAGCAATCGGAGTGCCAATAAAATCATTGTTGTTGGTATTTGAGAAATCACACAACTTGGTGTTCTCTTGAGTCATGATGCCTACGTAACAAGATTGCACTCAAAAACGGATCCAGCAAGAAAACGACGAACGGAAAAGAGCGACGAATAAAACGGCAAATTTTTATGAAGTGGGGGAGAGGAAAACGAGAGGCAAATGGCAAATAATGTTAACTGCGAGGAGATGAGATTTGTGATTAGGAACCTGGTATATGTTGAAGATCCTCCACGACAACGGCGCCATAAATTCTTTTCGATGCGGCTTGAAGCTACGTCAGTATTTCCCCAAAGAGGAAGGGATGATGCATCACGTCGATGGTAGGTATTTCCCTCAGTGATGAGACCAAGTTTATGGAATCAGTAGGAGAACCAAGCAACAACACGTAAGCGGCGCCTGCACACAAATAACAACTACTCGCAACCCGACGTATTAAAGGGGTTGTCAATCCCTTTCGGGTAACGGTGCCAGAAATTGGCAAAACTGACGTGAATAAATTGTAGTATATTGATAGATCGAACGCCAAATAAAATAAATAAGAATAAATTGCAGCAAGGTGTTTTTGTATTTTTGGTTTAATAGATACGAAAACAAAAGGCAAATGAAAGAGATTGTGAAGGCAAATATATTAAAGAAGAGTCCCGTGGGCCGTATGTATCACTAGAGGCTTCTCTGGAGAAAAATAGCAAACGATGGGTAAACAAATTACTGTTGGGCAATTGATAGAACTTCAAATAATCTTGACGATATAAGCAATCATGCATATAAGAGACCAAAGAAGATTTAAATAACTTTCATGGATAAAAAGATAGATCTGATCATAAACTCAAAGTTCATCCGATCCCAACAAACACACCACAAAAAGAGTTACATCATATGAATCTCCAAGAGACCATTGTATTGAGAATCAAACGAGAGAGAGGAAGCCATATAGCTGCTAAATATGGACCCGAAGGTCTACAAAGAACTACTCACGCATCATCGGAGAGGCACCAATGGAAGTGGTGAACCCCTCCGTGATGGTGTCTAGATTGGATTTGGTGGTTCTGGAATCTGCGGCGGCTGGAATAGATTTTCGTCGACTCCCCTAGGGTTTCTGGAATATTGGGGTATTTATAGAGCAAAGAGGCGGTTCAGGGGGCACCCGAGGTGGGCACAATCCAGGGTGATCCTGGGCCTCCTGGTGCGCCCTGGTGGGTTGTGCTCCCCTCGGAGCACCGCCCAGGTGCTTCTTTGGCCCATTGGTTGTCTTCTGGTCCATAGAAAATCACCAAAAAATTTGTTGCGTTTGTTCTCAGTTTGGCATTGATTTCCTGCGATGTAAAAAACATGCAGAAAACAACAATTGGTACTTGGCACTATGTCAATAGGTTAGTACCAGAAAATGATATAAAATGACTATAAAATTATTATAAAACATCCAACATTGATAATATAACAGCATGGCACAATAAAAAATTATAGATACATTGGAGACGTATCAACATCATGGGAACGTATTTCTTTGATGTGCTACTTTCCAAATTGAGAGAAGGTACAGTTACCTCATTAAGTTCTACTTTCCTCCCACTCACTTCTTTCGAGAGAAACTCCTTCTCTAGAAAGGTTCCATTCTTGGCAACAAAGATCTTGCCTTAGGATCTGTGGTAGAAGGTGTACCCAATTGTTTTGTTAGGGTATCCTATGAAGACACACTTCTCTGATTTGTGTTCGAGCTTATCAGGCTGAAGGCTTTTGACCTAAGTGTCGCAACCCCAAACTTTAAGAAACAATAGCCTAGGTTTCTTGCCAAACCATAGTTCATACGGTGTCATCTCAACGGATTTAGACGGTGCCCTATTTAACGTGAATGCATCTGTCTGTAATGCATAACCCCACAACGATAGTGGTAAATCGGTAAGAGACATCATAGATTGCACCATATCTAATAAAGTATGGTTACGACATTCAGACACACCATTACACGGTGGTGTTCCAGGTGGCGTGAGTTGTGAAACTATTCCACATTGTTTTAAATGAAGGCCAACTCGTAACTCAAATATTCACCTCCTCGATCAATTCATAGGAGCTTTATTTTCTTGTTACGATGATTCTCCACTTCACTTTGAAATTCTTTGAACTTTTCAAATGTTTCATACTTGTGTTGCATTAAGTAGATATACCCATATATGCTCAAATCATCTGTGAAGGTTAGAAAATAACGATACCCGCCGCATGCCTCAACACTCATCGGACTGCATACATCAGTATGAATTATTTCCAATAAGTCATTGTCTCACTCCATTGTTCCAGAGAATGGAGTTTTAGTCATCATGCCCATGAGGCATGGTTCACAAGTATCAAATGATTCATAATCAGGTGATTCCAAAAGCCCATCTGCATGGAGTTTCTTCATGCGCTTTACACCAATATGACATAAACGGCAGTGCCACAAATATGTTGCACTATCATTATCAACTTTGCATCTTTTGGCATCAATATTATGAATATGTGAATCACTACAATCGAGATTCAACAAAAATAGACCACTCTTCAAGGGTGCATGACCATAAAAGATATTACTCGTATAAATAGAACAACCATTATTCTCTGATTTAAGTGAATAACTGTCTCGCACTAAACAAGATCCAGATATAATATTCATGCTCAACGATGGCACCAAATAACAATTATTTAGGTCTAAAACTAATCCCAAAGGTAGATGTAGAGGTAGCGTGCCGACGGCGATCACATCGACCTTGGAACCATTCCCGACGTGCATCGTCACCTCGTCCTTAGCCAATCTTTGTTTAATCCGTAGCTCCTGTTTCGAGTTAGAAATACAAGCAATCGAACTAGTATAAAATACCCAGGAGCTACTACGATCATTAGTAAGGTATACATCGATAACATGTATATCAAATATACCTTTGTTCACTTTGCCATCCTTCTTATTCGCCAAATAATTGGGGGAGTTACGCTTCCAGTGACCAGTCCCTTTGTTCTAGAAGCACTCAGTTTCAGGCTTGGGTCCATCTTTGGGCTTCTTCCCATGACTCACAACTTGCTTGCCATTCTTCTTGAAGTTCCCCTTCTTTCCCTTTCCCTTTTTCTTGAAACTAGTGGGCTTGTTAACCATCAAAATTTGATGCTCCTTCTTGATTTCTACCTCCGCAGCTTTGAGCATTGTGAAGAGCTCGAGAATTTTCTTATCCATCCCTTGCATATTATAGTTCATCACGAAGCCTTTGTAGCTTGGTGGTAGTGATTGAAGAACTCTATCAGTAACACTATTATCTGGAAGATTAGCTCCCAGCTGAGTCAAGTGATTATTATACCCAGACATTCTGAGTATGGGTTCACTGAAAGAACTATTCTCCTCCATCTTGCAGCTATAGAACTTGTTAGAGACTTCATATCTCTCAACCCCGATATTTTCTTTAAATATTAACTTCAACTCCTGGAACATCTCATATGCTCCATGACGTTCAAAATGTCTTTGAAGTCCCGATCCTAAGTCGTAAAGCATGGCACACTGAACTATCGAGTAGTCATCAGATCGAGCTTGCCAGACGTTCAGAACATCAGCATCTGCTCCCGCCGCAGGCGAGGGAGGCTTGGACTAAGGGGTCCTCGGGCATCTAGCCTGTTAGCCCTGGGCCGGACTGATGGGCTGTGAAGATTACAAGACCAAAGACTGCACCTGTATCCGAATAGGACTCTCCTTGGCATGGAAGGCAAGTTTGGCGACCGAATATGCAGATTCCTTTCTTTGTAACCGACCTTGTGTAACCCTAGATCCTCCCGATGCCTATATAAACCGGAGGACTTAGTCCGGAAAGGAGAGATACTCATTACCATAGTCATACATGCTAGACTTCTAGGGTTTAGCCATTACGATCTGGTGGTAGATCAACTCCTGTAATACTCATATCCATCAAGATCAATCAAGTAGGAAGTAGGGTATTACCTCCATAGAGAGGGCCCGAACCCGGGTAAATATCGTGTCCCCTGTCTCCTGTTACCATCGACCTTAGATGCATAGTTCGGGACCCCCTACCCGAGATCCGCCGGTTTTGACACTGACATTGGTGCTTTCAATGAGAGTTCCACTGTGCCGTCGACAACAGGATTGATGACTCGCCTCGTCCTTAAAGACAATATCACTACCGGAGGAGAACTAGCCCCAGGCCAAACCCTCCGGTTGGGTAGCTTTACCATGACCGCCCGTTCGGCCGTTAAGCCGACGATAACCTCTTGGGCCATTGAAAATCCTCTTCGTATCGACCCCAAATACTCCAAGCAGATGGATCCGGCGGAATTTTCGTCTTTAAACGTACTCCTTGATCGTATCGCCGCCCTGGGAATCGCCACAGATTACGATCGGATCGGGCTTAAACCCGACCAAAGAGAAATCAAATCTCCACCGATCACCCATCAGATAGCGGTAGTCGAGGAGCAAGATGACGACTCTTCCCCTATATTGAAGACGGACTATGTCTGGATCACCGACCCTACAGTGCCGGATACCCATCCACAAAAGGAGGTGACCGACCTTCCGAACATAGAATCGGATGGCGGGCAAAGGCAACCAGAAGATGCTTTGGAGCCCGGACTGTTAAGTCTGGAAAAACTTCAGACTCCAGATCATCGATCGGGTCATGGTCCAGATCCAACTCCACCCACCCACCCAGACATAAGCGCTCTCACGAGCATACAACAGCAGTCTCAAGAAAAGGTCCACCACTTCTGGGCCAGATTCCTCCTTGTCAAGGACAAGGTTAAAGATTGCCGCGACGAGGACGCGATATCAGCACGAATGAAGGAATCCTAAATGCCATTAATCACCGCCGCATAGTGCACTTCGCTGACTTGGCAACTATCGTACAGAAGTACAACACAATGGAAAGTGCCTCGAGGGATAAGGTAGCTTGTTGGGAGCCATAAGTCCCAACTCAACCACTAGTCCAGGCGAAAAGGGCGCATCTCCGTGACACGCCCAGTCCAATAGCCAAGAAATACAAACATATTACGCGGCGCGGAACCATTCTGGAGGGATGGCTCGATGACCCATGCAAAATACACGCAACACCGGATAACATACCAACCCACAACCTTAGAGCATGTTGGATACTCCGGCAGGTAGCCAAAAGCGGCGAGGACATCCTTACCAAAAACACCCCAGAGCAACACCCTCCAGAAGACGACGACCCCAGAGTACTGATGGTCTTTGAGACATTCGCTTGAAACAATAAACGCAAAAGGGCACTTTGCGGCCTCGACAAAGTCTATCAAATCACCACAGTAAACCCTTGGAACGACACGGCTATAACCTTTAATGCCGGCGACGAACCAAAATACATGACAGTCCGAGCACCAGCCGCTTAAGTCCTCAGTCCCATCGTGGACGGCTTTCGACTCACCAAGGTCCTCATGGACGGTGGCAGCAAACTAAACCTCATCTATGAGGATACACTCCACAAAATGGGAATAGATAGGTGCCGCATCAAGCAAAGCAGCACGACCTTCCGAGGAATCATTCCCAGTCGGGAGGTGCGGTGTGCGGGAAAAATCACACTTGACGTGGTATTCGGCACGCCGGAGAATTATCGGTCTGAAGAAATCACCTTCCAAGTGGCTCCTTTCAGCAGCGGATACCACACCCTGTTGGGGCGGGATGCTTTTACACGCTTCCAAGCTATACCTCATTATGGGTATATGAAGCTCAAAATGCCTGGACCAAACTGCATAATCACTCTTGTCAGTGATCCGGACATAGCACTCCGCGCCGAAAACAAAACCGCATCCCTGACCCTTGAGGCATTATCTGAAGCCCTCGCGGCCAAAGAATTAACCGCACTCCGCTCCACGGTGGATAGGGACGATGTGATCTTAGACAAACGACCCAAATCCACCTCCTTCAAACCAGCAGAAGAAATGGTCAAATTCCAGGTCCACCCAACGGACCCCAAGAAGACAACATCTATTGGAGCACAACTGGACCCAATGGTCGAAGCCGCACTAAGGGATTTCCTTCGCGAAAACTGGGATATATTTGCCTGGCACCCTTCTGACATGCCTAGAATACCACGTGAGCTGGACGAACATAGCCTTAATATCTTAAAGGGATACAAACCAGTCAAACAAGCACTATGGTGCTTTTCTGAGCCCAAACGCCAAGCTATGGGGGAGGAGCTGGCCAAGCTAATTGAGGCTGGATTCATCAGAGAAATAAAACATCCGGACTGGCTGGCAAACCTGGTGATGGTACCAAAGAAGGACAAATCCTGGCGGTTGTGCGTTGATTTTAATATCCTCAATAAGGTTTGCCCTAAAGATCCCTTCCTCCTGTCCCGCATTGATCAAATCATTGATGCTACCGCATGACACAACTCACTGTGTTTCCTTGATGCATAATCCGGATACCATCAAATCAAAATGAAGGACTCCGATCAAGCTGCAACAGCATTCATCACCCCATATGGGCCATTCTGCTTCAACACCATGCCCTTCAGACTCAAGAACGCCAGCGCCACATGCCAACGCATGGTACAAACATGCATGGAGAAGTAGATCGGCAAGACAGTTCAAGCTTATGTGGACGACGTCGTCATCAAAACTAGGCACGTCGAAACACTAATAGATGATTTACGTCTCAGATTTGATAACCTCCACGCGCATGACATTAAGCTCAATCCGGAAAAGTGCGTTTTTGGCGTCCCCGTTGGAAAACTGCTGGGCTTCATCGTTTCCAACAGAAGAATTGAAGAAAATCCAGCCAAAATCCGAGCTATGTCACAATTGGCTACGCCAACAGACCTTAAACAAGTCCAAAAGCTCGCGGGTTGCGTGGCAGCTCTGAGCCGCTTTATCTCTAGATTGGGAGAAAAGGCACTGCCACTCTATCGCCTTCTACGACGAAACGATCACTTCGAGTGGACGGACGCGACAACTGCCGGACTGGAGGAAATAAAAACCTTTCTTGTGAGCAATCCAACCCTGGCCGCGCCAAATGTCGGGGAACCGATGTTATTATACAGATCGTCAGCACATCAGGTGGTGAGCGCCGTGCTCGTCGTTGAACAAGAACAGGACGGACACAAATTCCCGCTTCAGAAGCCAGTATACTACGTATCCACTGTCCTTACACCAAGCAAATCCCGGTACCCCCATTATCAAAAGATAGCATACGCGGTCAGCTCCGTCACTACTTCCAGGAGTGTTCGAGCACGGTGGCTTCCGAAGTACCACTCAATGACATTATAAATAACCGCGATGCCACGGGCCGGATTGCCAAATGGGCCATTGAACTCCTTTCATTTGATATTACATCAAACCACGTCGAGCTATTAAATCCCAAGTACTGGTTGACTTCGTCGCCGAATGGACAGAGGCCAAACTCCCCAAAGAGTACGACACATATTCCAATTGGGTTATGTATTTCGATGGCTCCAAAATGCTGGCAGGGCTAGGGGCGGGCGTTGTTTTAACGTCACCTACTGGAGACATCGTTCAGTACGTACTCCAAATACTATACACAGACTCCAATAATGCAACTGAATACAAGGCCTTATTGCATGGTCTCCAGATGGCTGTCTCCATGGGCATACAGCGCCTGGAAGTGCGCGGGGACTCAAACCTCGGAATATCTCAAAAAAATGGAGACTTCGATGCCAAAGACCCTAAGATGGCAGCTTATCGCAATGTCATCCTAAAAATGTCGGCTCGGTTCGAGGGACTCAAGTTCCATCATGTGGCCCGAGAAAGTAATCAAGCGGCGGACGTTCTTACTTGCATAGGCGCTAAACGTGACCCCGTACGACCTAACATTTTTCTGGAAAGGCTTTTTAAGCCATCCAATGTGTGGTAGGGGGAGGGCGGCAACACTAGTCCGGATCTGAACACAACCCCAGATTCCGAACACATCGATATCGTCGGAGGCTCAACCACCGAAATAACACCGTCGGCTCATCTCATTATGGCAGTCATTGCCCAATGGACCGAACCCTTCTTGGCCTACCTTAATAAGAAGGAGTTTCCCGAGGATTAGAATGAGGCCCGCTGCATTGTCCGGCGTTTGAAGGCCTACAAGGTTCACGATGGAGAGCTCTATAAGAAAAGCACTATCGGAGTTCTTCAACGATGTATCTCCGAGGAAGAGGGGCAGCAACTCTTGGCTGAAATTCACGCCGGAATCGACGGTCACCACGCCGCAGCTCAGGCCCTTGTTAGCAAGGCCTTCCGTACAGGGTTTTACTAGCCGACGGCCCGAGCAGATACACAGGACCTTGTCCAATGTTGCATCGGATGCCAACTCTTCGCCAACCAAAGCCATATGCCCCCACTGCCTTACAAAAAATCCCCATCAGTTGGCCTTTTGCGATCTGGGGACACGATATGGTCGGACCCCTTAAAGGAGGAAGCCATAAGAGAAAGTATCTGCTGATCATGGTGGATAAATTAACTAAGTGGATAGAGGCCAAACGAGTCAAAATGGCCGAAGCGGGTCCGGTAATAGATTTCATATCCGGCGTGGTACACCGTTATGGTGTCCCACATGGCATAATAACCAATAATAGCTCTAATTTCACGGCCGATGAAGTGAAAACCTGGTGTACTAATCTGGGCATTAAGTTCGATTACGCCTCTGTCTATCACCTACAGACAAACGGTCAAGTCGAACGGGCTAATGGTCTTATTATGAGCGGCATCAAACCTAGACTAGTGCAGTCTATGAAAGAATCAGATAAGCACTGGGTGGAGGAACTTGACTCTGTACTCTGTGGGCTGCGGACCACGCCCAACCGCACTACTGGATATACACCCTTCTTCATGGTGTACGGTGCAGAAGCAGTGTTACCCTGCGATATTATTCATGACTCACCTTGAGTGCACATGTATGAAGAGAGAGAAGCCGAGCTTGATCGACAGGACAGCTTAGATGCACTGGAGGAGGAGCGCGACGTTGCAAAAGCCCGTTCTGCATTTTATCAACAGGAGGCTTGCAGGTATTAAAGCAGAGAAGTGCGAGCCAAGACTTATAACATTGGTGAACTCATTCCACGCCTACCAGAGAAGAAAAAGGACAAACTCAAGCCCAAGTGGGAGGGTCCCTTCATCATTGACGAAGTTCTCACCGAAGGAGCGTACCGCCTGCGTGATGCGTTAGACAATCACCTAGAGCCGAACCCCTGGAATACGTCCAGACTTCGACGATTTTATGCCTAGCACCGAACTCTATGTTCGTCTCCTTCCTCCTGTTATTAACGTTATTTTTCCTCTCTTTTCATTTTTTATCTTTTTTCATTTTTCTCTTAATCCCTACAGCTTTAGTACGGCTAGACCGTCCTCCCCTGATGCGTACATCTCCACATATGTATGTTCATTATACCTGGGGGCTTCTCGTACAGAAGCTTGCTATTATTCTTCAAGCATCAGGCTCACCACATATGTGTTTTTCCATATGTACCTTTTCTTCGCCATTATATGCATCGATATGACTTAAGTTTTGTCCAAGCTGGGTTGCCTAGCTCCTGTGCTTATGCCCTACGTTCCCGTTAGTTCGGCTAGGGCATAAAGGGAGCACCTCTGCGATTGTTACTGCCAGGTCATCCTAATGTATACCTCAGACTGGGTGAAGCCGAAAGCTAGCGTTCTTAAGGGAATATTCGGTTGGCGAATTAAAGACGTTTCCGCATTCACTCCACTGTGAAACCCCAGATGTTACTTACTCTACGATTTTTTCAATCACAGTTCGGACATGCACATTAAACGCATGCACACCCAGGGAAAGGAACCCTTAATGGAACTATTCTCTTTGGAAGATGTTTCTTACATAATGTAATATAACATAACTAGACGGATACACATTGTCTATTCAAGCAACTATGACCCCTACGCCTGGTTCCCATGCATACCCCGGTATATTCTACCATTAGGGTATTCGGAAACACTCTGCACCTTCGGGTCCAGAGGTTGAAGTGAAAAGGTCGGCCATGACAATTGTTTTTATTATCCAGCTAGAAGGAAAGTACATAGTCACTTAGGACTTAAAAACTTCCTCCTCTATACCGTCCAACAGGCGGTCTAACTTACAATCCTCTTAGGAATATCTAGCGGCCACCTCCACTTGGTCATATACTAAACTAACGGGAATTTCTTCCCCATTTGACCCTAGCGGTCCGACCCGGGCCATGTGATTTGGATCCAGCTTGGTATACCGCGTTTTACCATGGCCCAGGCCTCTCGCGCACCCTCTTGGCAAGCCGATATCTTCCACAGTCGGATACGCCACCGCACTCCCTTGAACAGCTCTACAAGCTTCTCCATACTCCCTGGAGGGGAGGCGGATGGCCATAAGGCCTTGGCTACACTCCGCATTGCCTGCTGAGCTTGCTCATGCAACTGCGATAGCCCTTGCAGAAGATCACTTGCTGATCTGGACACCTCCTCTTCGGGACGGCCCATCAACATACCTAAAATCATAGCTATATCAACTAATTTTACCACCAAACTGTCAAACAGATAAAATTGGCCACGTACTGAATATGTCGCCTTGCAGCTTTTTGTTCTCGTTCACGGAGTCTGCTCGCTAGGCCCGTACATATTTCAGTTCTTCGCGCATTTGGGTGTTCGCATCCCGGAGCTTGTTTTTCTCCTGAACGACTTTTGTTAGCACACGCTCTCCCGCTGCTAGCAGTTTTTTGGCTCCATGTTCTCCGCTTTGAGCGGCGTCCAGCTGTTCTTGCATTTGGTCTAATGATCCGATAAATAGGTAAGCAACTAGGTTAGCACTATTAGTGTACCATTATGTTTTCTCGATGGAGGGAAACATTACCAGGGGATGCCTTCTTGGATTTCTCCAGTTCGACATTAGTAGCAGTTAGCTGGCTTTGACACTTTTCTAGTTCCTAAGCTAACAGGGTGTTCTTCTCCGTAAGCACCTGGTTATACATTGATCCTTAAATCAATTATATCGACTACTTTAAGTCTCGGGGGCTACTGGTGTATGCTTATTAAATCTGCGCTTACCTGCATATCTTTTAGATGCTGGTCTGTGGCTCTGACAAGCCCATCCCAAGCAGCTCGAATATAGACATCGGCCGAATTGAAGGCATTAAATGATGCTTTTGAAAAACCAGGGTTACGAAGAATGGCCCTCCGATGACGATGATTCATAGCGCTCTCCACTTCAAAGTTCGTGACGGACACGTCGTTTGAATCCTCTGCGGGAGGACAGTCCGGCGCCGCTCCCGTATCAGCCCTCGTTCTTTGGGCAGAAACCGGAATGTGGCTAGTAGAGGCACGACCGGCCGGTTCCCCGGACACAGTCCGGTAGATACTTTTCCTGCTGGAATACGGCGAGTGGCGTTTCAGTTGGATGTGACGATCAAAACGGGTATTATTGAAAAGAAAAGCCTTACCTCTTTGACAAGGGTTCTGCCGTGCTATCATTGGCCTTCCTCTTCGAAGATGTGCCAGGCGTGGGCACTGCTCTCCTCGAAGATGTTTCTGGTGCATGTCGCGGTATTGAGCATCTCCTCTTTGAAACATGGAATAAATGTGGTGGGTGAGGCATAGTAAGGGAACCCTCTAGAAGAAAGTACTGGCTAAAATTACTTACGTGCGAAGCAGGAAGGAGGCCGGGGTAATCGGTGATGATGGGTATATCTGTGCCGTCATAGCTCGTCTGATAGAAAACTCCATCTTTGAGCTCCACGAATATGTCCGGATCTTCCTCATATCCGGGGTCAAGATCCCAATTGTGATTCGCTGGCTGAGGGGCAGGGTCATGGATCCCCTCGATAGCCTTTCTCCATTCCTGTCATGAATGAATAAGATACTGCCCTTGAAAAATAATTCAGGGAGAGGAGTCGAATAGTGGAGTTAGGGCTTACCCAGCTAGGAGAGTTGTACATGGAAAACCCGTCTCGATATTGGAGACGGGCGAACTCCTCCCGCTCCCCTTTATACAGTTCGGCTAATATTTTGGCCAGAGTGGCGGGAGTCTTCGGGCCCTTCCGACCATAGCGGGAGGCGTCGTCTTCCCCATTGTAATGCCACATGGGTAGCCCTCTATATTGGAGTGGTTAGACCCCCCGCGTTATGGAAACCGCCATTACCTCGACTATTGACAATCCGGACTGGGCGAGCATCTTGATCTTACCCAGCAGCAGACTAATCTCTGTGCTATCCTCTTCCTCGAGGCTCCAGGGACGCCAGCTATGGCGTTTCTTCAATGGAGCACTTGTAAACTCGGGTAGACCACTCTAGGCTGGATCTGGAAGTACGACATCCTCAATGTAAAACCACTCAGAGGTCCACTCTTCGGAAGCTTTCTTCGGTGTGCCGGATATGTATCCGGTCTCAGGAATGTGCCATATTTCGGCCCCGCCCACTTCAAATATCGATCCCTCGTGGTTGCGTGGGACAAGGCAGAACAGTCTTCTCCATAAATCGAAATGGGCCTCACAACCTAGGAATAGTTCGCATAAAGCGACATAACCCGCAATGTGCTGGATGGAGGCTGGGGTAAAATTATGCAGCTGCAGGCCATAATACTCCAGAAGCCCTCAGAGGAATGGGTGAATTGGAAATCCCACGCCCCTCAATAGATAGGGGACGAGGCACACTCGTTCCCCTGCAGATGGATTGGGGAAATCCACCGATTGGGTTTTGCCGTTGAAGGAAGCCGACCCCGCTCGAACAGGGACCAGATCCGTATGGGGGCGAAATCCGTGCATTTGCAACTTTGCTAATTGACTATGGGACACAGAGCACCTCTCCCACTCGCCTTTCTCTAGGTCGGAACAGGAGGAGGAGCTAGGAATACTAGCCATGTTGGAATGTTCTTTCCTAGTAATCTCGGATGATTTTCTCCGCATGGTGCCGAATGGATCTGAGACCCAATCTCTTTAAATATACGCTCTTTCTTGCATGGCCGAGGGGTTGTTTGTAAAAAATACCCTGACCACCCGCATTCGCTTGACACGTGGAAGCTGAAGTCATCGATGCACAAAAGCCGAGGGGTGCAACATTGAATTGAAAGCCGAATAGATTACTTAGAAGACGTCGGAGGAGGAACCCTACTTGCAATGCCGAAGACAATCCGTGCACCGAACACCTCGTCATTGAACCCAGGTTCGGGGGCTACTGAGGGAGTCCTGGACTAAGGGGTCCTCGGGCGCCCGACCTGTTAGCCATGAACCGGACTGATGGGCTATGAAGATATGAAGACCGAAGACTCCACCGATGTCTGGATATGGCTCTCCTTGGCGTGGAAGGCAAGCTTGGTGACCAAATATGTAGATTCCTTTCTTTGCAACCAACCTTGTGTAACCCTAGATCCGCCTGGTGCCTATATAAACCGAAGTACTTAGTCCGAAAAGGAGAGCTACTCATTACCATAGTCATACAGGCTAGACTTCTAGGGTTTAGCCATTACGATCTCGTGGTAGATCAACTCTTGTAATACTCATATCCATCAAGATCAATCAAGCAGGAAGTAGGGTATTACCTCCATAGAGAGGGCCCGAACCTGGGTAAACATCGTGTCCCCTGTCTCCTGTTACCATTGACCTTAGACGCACAGTTCGGGACCCCCTACCCAGGATCCGCCAGTTTTGACACCAACAACAGGCATTTGACCTAGCAGTGCATCAAGGACATAATTCTTTTGTGCTGCAATGAGGGTAATCCTCAAGTTATGGACCCAATCTGTGTAGTTTCTACCATCATCTTTCAACTTAGCTTTCTCTAGGAACGCATTAAAATTCAGGGGAACGGTAGCACAGGCCATTGATCTACAACATAGACACGCAAATACTATCAGGACTAAGTTCATGATAAGTTAAGTTCAATTAATCAAATCACTTAAGAACTTCGACTTAAATAGACATCCCTCGAGTCATCTAAGTGATATGTGATCCAAATCAACTAACCCATGTCCGATCATCACATGAGATGGGGTAGTCATCAATGGTGAACTAATCTATGATTCACGTTCAACATTTCAGTCTCCAGTGTTCCGAGGCCATGTCTGTACATACTAGGCTCGTCAAGTTTAACCCAAGTATTCCGCATGTGCAAAACTATTTTGCACCCGTTGTATGTGAACATAAAGTCTATCACACCCGATCATCACGTGGTGTCTCAACACGATGAACTGTAGCAATGGTGCATACTCAGGGAGAACACTTTTACCTTGAAATTAAGTGAAGGGATCATCTTATAATGCTACCACCGTACTAAGCAAAATAAGATGCATAAAAGATAAACATAACATGCAAATAAAATATGTGACATGATATGGTCATCATCATCTTGTGCTTTTGATCTCCATATCCAAAGCATCGTCGAGATCTCCATCATCACCGGCTCGACACCTTGATCTACATCGTTGTGCCATGGTCATCACGCCATCTATTTCTTCTACAACTATCGCTAAGGCATAGTGATAAAGTAAAGCAATTACATGGGTTTTCATTTCATACAATAAAGAGACAACCATAAGTGTTGGGGATATAACTATCAGTTATGACCCGCCCAGGAGGGGCCGGGTCAGCCCCAATGGCGGGTCACAAAGGAAGCCCAGTAGACATTCAAGGCGATGGTTTGTTAAATCTTATAGATGGTCTAAAGGCCTAGAGGCGGCTTAAGGCCCAATATTGTAAACTGCCGTATATAAGGAAAGACTTGTAAAGAAAGGCATGTAAAAGAAGTCACCGAGCTGGACACGATTTATGAGCCGATCGGGACTCTGTAGGCCACCAGGCGTCAACCTGTGTATATAAGGGGACGACCCGGTGGCGGCTTAGGGCAAGAAACAAGAGATCGATAACCAAGCCGGCGAACTAGCCTCTCGGTGATCGAAACCGCAGCAATACCAACACAACTAGACGTAGGCTTTTACCTTTATCGTAAGGGGCCGAACTAGTATAAAACCTCTCATGTCCTTTGTCCCGATTAACCCCTTTAAGCTTCCTAGTTGCGATGGCCCTACGACTAAGTCCTTCTGCTAGGACATCTACTGTGACAATTCCACGATAGTTGGCACCACCCGTGGGGCCAGCGCACGGCGGATTTGAGTTCTTGAAGGGCAACTTCGAAGGGCTCAAGGGATACGCTATGGGCCGGATGACCAAGAGTCGTAGCGACAAGCTCTACATCAACGACGAAGGCTGGAGCCTCGAGGCTGGCTCAATCGAGTACCGGTACCGGGTCCCCTTCGGCGGAATTCATGTATTCATCAGCCTGATCGGCGAGTCGGGCCCTGAGCCAGACGTCCACACCAACCTCGTCGAAACAGCTCAGTGCGCGAGGACCACCCGTGTTCAATCTGTCGTGAAGCATGCTTTCGTAGGCTGCATCCACGGCGGTGAATACTCTGAAGGATCGGTGGATGGCGGTGAGACGGCTGTCTATTCTGACGCTACATCATAAGCAAGCGAGACAGACTCTTTGTATCAGCTGCAGGATGGCATGCTCGGGGGCTGTTCCGATCGCAGCAGTATTCCGGACCCCCTTGAGCCGCCGAATTGGGCCGGAGTCTTCATGGCGGGAACACAGCCCGGGCAGAACTCCACGGCAGGAACGGCTGCAACTACGGGGTCGGCCACAGCCGGGTCAGGAGACCCTGTGCATGCCCCGGCTCAGATTCTAATGGACCTCATGGCTAAACTGACGACTCTGTTAACTGCCTTGGTAAAGCCGGCGGATAAAGCCCAGCATGACACAGAGGTGGCACACGTACATGAAGAGATGGTACAAGCTAAAGAAAATTGAGCAGCAGAGGAGGTTAGGATGGCAGCGGAGCGGGCAGCTTTGGACGTTCATGCTCAACAGCTTCAAGCGGAGACTTTCCGGCTCTCGGTGGATCTGAACGCGTCAAACGAGGTTATGAGAAGAAGGCATCAGAAAACTCAGTCACGTCTACCTCTGACACTCGATCATAGGAACCTTTTTGATGCACCCGGGGCTGGGGTAAGCAACCCGCCATAGGCAAATCGGATCACGACGCCCGGGGCATCGGTTCAACCGCGCACCATGGAACCACCTCGTGTACATACCGCTTCGCCTCATTATGTACCAACACCGCCGAGTCACTTCTCCAATCCCTTGGAAAACCTCATTGCAGTGTTGGCTCATTTGGCGGCTCTCCCGATGGAAGGCGACTCGCCGGCGGCAATCGAAACACGAAGGGTGAGAGAACTTCTTCAAACAGCTCTGGCACAGCAGGATGCGTACTCCTACAGTCAAGACAGGATCCATTCAACTCCTTGCCCGAGCCGGAGCCCAAGCTACAGTAGGCATATGGACTCAACTGGCATGCCAAGCAATGCTCAACGCTGCAACCGGCCGCACAGGCATGAGCTGGTACAGGCTGGAGCCCTTAACTTGGCGGATCAGGAGAGGATCCGACAAGAGGATGAGCGAGCAGTTCAACTAGCAGCGGAGCAGGCGGCTCATCAGACTTTTCTGGCTTATCCAGCAACCTCGGTTGAGGCAGGAGTGGCCACAAGAACCGGAGGTGTCCCTTGACTAGTGCTGGCCATACGTAATGAGCGTTTGCCAAAGGACTTCAAGGGGCCTCGTAAAGTGCCTAATTACACGGCCGACTTGCAACCTGGGGTTTGAATTGAGAGTTATGAGATGGCTATGGAGTTGTTGGAGGTCAGTGACACGGCAATGGACAAGTATTTCACAATGATGTTGGATGGAACAGTTCGTACTTGGTTGAAGGGGTTGCCACCCAATTCTATCGGCTCATGGGCGGAGTTGAAGGCCCGGTTCATTCAGAACTTCAAAGACACATGTAAACAACCCATGTCGATTGTGGACCTAACTAATTGTAAACAAGAGGACGGTGAATCTACAACCCATTGGGTGCGCCGGGTCAAGGAGATAATACATTTATCTGATAAGATGGATGCCGGCTCAGCAGTCTTGATGTTGGAGAAAAACTGCCATTTTGAACCTCTGAAGCAGAAATTGGGG
Source organism: Triticum dicoccoides (assembly GCF_002162155.2). NCBI lineage: Eukaryota > Viridiplantae > Streptophyta > Magnoliopsida > Poales > Poaceae > Triticum > Triticum dicoccoides. The sequence goes on from NC_041380.1 coordinate 151,403,371, forward strand.
CGGCTCAAGCGTGACTGCGATGACATGGGCCAGTTGATGGCGGCTCTCGTCAAGTATGTTGATTCTGATAGTACCAAGGACCCGGTTTCTGACGAAGAAAAGACAAGGAAGGGAAAAAAGAACGGCAATGGCAAGGGTCACCAGCATAACCCGGCAAATCAAGGAGGTAATAAACGTAAGGCTGATGAATTTGTCGCTAACACCAATGCGTAGGCCGGCAATCAATGGCGCAAGGGTAGGCAACCCCCTCGGTTGGGCGGGTCAGGTCCCACCCTTGAGCAACTGTTGAATGAACCTTGTCCAAGACACGGCACCCGGGAGAAGCCAACCACCCACCTGTGGAAGGATTGTACAGTCATGAAGGTGTTTAAAAATTCAAATGCATTTGATGGAGGTCACGGCCCAGGCGGCGGTTCAGGTGGGGGCGGTTTCCATGGCCCGGGCGCCGGTTCAGGTGGAGGAGGATTTCACAGTCAGGGCCATACAGGTAACCAGGGAGGCTATAATCCACAACCCGGCCAAGGGAACCAGCAGCAACAGTCCGGATATCAGAGCAACCCAAAATAGTTGAATAGTGGGCAATACCATGTGTTCACCACAAGCTTATGTAAGAGGGACCAGAAGCTTCACAAGAGGGCCGTCAATGCCGTTGAGTCGGCGATTCCATGTTACTTACGGTGGTCCGAACAGCCTATTGTGTGGAGCATAGAGGATCATCCACCCCGGGTTGATAATCCGGGTCACTTGGCCTTGGTAGTAGCGCCTCAGGTTGGTGGATATAAATTCACTAAGGTTCTCATGGATGGAGGCAGCAACATCAACATCCTCTACTATGAGACGTTCTGTCGGATGGGGTTGACTAATAAGAGTCTTAAGCAATCCAACACTGTTTTACACGGTGTGGTACCTGGCAAGTCGGCATACCTAGTTGGTAAGCTTGAACTGGAAGTAGCCTTTGGGGATGAGTATGACTCCAGAGCAGAAAAATTAACCTTTGAGGTGGTTAAGATCAAAAGCCCATATCATGCTCTGTTTGGACGGCCGGCTTATGCCAAGTTCATGGCTCGGCCGTGTTATGTGTATTTGCAGCTCAAGATGTCGGGTCATAAGGGCACCATTACAGTACATGGAAGCCGGAAAATAGCCCTGGAGTGTGAAGAAGGTGATGCTGCATATGCTGAGTCTGGTTGTGCAACCGAGGAGTTAATGTTTTATAAGGATCATGTTGACCCGGCAGACATGACGTCTTTAAAGAAACCAACAACGGAGCATGAGCTGGTGTTGAAATTCAAATCAGCTGATGACACCAAGATGGTTGACTTTGTGCCTGGCGGCTCATCCAAGTAGTTCATCATCAGTGCAAACTTGGATCCAAAATAGGAAAGCGCGCTCATCGAGTTCATCCGTGAGAACCGGGACATCTTTGCATGGAAACTTTCCGACATGCCGGGTGTCCCGAGGGAACTCGCTGAGCACACTCTCAATATTGATCCAAGGTTTAAACCGGTTAGACAGTTTCTCCAATGGTTCAACAAGGAAAGGCGCAAGGCCTTTGGAGAAGAGGTGGCCCAAATTTTGGCCGCCGGGTTCATTGTGGAAGTCTTTCAGCCAAAGTGGTTAGCCAACCCGATGCTTGTACTAAAAAAGAACGACACCTGCGTATGTGTGTGGATTACACTGATTTAAACAAGGCTTGTCCGACTGACCCTTTTGCTCTTCCCCGTATTGATCAGATCATCGATGCTACGGCGGGTTGCGCACATTTGAGTTTTTTGGATGCTTATTCAGGTTATCATCAGATCAAGATGGCAGTCAAAGATCAGGAGAAGACGGCTTTTATCACTCCATTTGGAGCTTTCTGCTATGTGTCTATGCCTTTTGGGCTTAAGAGTGCCCAGGCGACTTATCAACGGTGTGTGCAGAATTGTCTTCAAATCAGATTGGGCGTAATGTTCATGCTTATGTGGATGATATAGTGGTAAAGTCCAGGAAAGAGGAAACCTTGGTGACAGATCTGAAAGAGACCTTCGATAACCTCCGGATCTACAAAATGATGCTTAACCCGGCTAAGTGTGTTTTTGGAGTCCCAGCCGGCAAGCTCTTGGGTTTTTTGGTGTCCAACCGAGGTATTGAAGCTAACCCGAAGAAGATTAAGGCAATCACATCCCTGGCCAAAACCAACATGCATCAATGATGTTCAACAGCTGGCGGGTCGTGTGGCTGCTTTAAGCCGGTTCATAAGCCGGTTAGGGGAGAAGGCGATGCCTTTGTATCAGATGATGAAGAAAACAAATGATTTTATTTGGAGTGATGCTATGAACTCTGCTTTTGAGGATCTGAAGAAACAGCTTGCTGAGCCACCGGTTCATGCTACTCCAATTGAGAAAGAGCCGCTATTGTTATATGTAGCCGCTAACTCACGGGCTGTTAGTGTGGCAATTGTGGTGGATCGCAAAGAGGTTGGCAAGGAACATCCGGTTCAACGGCCGGTTTATTACGTCAGTGAGGTACTGATCGAATCTAAACAAAGATATCCGCATTGGTAGAAGCTCGTGTACGGGGTGTTCATGGCAAGCCAGAAGCTCAAGCATTACTTTCAGGGTCACCCAATCACTGTGGTTAGCTCTGCGCCTTTGGGGGACATCATCCAGTATAGAGAGGCCACTGGACGAGTCGCCAAGTGGGCCATTGAACTTGGATCTCATGGGTTGAAGTATGTGCCACGTACTGCGATCAAGTATCAGGCGCTGGTTGACTTTATTAATGACTGGACAGAGATGCAGATGCCGGAGGACAAAACCAGACAACACATATTGGACTATTCACTTTGATGGGTCCAGACAGTTGGAAGGCTCGGGGGCTGGAGTTGTTTTAACCTCCCCTCGAGGTGACAAATTTTGTTATGTGTTGCGGCTGATGTTTCCTTGCACTAACAACGCAGCGGAATATGAAGACTTGCTCCATGGTCTTCGAGTGGCCAGAGAGATGAGCCTGAGCCAGGTCCGGTGTCTTGGTGACTCAGATTTAGTGGCTCAACAGGTATCAGGCAAGTGGGATTCCAAAGACCCTCTCATGGCGGCTTATCGCCATGAAGTTGATGCTGTTGCAGGACATTTTAAAGGATATCAGGTGGAATACATTGACCGTAGGAAGAACGAAGCAGCTGATGCTCTAAGCCGGCTGGGATCTCAGCGTAAGCCGGTGCCACCTAACACCTTTTTGGATGTTTTGCATAACCCATCTGTTAAGTTACCCATAGAAGATCTAGCTGTTCCCGACCCGGAGGCACAGTTGGTGGCGGCTCTTCATGTCATCCCAGATTGGACAGTGCCGTTCTTGGATTATATGACCCGGAGTGAGCTGCCATCGGATGAGACCCTGGCCCGACAGATAACCCGGTGGTCTAAGTCAATGACGATTTCTGACGGAGAACTATACCATCGTAGTGTCTCTGGAGCGTTTCAGCGGGGTGTTTCCCCTGAAGAAGGCCAAGAAATACTTCGTGAGATCCATGAAGGCGATTGTGGTCATCACGCCGGGTCAAAATCTCTGGTGGCTAAGGCTTTTCGTCACGGTTTTTACTGGTTGACGGCTCACGCTGATGCAGAAGATTTGGTCAGTGGATGTGACGGATGTCAAAAATTTGCACGACGAGCACATGTGCCGGCTCAAGAGCTACGGATGATTCCGATCACTTGGACGTTTGCGTTCTGGGGGCTTGACATGGTTGGACCTTTCAAAAGGTCTAAGGATAAAAAGACATATCTTTTAGTGGCAGTTGACAAATTCACAAAGTGGGTTGAGGCAGAGCCGGTGAGTAAGTCTGATGCGGCCACGGCAGTTCAGTTCATGAAAAAGGTGATCTTCCATTTTGGTTTTCCACACAGCATTATCACTGACAATGGCACTAAGCTATCCCAAGGGGCTATGGAGGAGTTTTGTCAATGTGAGCATATTCGGCTTGATGTTTCTTCTGTAGCTTATCCTCAATCCAATGGTCAAGCTGAGAGAGCAAATCAGGAAATCTTAAAAGGTCTCAAGCCCCGGCTTATGGTCCCCTTGCAGTGAATGCCTGGTTGTTGGGTAGAGGAATTACCCTCGGTGCTGTGGAGTATCAACACCACACCTAATAGGTCTACATGTTACACACCTTTCTTCATGGTGTATGGAGCAGAAACAGTGTTGCATAGTGACATCCGTCATGACTCGCCCCGTGTGGCGTCTTATGTTGAAGCTAATAATGAACAAGCCAGACAGGATGCACTTGACTTGTTAGATGAGGAAAGAGACTTAGCAGCGGCTCGATCAACAATTTATCAACAGGACCTGCGCCGTTATCACAGCCGCCGGGTTAAGTCCAGGACCTTTCAAGAAGGCGACCTGGTGCTCCGGCTCATCCAGGATCTGTCAGATGCACACAAGTTATCCCCGCCTTGGGAAGGACCCTTTGTGGTCAGCAAGAACTTAAACAACGGGTCATATTAACCCATTGACGTTCGAGAGCACAAAGACTCACGTAAGTCGGAAGAGGAGACCCGCCGGCCGTGGAACATTGCTCAACTTCGGCCATACTACACCTGAGCCACCGGCTCTCATCATGTACATACTTTAACGTTGTATATACTACAATAAGTAATAAAGCAGGACCACAATCTCTTTTCTTTTAAAGATTACGCATCTTTTGTTGTTTTTTACTATTTTCAAATGACTGTTAAGGAGCTGATCATATTTGAATCAAGTCTAACCTTTTTGGTCCAGCTTATGATCGTATTCGAATCTAGTTGCAACTATCATGGTCACTTGGGGGCTTCCTGTTCAAACATAGGCCGTATTTGAACCAAAGAGAACATAGCTGTCGTAACCCTTTTGATCGGCTCAAAGCCAAACTCACTAGGGGGCTTCTTGATCGTATCCGAATCACAGCTTAACCCCTTTTGGGTCCAACTTGGATCGTATTCGAATTAGGGTTGTTAAAAACCTCTCAAGGTCATTTGGGGGCTTCCTGCTCAAACATAGGTCGTATTCGAACCAAAGAGAACATAGCTGTCGGTACCCTCTTGATCGGCGCAACGCCAAAGCCACTGGGGGCTATATGGTCGTATTCAAACCTTAGCTTAACCCCTTTGGTCCGGTTTACTGATCGTATTCGAATCAGAAACCCCCAACCTTTAATTACAAGGTTAATTTTGTTTACCACCTATTTTTGCTTTATTGGTTTTTAGTTGTCTCAATTTCGAAAATAATCAGCATGGTCTTTTCACCGGTTGGACTATTTGACAACAAGCCGCCAGGGCATAATACTCATTAAGTATTCAGAAGGATCGAATTCTCAAAAAAGACCGGATTATCAACTTCATCACCCGGGTCATTTAAACTGGTGGTCCGGAGATTGAAGGTACAGGTGTGGCTATTGTTTATGAACAGTTGCTTTCTGTATTAATCGAAGGTTATTTCAGTCTTGGTTTCTTCTTACATCTGGTTCTGCTTTTTACTATGATAAAAATATTGGCTATAAACCGGGTGTTCTGACCCGTTTGGTACTAAGCCGCCAAGCCAATTTTTTCCTTTTTATCTGTAGGAATAGAGTTGAAGTATTGCAGGGACAATCATAAATATGATGCATATATTAACATCAGCAAGCACAGAGTAACACACGGTGTCTTATGCGCGATGGCATACGCAGAATATGCAGTGTTTTCAAAACTAATCTATTACAAGGCTTTTACAAGCCCATGAAGACGGTCATCACTCCTCCCTCGCCGGTTCACCGCCCTTTGCTGACTAGAAGCTGGGTTTTGACCAATCAAAACCGTTCACGGCAATAAATTCTACTTCTTCGTCAATTAGGCCGGCCGGATCAACTTCCGGAGCAAATGTATGTTCACGAACAGGCGGGATTAAATCTGTCACCTTGTACGAGGGAGTTGCCATCTTCTTATTTTCCACATCAAAACCCGGCTGATATTTGTCGATATTGGTTTCATCTCCAAGAATAGTCGCATGAGGTCAAACTCCGCGCACGCAAGCCATGAAGTCGTATTGTTCAAAGGGAGATCCGTCTTCCTTCACGGTAGGATACCCTCTGACTACATCCGCAGGGTCGAGATCTGGCACCCAAGCCTTGGAGCGGCTCAGGGCAGTCAAAGCTCTAGCTCTGGCATAGGAGCACTTGACTTCTTGGAACCTGGCGGGCAAGATTGACAGCTTCTTTAAAACATCGCTGAGCCGGTTGGGTCCTTGATTGGCAGGAGAGATAGCGGCGAGTGCTCGTTGTGCTCCAATGTACAACTGCTCTACTAAGGTATAGACCGCCTTCAGCTTAATCACGTGGTCTTGACTCAGATTCTTGCTTCGAGGGCATGCATATGTTTTGAACGCGAAGGGTCAGCTAGCGGCTTGCAGTCCGGGTGAAAAGAAGGTAAAAAGGTTAGTAGAGATGGCTTACCAAAGATGGCAGACACCATTTGTGACACCCGATTCTTTAAACCAGTCAGCTCCATCGTAACCTCTTCAAGGGCTGCTTCAGCCTTCTCGGCACGTTGTGTCAGAAGCGTTTTTTCTTCAGCCCAGGTGTTCTTCTTGGCAGTAAAGCTGGTTTTTATTTTTTCCGTCTTAGAGAGACTTACTTGTAGTTTGGAGTCAGCAGACTTGATCTCTGCCTTCTGATCCACCAGCCGAGTCTTTGCATCAGTTAATTGCGAGCTCAGTTCAGATAAGGCATTCTGCAAAACATACCCAGATGAGTCAAGATTTCAGTTACAGTTCAAAAGTCAAGATTCAAGTCTCAAGTACTTTGCATTGCAAAACCACTTGACACTTGGGGGCTAATGTATGCCAAAACAATTTCTTATGACTCTAAAACATACTTTAAGTCCCAAGTACTTTACAAAGTAACAACACTTGGCACTTGGGGGCTAATGCATGCTCTTCAGCAAGTTTCTCAAGGTTAAGTCGGATTACAATGTTTTTTGGATACGGTACAAGATAATTATGAAAATTCAAAGTACCACCTCATTTATGGTCAAATGAACCGGCCCTTGGGGACTACCAATGAAGCTTTGTTCTATTTTATTGAAATCCAGGAAAATCTAAAAGGTAAAAGTCTTAGCCTATATCATAAAGTCTACATATCATTCCATTTCTCTTATAATCTGAAGACTTGGGGGCTGGCGGAATATAAGTAAGCCAGAAGAACATACCTCGTATTTCAGCTGCAACTGCTTGTCCATTTCGATCTCTGAGTCACGGCTGGAGTGCACATGGCTGAGATAACCAGATAATATGTTGTTGGCATTCAGATGATCATAGTGTGAAATATCAAAACACACTTTCTGTTTCTCCAACGCCTCTTGTTTCGCCACGTGACGAGCCAACTCGGTGGGATTTCTCGGTTCAACAAAGTGGCTCCCGATGATCAGAACGTCTTGCGCAGACGGTGATGGCGGGTTGGCCGAGCTAGATGGTCCGGTTGCAGAAGGATTCATGTTGGTATCATCAACTAACGGCTCAGGAGTATTTACTTCATCATTGACAGGCAGGTCTTATGGAGCTTCTGTTAATGGAGGAGAAGGTGGCCTTGTCGGTTCAGGTGCAAGGACTGGCGGGTCGTCCACCGGCTTAGTTACCTTGTCCTTCTTAGACTTAGCTTGACCACTAAGAGAAATATTATAGGACTGTCAGTATAAAGAGACAGTTTAAAAAACACGGAAGAAAGAGGATTTTTCCTTACCCAGGGGCAGTCTTGAAGTCCGGAAATTGGGTCTGAGACGAGTCGCTAGAAGAGCGAGACACCTCCTGCAAAGATAAGACAAAGTAAGTAATGCAAGGAAGGAGATCCATTAACAGAAGTCAAAGACAAAGAAATAAACCTCATTCTGGCATTTTTGAGGAGTCTGTTGAAGAATGGCAGGCGGTTCATCATCATTCCGGGTCTGATGGCGGCTTTCATGTTGCTGCTTTTTCAAAATAAAATGAGTATCCAGATAAGACAAAGGGTGGGAAAACCTTACTTTCCGGGTTACGACTCAAAGTTTCTGTCTTGGCAAATGGGCTGAGTCGTTGGAAATAGTTACCTCTTCTTCCACGGCCTGACTGGCCCCTGTGTCATCCTGGCAAAGATCAGTGTTAATAAGATTGTTAAAAAGTTAGCCAAGGGAGTCAAGGGCTACCTCCGACTCAGAAGTACCAACAAGCTTCATTAGATCCTCAGCGGTACTTTTCTTCTTCTTGGATCGCTAGGTCGTTTTCTTGGTGTTGATAGCAGAGGCTCTAGCCTTCTTGGCGGCTTTGTGGTTGTACTTGACCTTACAGAAGTCAGATCTGGCCTGCAGATGAATAAACAAAGACGAAAGATCAGACAGGTACTTAACACGACTGGGAAAAATACAAAGAAGGAGGTCAGAGAATTTTTACCTCTAGCGCCGGGTTAAGTTTGCAGAAGAGGTTTAACCCGACTTTACCACAGTCTTCATATTTTCCGTTTACTAGAAGGGTTGACATTGCAGCAATATCCTCTTCGGGTAATTGGACGGAGTTGTGACGAGGAGAATCATTTGGGCCTCTGCCATATTCACACATCAGTTTTGATCGGCGGCTTAGAGGGATAACCCGCCATGCGACCCAGCAGCGGGTCAAGTCAACTCTAGTTAAGCTGTTCCCAAATAATGTGTTAATCCTTTTGATTGATGGGATCAACTTCTTGCGTTCGGCAGCAGTAAGCTTGTCACAGAGCACAAATTTGGAGTCAAGATGCTCAAAGCGATAACCTGGCAGTGGCTTCTCATCTGCTGGTGAAGTGTCTTGACAATAGAACCAAGTCTGGTTCCAGTCTTTTGTATGACTCGGCAAGACTATAAGGGGGAAGACAACACCTTGTCGACGCTAAAGGGAGATGCCTCCAAGATCCAAGCTAAGTCCGTTGGTGCACTCGTTCTGCCGGTTCAGATAAAAATACTCTCTAAAGAGTTCCATGATCGGCTCTTCCTGAAGGTACACCTCACAGAGCACTTGGAAGTTGTAGATATTGGATATGGAATTGGGCCCGATATCTTGAGGGTGGAGTCTGAAAAAAATGAAGGACATCTCTGAAGAACTTTGAGCCGGGCAGTGAAAAGCCATGGTTCATGTGGTCAGTAAAGACAATAACTTCACCATCTCTTGGATTGGGCCGTTCATCGTCCGGGTCAGGTGCACGGTAAGACATGACATTTTTTCCTGGCAAAAATCCTATGTTGAAGAACTCCTTCAAACGTTCCTCATTTACGATTCAGGGAACCCATTTGCAGACAGTCGGCGCCTTGGACGACATGATGTTCAAAAACGTACTGAAAGGGTAGTGACATGCCGGTTCAATTCAATAAATATGGTGAAAGTAAAAGATGATACAGGGGAGTAATGGCGGATTAATTAAGGGCTAATGTCATATAAGGAAAAGCAAGCCGGCACAGTAAGCCGCCATGACTACAGACATTTGAGAAATACCGGCGGCAGAATTGGTTAAGTATGGAGACAAACATGTTACTTAACTTCTGGATATTACTATGGATCAAATGGCCGTTCAAAATGAAAAACTTCCTAGAACTAAAAATATAGCCCAGATAAGTTCATCAGCTCTAAGAAGATATCTGTGCAAAGGAAAGGGATCTGCTAACATCTAAAATGGGTGTAAAACCACTACCGCATGAACTAGGGTTTCCTTTTTTGATCAAGAGAGGTTGTGGAAGAGGAACTACCAGAAAGGTTCATGATGAACATCGAAGAACACCGATGAACTCGCAAACCCTAATGCAGATCTAAAAGTTTGAGAAGACAAGAACTTATGGATGCGGATCTGTTGCGGAGGGTCGTCGCCGTTTCTCTGGACAGTTCAGGGTGATGCAGCGGCTGAGCTTGAGGACGACGATGAGCGCTGCGGCGGTGGTGGAGCTCGAGCGACAGGAGGGTTGCAAGAGGAAGAAGATGAAGAAGAGATAAGAATGAGAAAAGGCCGGGGCGTGCCTTTTTATAAGGAAAGAAGCAAACAGGCGGGCGCGAAAATCGAGGAAGACCCAAATAATGGTTATCCAACTAAATGGATGCCTCGATTCTTGGGAGGCATTAAGAATGAAGATCCGTTGAGAGATGACGTCATAAAAGTTTCTTGTGTTTTCAAGAGATGACGTCATGGCGGGTTACAAAAACCTCTGCTAAGATAAGAAGATGGATTTTGTCTAAGTGTTGAAGATTGACAAAGAACAAAGTTCAAAGTCAACCTGGGGCCTAATGTTGGGGATATAACTATCAGTTATGACCCGCCCAGGAGGGGCCGGGTCAGCCCCAGTGGCGGGTCACAAAGGAAGCCCAGTAGACATTCAAGGCGATGGTTTGTTAAATCTTATAGAAGGCCTAAAGGCCTAGAGGCGGCTTATGGCCCAATATTGTAAATCGCGTATATAAGGAAAGACTTGTAAAGAAAGGCATGTAAAAGAAGTCACCGAGCCGGACACGATTTATGAGCCGACCGGGACTCTGTAGGCCACCAAGCGCCAACCCGTGTATATAAGGGGACGACCCGGTGGCGGCTTAGGGCAAGAAACAAGAGATCGATAACCAAGCCGGCGAACTAGCCTCTTGGTGATCGAAACCCCAGCAATACCAACACAACTAGATGTAGGATTTTACCTTCATCGTAAGGGGCCGAACTAGTATAAAACCTCTCGTGTTCTTTGTCCTGATTAACCCCTTTAAGCTTCCAAGTTGCGATGGCCCTACGACTAAGTCCTTCTGCTAGGACATCTTCCGTGACAATTCCACGACAATAAGGCTCCTACCGGTTGCCGATAACTTAACAAACATGATCATCTCATACAATAACGTGTATCACATCATGTCTTGACCATATCAAATCACAACATACCCTGCGAAAACAAGTTAGACGTCCTCTACTGTGTTGTTGCAAGTTTTACGTGGCTGCTACGGGCTTCTACCAAGAACCATTCTGAGCTACGGCAAAAACCACAATGGTGGTTCGTCAAGTTTGCTGTTTTATCCATCTTCAAGGACTGGCCGTAGTCAAATTCGATCCAACCAAAGTAGGAGAAACAGACACCCGGCAGCGAACTTTATGCAAAACTAGTTGCATGTCTGTTAGTGGAACCGGTCTCATGTGCGTGGACATGTAAGGTTGGTCCGGGCCGCTTCATCCCACAATACCATTGAATCAAAATAAGACGTTGGTGGTAAGGAGTATGACTATCACCGCCCACAACTCTTTGTGTTCTACTCGTGCATATCATCTACACATAGACCCGGCTCATGATGCCACTGTTGGGTATCGTTGCATGGAAAACAAAAAAATTATGTGCACACACAATGATCCATCCATGGAGATGCATAGCAACAAGGGGAGAGTGTGTCTACATACCCTCGTAAACCGTAAGTGGAAGCGTTTATCAACGCGGTTGATGTAGTCGTACACCTTCACGTTCCGTCCCGATCAAGTACCGAACGTACGACACCTCCATGTTCAGCACACGCTCAACTCGATGACGTCCTCACCTTTTTGATCCAGCAAGAGGGGCTAAGTAGTAGATGAGTTCCGGTAGCACGACGGCGGGGTGACAATTGGTGATGAAGAGCAATCTCCGCAGGGCTTCGCCAAGCACTACAAAAACTAGATGGAGGATAAACTAAAGGGGAAGGGGTTGCCGGCACATGGCTTGGTGAATCTTGATGTCTTGTGCGCTAGCCCTGCCCCTCTATTTATATGTTGAGCCTTGGGGTTGAAACTTGGAGTAAAAGCCTTCTTAGAGTCGATTTTGCCCGCAAAGGAAGAGTCATTCTTAGACTTCCAGGACGAGACGCCACAGTGCTTGGCGTCTGGCCCAAACACCATGGGCCTCGGCATCTAGCCCAGGGCTAGACACCAGGATCTCCGGCGTTTGGCCCCCTGGCCTCCGCAAAACTCCTTTTGCACCGACTTAAAGCCCTGCGGGGCTTACCCCTTGGACTAACGATATCATCCTATATATCAACCTTTACATCCGGACCATTCCGGAGCTCCTCGTCATGTCTGTGATCTCATCCGGGACTCCGAAGAACATTTGGTCACCAACATACATCACTCATATAATACTATATCGTCAATGAATGATAAGCGTGTGGACCCTACGGGTTCGAGAAATATGTTGACATGACCGAGACACCTCTCCAGTCAATAACCAATAGCGGAATCTGGATTTGATACGTCTCCCACGTATCTATAATTTTTGATTGTTCCATGCTATTATATTATCAACCTTGGATATTTTATATGCATTTATATGCTATTTTATATGATTTTTGGGACTAACCTATTAACCTAGGCCTAGTGCCAGTTTCTATTTTTTTCCTTGTTTTTGAGTATCACAGAAAAGGAAAACAAACGGAGTCCAATTGACCTAAAGTTTGACGTAGATCATTTTTAGACCAGAAGAAGCCCACGGAGTACTGGAGATGGGCTAGAAGAGTCCCGAGGCCACCAAGAGGCGCGCCCCTACCTCGTGGCCACCTCGGGGACCCCCTGACTTGTTCCCGACTCCAACACCTCTTATATATACCCGAACTTCCAGAAAGAAACCTAGATAGGGAGTTCCGCCGCCGCAAGCCTCTGTAGCCACCGAAAACCAATCTAGACCCGTTCCGGCACCCTACCAGAGGGGGAATCCCTCTCCGGTGGCCATCTTCATCATCCCGGTGCTCTCCATGACGAGGAGGGAGTAGTTCACCCTCGGGGCTGAGGGTATGTACCAGTAGCTATGTGTTTGATCTCTCTCTCTCTCCCTCTTGTTCTTCATTTGGCATGATCTTGATGTATCGCGTGCTTTGCTATTATAGTTGGATCTTATGATGTTTCTCCCCCTCTACTCTCTTGTCATGGATTGAGTTTTCCTTTGAAGTTATCTTATCGTATTGAGTCTTTAAGAATTTGAGAACACTTGATGTATCTCTTGCATGTGCTTATGTATGGTGACAATGGGATATCACGTGATCCACTTGATGTATGTTTTGGTGATCAACTTGCGAGTTCCGTGACCTCGTGAACTTATGCATAGGGGTTGGCACACGTTTTTGTCTTGACTCTCTGGTAGAAACTTTGGGGCACTCTTTGATGTTCTTTGTGTTGGTTGAATAGATGAATCTGAGATTGTGTCATGCATATCGTATAATCATACCCAGGGATACTTGAGGTGACATTGGAGTATCTAGGTGAAATTAGGGTTTTGGTTGATTTGTGTCTTAAGGCGTTATTCTAGTACGAACTCTAGGATAAATTGAACGAAAAGAATAGCTTTATGTTATTTTACTATGGACTCTTGAATAGATTGATCGGAAAGGATAACTTTGAGGTGGTTTCGTACCCTACAATAACCTCTTCGTTTGTTCTCCGCTATTAGTGACTTTGGAGTGACTCTTCATTGCATGTTGAGGGATAGTTATATGATCCAATTGACGGAAATATGCCCTAGAGGCAATAATAAAGTTATTATTTATTTCCTTATTTCATGATAAATGTTTATTATTCATGCTAGAATTGTATTGACCGAAAACATAATACATGTGTGAATATATAGACAAACAAAGTGTCACTAGTATGCCTCTACTTGACTAGCTTGTTAATCAAAGATGGTTATGTTTCCTAACCATAGACATGAGTTTTCATTTGATAAACAGGATCACATCATTAGGAGAATGATGTGATTGACTTGACCCATTCCGTTAGCTTAGCACTTGATCATTTTAGTTTACTGCTATTGCTTTCTTCATGATTTATACATGTTCCTATGACTATGAGATTATGGAACTCCCGATTACCGGAGGAACACTTTGTGTGATACCAAATGTCACAACATAACTGGGTGATTATAAAGGTGCTCTACAGGTGTCTCCGATGGTACGTGTTGAGTTGGCATAGATCGAGATTAGGATTTGTCACTCCGATTGTCGGAGAAGTATCTCTCGGCCCTCTCAGTAATGCACATCACTATAAGCCTTGCAAGCAATGCAACTAAAGAGTTAGTTGCGGGATGATGCATTACGGAACGAGTAAAGAGACTTGCTGGTAACGAGATTGAGCTAGGTATTGAGATACCGACGATCGAATCTCGGGCAAGTAACATACCGATGACAAAGGGAACAACGTATGTTGTTATGCGGTTTGACCGATAAATATCTTCATAGAATAAGTAGGAGCCAATATGAACATCCAGGTTCCGCTATTGATTGTTGACCGGAGACATGTCTCGGTCATGTCTACAAAGTTCTCGAACCCGTAGGGTCCGCACGCTTAACGTTTGGTGACGATCGGTATTATGAGTTTATGTGATTTTATGTACCGAAGGTAGTTCGGAGTCCCGGATTAGATCGGGGACATGACGAGGAGTCTCGAAATGGTTGAGACGTAAAGATCGATATATTGAACGACTATATTCGGACATCGGAAAGGTTCCGAGTGATTCAGGTATTTTTCAGAGTACCGGGGAGTTACGGGAATACGGGGGAAGAAGTATTGGGCCTCATGGGCCAAGTGGTGGAAGAGTGGAGGCAAGGCAAGGAAGGGCGCGCAGCCCCCTAGCCCAAACCGAATTGTACTAGGGGTCGGTCCCCCTTTCCTCCTTTACTCCCTCTCCTTCCTTCTTCCTGTCCTCCTTCCTTTCCTCCTCCTAGTAGGAGTAGGAAAGGGGAGTCCTACTCCTACTAGGAGGAGGACTCCTCCTCCTGGCGCGCCCTAAAGGGGTCGGCCAAGCTCCCCCCTTACTCCTTTATATACGGGGGTAGGGGGCACCCTAGAACACATAAGTTGATCGTTCCAAGCCGTGTGCGCTGCCCCCCTCCACCATAATCCACCTTGAACATATCGTAGCGGTGCTTAGGCGAAGCCCTGCATCGGTAGAAACATCATCACCGTCATCACGCCATCGTGTTGATGGAACACTCCCGTGAAGCTCTGCTGGATCGAAGTTCGTGGGACGTCATCGAGCTGAACATGTGCTGAACTCGGAGGTGCCGTGCGTTCGGTACTTGGACCGGTTGGATCGTGAAGAAGTTCAACTACATCAATCGTGTTCTCATAACGCTTCCGCTTACGATCTACGAGGGTACGTAGACGATACTCTTCCCTCTCGTTGCTATGCATCACCATGATCTTGCATGTGTGTAGGAATTTTTTGGAAATACTACGTTCCCTAACAGTGCTATCTGAGCCAGGTTTATGTGTAGATGTTATATGCATGAGTAGAACACAAAGGAGTTGTGGGCGTGGGTATATACATATTGCTTGCCATCACTAGTTGATTCTTGATTCAGCGACATTGTTGGATGAAGCGGCCCAGACCGACATTACGCGTATGCTTACACGAGACTGGTTCTACCGACGTGCTTCGCATATAGGTGGCTTGTGGGTGTATTTTTCTCTAGCTTTAGTTGAATCGGATTCAATGATCAGGGTTCTTTCTGAAGATCTAAAATCAATCACTATACCGCTTTGTGGTTTTTGATGCGTAGGTAAGAACGGTTCTTGCTCAGCCCTTAGCAGCCACGTAAAACTTGCAACAACAAAGTAGAGGACGTCTAACTTGTTTTTGCAGGGCATGTTGTGATGTGATATGGTCAAGGCATGATGCTATATTTTATTGTATGAGATGATCATGTTTTGTAACAGAGTTATCGACAACTGGCATGAGACATACGGTTGTCGTTTTATTGTATGCAATGCAATCGCCCAGTAATTACTTTACTATATCACTAAGCGGTAGCGGTCATAGAAGCAATAGTTGGCGAGACGACAACGATGCTACGATGGAGATCAAGGTGTCGCGCCGGTGACGATGGTGATCATGACGGTGCTTTGGAGATGGTGATCAAAGGCACAAGATGATGATGACCATATCATATCACTTATATTGATTGCATGTGATGTTTATCCTTTATGCATCTTATTCTGCTTGATTGACGGTGGCATTATAATATGATCTCTCACTAAATTTCAAGGTACAAGTGTTCTCCCTGAGTTTGCACCGTTGCCAAAGTTCATCGTGCCGAGACACCACATGATGATCGGGTGTGATAAGCTCTACATTCACATACAACGGGTGCAAGCCAGTTTTGCACACACAGAAATACTCGGGTTAATCTTGATGAGCCTAGCATATGCAGATATGGCCTCGGAACACTAAGACCGAAAGGTCGAGCGTGAATCATATAGTAGATATGATCAACATAGTGATGTTCACCATTGAAAACTACTCCATTTCAAGTGATGATCGGTCATGGTTTAGTTGATTTGGATCACGTGATCAATTAGATGATTAGAGGGATGTCTGTCTAAGCGTGAGTTCTTAAGTAATATGATTTATTGAACTTTAATTTATCATGAACTTAGTACCTGATAGTATTTTGCTTGTCTATGTTGTTGTAGATAGATGGCCCGTGTTGTTGTTTCGTTGAATTTTAATGCGTTCCTTGAGAAAGCAAAGTTGAAAGATAATGGTAGCAATTACACGGATTGGGTCCGTAACTTGAGGATTATCCTCATTGCTGCACAGAAAAATTATGTCCTGGAAGCACCGCTAGGTGTCAAACCCGCTGCAGGAGCAATGCCGGATGTTATGAACGTCTGGCAGAGCAAAGCTGATGACTACTCGATAGTTCAGTGTTGAGAGATATGAAGTCTCTAATAAGTTCTACAGCTGCAAAATGGAGGAGAATATTTCTGTTAGTGAACATATACTTAGAATGTCTGGGTAACACAACCACTTGACTCAGCTGGGAGTTAATCTTCCGATTGATAGTGTCATTGACAGAGTTCTTCAACCGCTACCACCAAGCTACAAGAGCTTCGTGATGAACTATAATATGCAAGGGATGGATAAGACAATTCCCAAGCTCTTCGCAATGCTAAAGGCTGCGGAGGTAGAAATCAAGAAGGAGCATCAAGTGTTGATGGTCAACAAGACCACTAGTTTCAAGAAAAAGGTAAGGGAAGAAGAAGGGGAACTTCAAAAAGAACGGCAAACAAGTTGCTGCTCAAGAGAAGAAACCCAAGTCTGGACCTAAGCCTGAGACTGAGTGCTTCTACTGGAAAGGGACTGGTCACTAGAAGTGGAAATACCCCAAGTATTTGGCGGATAAGAAGGATGGTGATGTCTACTACACAACCTTCTTCTTGTAGACGTTGTTGGGCCTCCAAGTGCAGAGGTTTGTAGGACAGTAGCAAATTTCCCTCAAGTGGATGACCTAAGGTTTATCAATCCGTAGGAGGCGTAGGATGAAGATGGTCTCTCTCAAACAACCCTGCAACCAAATAATAAAGAGTCTCTTGTGTCCCCAACACACCCAATACAATGGTAAATTGTATAGGTGCACTAGGTCAGCGAAGAGATGGTGATACAAGTGGTATATGGATAGTAGATAATAGTTTTTGTAATCTGAAAATATAAAAACAGCAAGGTAACGAATGATAAAAGTGAGCATAAACGGTATTTCAATGCGTTGAAACAAGGCCTAGGGTTCATACTTTCACTAGTGTAAGTCCTCTCAACAATAATAACATAATTGGATCATATAACTATCCCTCAACAAGCAACAAAGAGTCACTTCAAAGTCACTAATAGCGGAGAACAAACGAAGAGATTATGGTAGGGTACGAAACCACCTCAAAGTTATACTTTCCAATGAATTCGTTGGGCTATTCCTATAAGTGTCACAAACAGCCCTAGAGTTCATACTAGAATAACACCTTAAGACACAAATCAACCAAAACCCTAATGTCACCTAGATACTCCAATGTCACCTCAAGTATCCGTGGGTATGATTATACGATATGCATCACACAATCTCAGATTCATCTATTCAACCAACACATAGAACCTCAAAGAGTGCCCCAAATTTCTATCGAAGAATCAAGACAAAAACGTGTGCCAACCCCTATGCATAGGTTCATGGGCGGAACCCGCAAGTTGATCACCAAAACATACATCAAGTGAATCATGTGATATCCCATTGTCACCACCGATACGCACGGCAAGACATACATCAAGTGTTCTCAAGTCATTAAAGACTCAATCCGATAAGATAACTTTAGAGGGAAAGCTCAATCCATTACAAGAGAGTAGAGGGGGAGAAGCAACATAAGATCCAACTATAATAGCAAAGCTCGCGATACATCAAGATCGTGCCAAATCAAGAACACGAGAGAGAGAGAGAGAGAGATCAAATACATAGCTACTAGTACATACCCTCAGCCCCGAGGGAGAACTACTCCCTCCTTGTCATGGAGAGCGCCGTGATGATGAAGATGGCCACCGAAGAAGGATTCCCCCTCCGGCAGGGCGACAGAACGGGTCTAGATTGGTTTTCGGTGGCTATGGAGGCTTCTGGCAGCGGAACTCCTGATCTATTGTGCTCCCCGGTCATTTTAGGTTATATGGATATATATAGGCGGAAGAAATACATTAGGGGAGCCACGAGGGTGGAGGGCGCGCCCAGGGGGCAGGGCGCGCCCCCTGCCTCGTGGCTTCCTCGTTGATCCTCTAACATACACTCCAAGTCTCCTATGTTGCTTTCTTTCCAAAAATAACTTTCCCGAAGGTTTCATTCCGTTTGGACTCCGTTTGATATTCCTTTTCTTCGAAACCCTAAAACAAGGAAAAACAGAAACTGTCACTAGGCTCTAGGTTAATAGGTTCGTCCCAAAAATCATATAAAATAGCATATAAATGCATATAAAACATCCAAGGTTGATAATATAATAGCATGGAACAATCAAAAATTATAGATACGTTGGAGACGTATCAATATCCCCAAGCTTAATTCCTGCTCGTCCTCGAGTAGGTAAATGATAAAACAGAACTTTTGATGTGGAATGCTACCTAACATATTTATACATGTAATTCTCTTTATTGTGGCAAGAATATTCAGATCCATAAGATTCAAGACAAAAGTTTAATATTGACATAAAAATAATAGTACTTCAAGTATACTAACCAAGCAATCATGTCTTCTCAAAATAACATGGCCAAAGAAAGCTATCCCTACAAAATCATATAGTCTGGCTATGCTCCATCTTCACCACACAAAATATTTAAATCATGCAGAACCCCGATGACAAGCCAAGCAATTATTTCATACTTTTGATGTTCTCAAACTTTTTCAATCTTCACGCAATACATGAGCGTGAGCCATGGACATAGCACTATAGGTTGAATAGAATGGTGGTTGTGAAGAAGACAAAAAGGAGAAGATAGTCTCACATCAACTAGGCGTATCAACGGGCTATGGAGATGCCCATCAATAGATATCAATGTGAGTGAGTAGGGATTGCTATGCAAAGGATGCACTAGAGCTATAAGTGTATGAAAGCTCAACAAAAGGAACTAAGTGGGTGTGCATCCAACTCGCTTGCTCACGAAGACCTACGGAATTTTGAGGAAGCCCATCATTGGAATATACAAGCCAAGTTCTATAATGAAAGATTCCCACTAGTATATGAAAGTGACAACATAGGAGACTCTCAATCATGATCTCACAATCTCAGATTCATCTATTCAACCAACACATAGAACCTCAAAGAGTGCCCCAAAGTTTCTACCGGAGAATCAAGACGAAAACGTGTTCCAACCCCTATGCATAGATTCATGGGCGGAACCCACAAGTTGATCACCAAAACAGACATCAAGTGAATCACGTGATATCCCATTGTCACCACAGATACGCACGGCAAGACATACATCAAGTGTTCTCAAGTCATTAAAGACTCAATCCGATAAGATAACTTCAAAGGGAAAACACAATCCATTACAAGAGAGTAGAGGGGGAGAAGCAACATAAGATCCAACTATAATAGCAAAGCTCGCAATACATCAAGATCGTGCCAAATTAAGAACACGAGAGAGAGAGAGAGAGAGAGAGAGAGAGAGATCAAACACATAGCTACTGGTACATACCCTCAGCCCCGAGGGAGAACTACTCCCTCCTCGTCATGGATAGCGCCGGGATGATGAAGATGGCCACCGGAGAAGGATTCCCCCTCCGGCAGGGTGCCGGAATGGGTCTAGATTGGTTTTCGGTGGCTAATGAGGCTTCTAGCGGCGGAACTCCCGATCTATTGTGCTCCCCGATCGTTTTAGGGTATATGGATATATATAGGCGGAAGAAATACATCATGGGAGCCACGAGGGGTCCACGAGGGTGGAGGGCGCGCCCAGGGGGGTGGGCGTGCCCCCTGCCTCGTGGCTTCCTCGTTGATCCCCTAACATGCACTCCAAGTCTCATGTGTTGCTTTCTTTCCAAAAATAACTTTTCCGAAGGTTTCATTCTGTTTGGACTCCGTTTGATATTCCTTTTCTTCGAAACCCTAAAACAAGGAAAAATAGAAACTGTCACTAGGCTCTAGGTTAATAGGTTAGTCCCAAAAATCATATAAAATAGCATATAAATGCATATAAAACATCCAAGGTTGATAATATAATAGTATGGAACAATCAAAAATTATAGATACGTTGGAGACGTATCAGATGGCAAGGTGAACAAAGGTATATGTGATATACATGTTGTTGATGTGTACCTTACTAAAGCTCGCAGTAGCACCTATGTATTTGATACTGGTTCTGTTGCTAATATTTGCAACTCGAAACAAGGACTATGGATTGAGCGAAGATTGGCTAAGGACGAGGTGACGATGCGCGTGGGAAATGGTTCCAAAGTCGATGTGATCGTCGTCGGCACGCTACCTCTACATCTACCTTCGGGATTAGTTTTAGACCTCAATAATTGTTATTTGGTGCCAGCATTGAGCATGAACATTATATCTGGATCTTGTTTGATGCGAGACGGTTATTCACTTAAACCAGAGAATAATGGTTGTTCTATTTATATGAGTAATATCTTTTATGGTCATGCACCCTTGACGAGTGGTCTATTTTTAATGAATCTCGATAGTAGTGATACACATATTCATAATGCTGAAGGAAAAAGATGCAGAGTTGATAATGATAGTGCAACTTATTTGTGGCACTTCCGTTTATGTCAGATTGGTGTAAAGCGCATGAAGAAACTCCATTATGATGGACATTTGGAATCACTTGATTGTGAATCACTTGGTATTTGCGAACCTTGCCTCATGGGCAAGATGACTAAAACACCGTTCTCCGGAACTATGGAGCGAGCAACAGATTTGTTAGAAATCATACATACTGATGTATGTGGTCCGATGAATATTGAGGCTCGCGGCGGGTATCGTTATTTTCTCACCTTCACAGATGATTTGAGCAGATATGGGTATATCTACTTGATGAAACATAAGTCTGAAACATTTGAAAAGTTCAAAGAATTTCAGAGTGAAATGGAAAATCATCGTAACAAGAAAATAAAGTTTCTACGATCTGATCATGGAGGAGAATATTTGAGTTACGAGTTTGGTCTTCATTTGAAACAACGTGGAATAGTTTCGCAACTCACGCCACCTGGAACACCACAGCGTAATGGTGTGTCCGAATGTCGTAATCATACTTTACTAGAGATGGTGCGATCTATGATGTCTCTTACTAATTTAATGCTATCGTTTTGGGGTTATGCTTTAGAGACAACTGCATTCACGTTAAATAGGGCACCATCTAAATCCGTTGAGACGACGCCTTATGAACTATGGTTTTGCAAGAAACCAAAGTTGTCGTTTTTAAAGTTTGGGGATGCGATGCTTATGTGAAAAAGCTTCAACCTGATAAGCTCGAACCCAAATCGGAGAAATGTGTCTTCATAGGATACCCAAAGGAGACTGTTGGGTACACCTTCTATCACAGATCTGAAGGCAAGACATTTGTTGCTAAGAATGGATCCTTTCTAGAGAAGGAGTTTCTCTTGAAAGAAGTGAGTGGGAGGAAAGTAGAACTTGATGAGGTAACTGTACCTGCTCCCTTATTGGAAAGTAGCCAATCACATAAACCGGTTCCTGTGACACCTACACCAATCAGTGAGGAAGCCAATGATGATGATCGTGAAACTTTAGATCAAGTTACTACCGAACCTCGTAGGTCAACCCAAGTAAGATTCGCACCGGAGTGGTACGGTAATCCTATTCTGGAGGTCATGTTACTTGACCATGACGAACCTACGAACTATGAGGAAGCGATGATGAGCCCAGATTCTGCAAAATGGCTTGAGGCCATGAAATCTGAGATGGGATCCATGTATGAGAACAAAGTGTGGACTTTGATTGACTTGCCCGATGATAGGCAAGCCATCGAGAATAAATGGATCTTCAAGAAAAATACTGACGCCGACGGTAACATTACTGTTTACAAAACGTGACTTGTTGCGAAAGGTTTTCGACAAGTTCAAGGAGTTGACTACGATGAGACCTTCTCACCCGTAGCAATGCTTAAGTCCGTCCGAATCATGTTAGCAATTGCCACATTTTATGATCATGAAAATTGGCAAATGGATGTAAAGACTGCATTCCTGAATGGATTTCTGGAAGAAGAGTTGTATATGATGCAACCTAAAGGTTTTATCGATCCAAAGGGTACTAACAAAGTGCGCAAGCTCCAGCGATCCATTTATGGACTAGTGCAAGCCTCTCGGAGTTGGAATAAACGTTTTGATAGTGTGATCAAAGCACATGGTTTTATACAGACATTTGGAGAAGCCTGTATTTACAAGAAAGTGAGTGGGAGCTCTGTAGCATTTCTAATATTATATGTGGATGACATATTGTTGATTGGAAATGATATAGAATATCTGGATAGCATAAAAGGATACTTGAATAAGAGTTTTTCAATGAAAGACCTCGATGAAGCTGCTTATATATTGGGCATCAACATCTATAGAGATAGATCAAGACGCTTAATTGGACTTTCAGAAAGCACATACCTTGATAAAGTTTTTAAGAAGTTCAAAATGGATCAAGCTAAGAAAGGGTTCTTGCCTGTGTTACAAGGTGTGAAGTTGAGTAAGACTCAATGTCCGACCACTTCAGAAGATAGAGAGAAAATGAAAAGTGTTCCCTATGCTTCAGCGATAGGCTCTATCATCTATGCAATGCTGTGTACCAGACCTGACGTGTGCCTTGCTATTAGTCTAGCAGGGAGGTACCAAAGTGATCCAGGAGTGGATCACTGGACAACGGTCAAGGACATCCTGAAATACTTGAAAAGGAATAAGGATATGTTTCTTGTTTATGGAGGTGATAAAGAGCTTGTCGTAAATGGTTATGTTGATGCAAGCTTTACACTGATCCGGACAATTCTAAATCGGAAACCGGATACATATTTATATTAAACGATGGAGCTGTCAGTTGGAGCAATTCTAAACAAAGCGTCATGGCGAGATCTACATGTGAAGCGGAGTACATAGCTGCTTCGGAAGCAACAGATGAAGGAGTTTGGATGAAGGAGTTCATATCCGATCTAGGTGTCATACCTAGTGCATCGGGTCCAATGAAAATCTTTTGTGACAATACTGGTGCAATTGCCTTGGCAAAGGAATCCAGATTTCACAAGAGAACCAAACACATCAAGAGACGCTTCAATTCCATCTGCGATCAAGTCCAGGTGGGAGACATAGAGATTTGCAAGATACATACGGATCTGAATGTTGCAGACCCATTGACTAAGCCTCTCTCACGAGCAAAACATGATCAGCACCAAGGCTCCATGGGTGTTAGAATCATTACTGCGTAATCTAGATTATTAACTCTAGTGCAAGTGGGAGACTGAAGGAAATATGCCCTAGAGGCAATAATAAGTTAATATTTATTTCCTTATTTCATGATAAATGTTTTATTATTCATGCTAGAATTGTATTAAACAGAAACATATACATGTGTGAATACATAGACAAACAGAGTGTCACTAGTATACCTCTACTTGAATAGCTCGTTAATCAAAGATGGTTATGTTTCCTAACCATAGACATGAGTTGTCATTTGATAAACGGGATCACATCATTAGGAGAATGATGTGATTGACTTGACCCATTCTGTTAGCTTAGCACTTGATCGTTTTAGTTTACTGCTTTGCTTTCTTCATGACTTATACATGTTCCTATGACTATGAGATTATGCAACTCCTGATTACCGGAGGAACACTTTGTGTGCTAACAAACGTCACAACGTAATTGGGTGATTATAGAGGTGCTCTACAGGTGTCTCCGATGGTACTTGTTGAGCTGGCATAGATCGAGATTAGGATTTGTCACTCCGATTGTCGGAGAGGTATCTCTGGGCCCTCTCAGTAATGCACATCACTATAAGCCTTGCAAGCAATGCAACTAAAGAGTTAGTTGCAGGATGATGCATTACGGAACGAGTAAAGAGACTTGCGGTAACGATATTGAGCTAGGTATTGAGATACCGACGATCGAATCTCGGGCAAGTAACATACCGATGACAAAGGGAACAACGTATGTTCTTATGCGGTTTGACCGATAAAGATCTTTGTAGAATATGTAGGAGCCAATATGAACATCCAGGTTCCGCTATTTGTTATTGACCGGAGACATGTCTCAGTCATATCTACATAGTTCTCGAACCCGTAGGGTCCGCACGCTTAACGTTCGGTGACGATCGATATTATGAGTTTATGTGATTTGATGTACCGAAGGTAGTTCAGAGTCATGGATTAGGTCAGGGACATGACGAGGAGTCTCAAAATGGTCGAGACATAAAGATCGATATATTGGATGACTATAGTCGGACATCAGGAAGGTTCCGAGTGATTCGGGTATTTTTCGGAGTACCGGGGAGTTACGAGAATGCGGGGGAAGAAGTATTGGGCCTCATGGGCCAAGTTGTGGAAGAGAGGAGGCAAGGCAAGGAAGGGCGCCCCCTAGCCCAAACCGAATTGGACTAGGGGGCCGGTCCCCCTTTCCTCCTTTCCTCCCTCTCGTTCCTTCTTCCTATCTTCCTTCCTTTCCTCCTCCTAGTAGAGTAGGAAAGGGGAGTCCTACTCCTACTAGGAGGAGGACTCCTCCTCATGGCACGCCCTACGGGGGTCGGCCGGCCTCCCCCTTGCTCCTTTATATACGGGGGCAGGGGGCACACTAGAACACACAAGTTGATCGTTCCAAGCCGTGTGGGATGCCCCCTCCACCATAATCCACCTCGATCATATTGTAGCGGTGCTTAGGAGAAGCCCGGCATCGGTAGCAACGTCATCACCGTCATCACGCCGTCGTGCTGATGGAACTCTCCCGTGAATCTCTGCTAGATCAGAGTTCATGGGACGTCATCGAGCTGAACGTGTGCTAAACTTGGAGGTGTCGTGCATTCAGTACTTGGATCGGTCGGATCGTGAAGACGCCGCGTTCTCATAACTCTCCGACTTACGGTCTATGAGGGTACGTAGACGATACTCTCCCCTCTCGTTGCTATGCATCACCATGATCTTGCATGTCGTTGGATTTTTTTTGAAATTACTACATTCCCCAACACCAGTTATGTTATTATTGTTGAGAGAACTTGCACTAGTGAAAGTATGAACCCTAGGCCTTGTTTCTTAGCATTGCAATACCGTTTTCGCTCACTTTTATCATTTGCTACCTTGCTGTTTTTATATTTTCAGATTACAAAAACCTATATCTACCATCCATATTGCACTTGTATCACCATCTCTTCGCCGAACTAGTGCACCGATACAATTTACCATTGTATTGCATGTGTTGGGGACACAAGAGACTCTTTGTTATTTGGTTGCAGGGTTGTTTGAGAGAGACCATCTTCATCCTACGCCTCCCATGGAATGATAAACCTTAGGTCATCCACTTGAGGGAAATTTGCTACTGTCCTACAAACCTCTGCACTTGGAGGCCCAACAACGTCTACAAGAAGAAGGTTGTGTAGTAGACATCAAGCTCTTTTCTGGCGCCGTTGCCGGGGTGGTTAGCGCTTGAGGGTATATCTTTAGATCATGAAATCGAATCTTTTAGTTTCTTGTTCTATCACTAGTTTAGTCAATAAAAGAAAACTACAAAAAAATGGAATTGAGGTACCTCATATGCTTCATCTTTTTAATGTCTTTCATGAAAATAAGGATTTTGATAATTGTGCCAAAGTGTTAGAAGAAGAATGCATTAGAATGTTTGGCACTAAATCTTTGTATGATGAGCATGATTGCAATGTTGTTAGTATGAATTCCTTGGATATCTATGATGCGAATGATATGCAAAGCCACAAGCTTGGTGAAGCTATGTTCTATGAAGATGATATTTTTTGTCTCCCAAGTTTTGATGAGCAAATTTATTTTGATGATAGCATGCCTCCTACTTATGATGATTATATTGATGAAACTGGGTTTGGAAGAGTGTCAACTTTAGGTAGTAATGATCCCACTATTTTGGAGGGTGTTGAATCTTATTGTGATAATTATGAAAGTTGATTTGGAGAGGTCATGACTTTATTTAGTGATGAATCCACTATTTCAGAGGAGGTTCCAATTGATTTTGTGAACAAAGTTGCTATCTATGATGATTATTGTGGTGACATGTATGCTATAAAGAATAATGATATCCATGAAACTTGTCATCATGATTTTAACTTTCAATTGGATTATGCCTCACATGATAGTTATTTTGTTGCGTTTGCTCCCACTACTATTCATAAGAAGAAATTTGCCTATGTGGAGAGTAATAAAAATTCTATGCTTGTAGATCATGAAAAGAATGCTTTATGTGATAGTTATATTTTTGAATTCATTCATGATGCTACTGGAAATTATTATGAGGGAGGAATATATGCTTGTAGGAGTTGCAATAATATCAAGTTTCCTATCTATGTGTTGAAAATCTTGAAGTTATCCTTGTTTTACCTTCTTATGCAAGTTGATTCTTGTTCCCACAAGTTGTTTGCTCACAAAATCCCTATGCATAGGAAGTGGGTTAGACTTAAATGTGCTAGTCATATTCTTCATGATGCTCTCTTTATGTTTCAATCCTTATCCTTTATGTGAGCATCATTGAAATCATCATGCCTAGCTAGGGGGGTTAAACGATAGCGCTTGTTGGGAGGCAACCCAATTTTATTTTTGTTCCTTACTTTTTGCTCCTGTTTAGTAATAAATAATTCATCTAGCCTCTGTTTAGATGTGGTTTTATGTTTTAATTAGTGTTTGTTCCAAGTAGAACCTTTGGGAAGACTTGCGTGAAGTCTTTGCGATCTTGCTGTAAAAAACAGAAACTTTTACGCTCACGAGATTAGCTGCCATTTTTTTACTGGAGAGTGCGTTTAGGTTGATTAGTTTTTCATATGATTAATAGACAAATTTCTCAGGTCCACCAATTTATTTCAGAATTTTTGGAGTGACAGAAGTATTCGAAACCTCCATATTTCTACAGACTGTTCTGTTTTTGACAGATTCTATTTTCTATGTGTTGTTTGCTTATTTTGATGAATCTATGAGTAGTATCGGAGGGTATGAACCATAGATAAGTTGGAATACAGTATATATTACACCAATATGAATTTATAATGAGTTCACAACTATACCTAAGTGGTGGTTTATTTTCTTATACTAACGGAGCTTACGAGTTTTCTGTTAAGTTTTGTGTTGTGAAGTTTTCAAGTTTTGGGTAAAGATTCGATGGACTATGGAATAAGGAGTGGCAAGAGCCTAAGATTGGGGATGCCCAAGGCACCCCAAGGTAATATTCAAGGACAACCAAGAGCCTAAGCTTGGGGATTCCTCGAATGGCATCCCCTCTTTCGTCTTCGTTCATCGGTAACTTTACTTGGAGCTATATTTTTATTCACCACATGATATGTGTTTTGCATGAAGCATCATTTTATTTTCTTTTGTTTTGCTCACTGTTTGAATAAAATATCAAGATCTGAAATTCTTAAATGTTAGAGAGTCTTCATATAGTTACATAATTATTCGACTACTCATTGATCTTCACTTATATCTCTTGGAGTAGTTTGTCCTTTGCTCTAGTGCTTCACTTATATCTTTTTAGAGCACGTCGGTGGTTTTAGTTTGAAGAAATAGATGAACTCTTGTGCTTCACTTATATCATTCTGTGAGTCTCTAAACAGCATGGTAATTTGCTTTGGTTATAAATTTAGTCCTAATATGATAGGCATCCAAGAGGGATATAATAAAAACTTTTATATAAAGTGCATTGAATACTATGTGAAGTTTGATAGTTGATGATTGTTTTGAGGTATGAAGATGGTGATATAAGAGTCATGCTAGTTGAGTAGTTGTGAATTTGAGAGATACTTGTGTTGAAGTTTGTGATTCCCGTAGCATGCACGTATGGTCAACCGTTATGTGATGAAGTCAGAGCATGATTTATTTTTTGATTGTCTTCCTTATGAGTGGCGGTCGGGGATGAGCGATGGTCTTTTCCTACCAATCTATCCCCCTAGGAGCACGCGTGTAGTACTTTTTTTCGATAACTAATAGATTTTTGCAATAAGTATGTGAGTTCTTTATGACTAATGTTGAGTCCATGGATTATACGCACTCTCACCCTTCCACCATTGCTAGCCTCTCTAGTACCGCGCAACTTTCGCCGATACCATAAACCCACCATATACCTTCCTCAAAACAACCACCATACCTACCTATTATGTTATTTCCATAGCCATTCCAACATATATTACCATGCAACTTTCCACCGTTCCTTTATTATGACACGCTCCATCATTGTCATATTGCCTTGCATGATCATGTAGTTGACATCGTATTTGTGGCAAAGCCACCATTCATAATTCTTTAATACGTGTCACTCTTGATTCATTGCACATCTCGGAACACCACCGGAGGCATTCATATAGAGTCATATTTTGTTCTAAGTATCGAATTGTAATTCTTGAGTTGTAAGTAAATAAAAGTGTGATGGTCATCATTATTAGAGCATTGTCCCATGTGAGGAAAGGATGATGGTGACTATGATTCCCCTACAAATCAGGATGAGACTCCGAACGAAAAAAAGAAGAGAAAAAGGCCGTAAAAAAAGAGAAGGCCCAAAAAAAGAGAGAAAAAGAGAGAAGGGACAACGCTACTATCCTTTTACCACACTTGTGCTTCAAAGTAGCACCATGATCTTCGTGATAGAGAGTCTCCTGTGTTTTCACTTTCATATACTAGTTGGAATCTTTCATTATAGAACTTGGCTTGTATATTCCATTGATGGGCTTCCTCAAAGTGCCCTAGTTCTTCGTGAGCAAGCAAGTTGGATGAACACCCACTTAGTTTCCTTTTGAGCTTTCTTACACTAATAGCTCTAGTGCATCCGTTGCATCGCAATCCCTACTCACTCACATTGATATCTATTGATGGGCATCTCCATAGCCCGTTGATACACCTAGTTGATGTGAGACTATCTTATCCTTTTTGTCTTCTCCACAACCACCATTCTATTCCACCTATAGTGCTATGTCCATGGATCATGGTCATGTATTGCGTGAAGATTGAAAAAGTTTGAGAACATCAAAAGTATGAAACAATTGCTAGGCTTGTCATCGGGGTTGTGCATGATTTAAATATTTTGTGTGATGAAGATAGAGCATAGCCATACTATGTGATTTTGTAGGGATAGCTTTCTTTGGCCAGGTTATTTTGAGAAGACATAATTGCTTTGTTAGTATGCTTGAACTATTATTATTTTTATGTCGATATTAAACATTTGTCTTGAATCTTATGGATCTGAATATTCATTCCACAATAAATAAGATTACATTGATAAATATGTTAGGTAGCATTCCACATCAAAAATTCTGTTTTTATCATTTACCTACTCGAGGACGAACAGGAATTAAGCTTGGGGATGCTTGATACGTCTCCCACGTATCTATAATTTTTGATTGTTCCATGCTATTATATTATAAACCTTGGATGTTTTATATGCATTTATATGCTATTTTATATGATTTTTGGGACTAACCTATTAACCTAGAGCCAGTGCCAGTTTCTGTTTTTTCCTTGTTTTTGAGTATCGCAGAAAAAGAAAACCAAACGGAGTCCAATTGACCAGAAATTTCACGGAGATCATTTTTGGACCAGAAGAAGCCCACAGAGTACTAGAGATGGGCCAGAAGAGTCCCGAGGCCACCACGGGGGTGGGGGGCGCGCCCTACCACCTGGGCGCGCCCCCTACCTCGTGGCCGCCTCGTGGACCCCCCTGACTTGTTTTCGACTCCAACACCTCTTATATATACCCAAACTTCCATAAATAAACCTAGATCGGAGTTCCACCGCCGCAAGCCTCTGTAGCCACCGAAAACCAATCTAGACCCGTTCTGGCACCCTGCCGGAGGGGGGAATCCCTCTCCGGTGGCCATCTTCATCATCCCGGCGCTCTCCATGACAAGGAGGGAGTAGTTCACCCTCGGGGCTGAGGGTATGTACCAGTAGCTATGTGTTTGATCTCTCTCTCTCTCTTGTGTTCTTGATTCGGCACGATCTTGATGTATCGCAAGCTTTGCTATTATAGTTGGATCTTATGATGTTTCTCCCCCTCTACTCTCTTGTAATGGATTGAGTTTTCCCTTTGAATTTATCTTATTGGATTGAGTCTATAATGATTTGAGAACACTTGATGTATGTCTT
Organism: Triticum dicoccoides; assembly: GCF_002162155.2. Lineage (NCBI taxonomy): Eukaryota > Viridiplantae > Streptophyta > Magnoliopsida > Poales > Poaceae > Triticum > Triticum dicoccoides. The sequence goes on from NC_041380.1 coordinate 151,433,928, forward strand.
GCATGTGGTTATCTGTGGTGACAATGGGATATCACGTGATCCACTTGATGTATGTTTTGGTGATCAACTTGCGAGTTCCGTGACCTCGTGAACTTATGCATAGGGTTGGCACACGTTTTCGTCTTCACTCTCCGGTAGAAACGTTGGGGCACTCTTTGAAGTTCTTTGTGCTGGTTGAATAGATGAATCTAAGATTGTGTGATGCATATCGTATAATCATACCCACGGATACTTGAGGTGACATTGGAGTATCTAGGTGACATTACGGTTTTTGTTGATTTGTGTCTTGGGGTGTTATTCTAGTACAAACTCTAGGATAGATTGAACGAAAAGAATAGATTTGTGTTATTTTACTACGGACGCTTGAATAGATTGATCAGAAAGGATAACTTTGAGGTGGTTTCGTACCCTACAATAATATCTTCATTTGTTCTCCGCTATTACTGACTTTGGAGTGACTCTTTGTTGCATGTTGAGGGATAGTTATATGATCCTATTATGTTTTTATTGTTGTGAGAACTTGCACTAGTGAAAAGATGAACCTAGGCCTTGTTTCTTAGCATTGCAATAACGTTTTCGCTCACTTTTATCATTTGCTACCTTGCTGTTTTTATATTTTCAGATTACAAAAACCTATATCTACCATCCATATTGCACTTGTATCACCATCTCTTCGCCGAACTAGTGCACCTATACAATTTACCATTGTATTGGGTGTGTTGGGGACACAACAGACTCTTTGTTATTTGGTTGCAGGGTTGTTTGAGAGAGACCATCTTCATCCTACGCCTCCCACCGATTGATAAACCTTAGGTCATCCACTTGAGGGAAATTTGCAACTGTCCTACAAACCTCTGCACTTGGAGGTTCAACAACGTCTACTAGAAGAAGGTTGTGTAGTAGACATCAATATACTACGAAGATCTTTATCGGTCGAACCGTTATGACAACATACATAATTCTCTTGGTCCATCGGTATGTTACTTGCCCAAAATTCGATCGTCAGTATCTTCATACCTAGTTCAATCTCGTTACTGGCAAGTCTCTTTACTCGTTCCGTAATACATCACCTCGTGACTAACTCCTTAGTCGGTTTCTTGCAAGCTTATGATGTGTATTACCATGAGGGCCCAGAGATACCTCTTCGATACTCGGAGTGACAAATCCTAATCTCGATCTAAGCCAATTCAACAAACACCTTCTGAGATACCTGTAGAGCATCTTTATGATCACCCAGTTATGTTGTGACATTTGATATCACACAAGGTATTCCTTCGGTATCCAGGAGTTTCATAATCTCATAGTCGAAGGAATATGTATTTAACATGAAGAAATCGATAGCATTAAACTGAACGATTATTATGCTAAGCTAACGGATGGGTCTTGTCCATCACATCATTCTCCTAATGATGTGATCCCGTTATCAAATGACAACTCTTGTCCATGGTTAGGAAACATTAACCATCTTTGATCAACGAGCTAGTCTAGTAGAGGCTTACTAGGGACATGGTATTTGTTTATGTATTCACACATGTATTTAAGTTTCCGATCAATATAATTCTAGCATGAATAATAAAACTTTATCATGAATAAGGAAATATAAAATAACAACTTTATTATTGCCTCTAGGGCATATTTCCTTCAAAAGTTCGGATAGAAAATAGCACAAATCATCCATACATAGCATTCAAATTAAGTTTAGCACAACCCATCATTTATTAAGTTTTAGAGTTCTATTTATTTGCCATCAGAATTCATACAGGCTAGACATCTAGGGTTTAGCCATTTCGATCTCGAGGTAGATCAACTCTTGTAACCCCTATACTCATCAAATACAATGAAGGAGAACATAGGGTTTTACCTCCATTAAGAGGGCCCGAACCTGGGTAAACATTGTGTTCCCCTTGTCCCCTATTACCTTCGATCCTCAGACACACAGTTTGGCACCCCCTACCCGAGATTGACCGGTTTTGACACCGACATTGGTGCTTTCATTGAGAGTTCCTTTGTGTTGTCGATAGAAGGATCGATGGCTCGCCTTGCCATTAATGATGACACCACTTCTAGAAGGACCCTTGCTCCAGGACAGGTCCTCCAGCTCGGCAGTTTAACCATGGGCACTCGCTCAGCCGTTAACCCAACGATGGCCCCCACATTCGCCAAATATCATCTCCGTATTAGCCTCGAACACTCCAAAAAGATGGACCCGACAGATGTCTCGTCCTTGAACGAGCTGCTAGATCTCATCGCCGTCCTGGGGGTCGCAACATACTATGATCAGATTGGGCTCAAACTCGATCAAAGGGAGATCAATTCCCCACCGATCACCCACTTGGTAGCCGTCATGGAGGAGCGAGCTGAGAACGCTTCTTCCCCTAAATTAAGGACCATCTATGTTTGGATTTCTGAGCCCCGCGAGCCAGATACCCATTGTAGCGACCTGACCTCAAACGGTCAAGTCTCTATGCATAAGTGTCATCCCTGGATCGGTATTGCTGACACACACAGTACTCGATGATTTATAACAGAGTTCGATCACACACTCATCGAGTGTCTCAAAAGAGTACTTATTACAATAATATGGCTGAAGGCCATCTAAAAGATAACCGCGAAAGCTTCAAAGGTAAATGGTTCCACCCAACTCCACAGCAAAACTGAGTGTACGACAACGACCTAGCACACCTTACTCTTTGTTTGAAAATTCTGCAACATAATACGTTGCTGCCTGTGTAGGTCACTACATGGAATATGCTGGCAAGATAACACTATAATGCAATGAAGAAAATAACAGCTATCACTACATGCATATATGGCTGGTGGAGGCTCCATGGTTATCATTTGCATAAAGCTAATTTTTTCCTAGAACAAAGGAATATAATTTATTTAACTACAAAGTTTGTTGAAAACATTGAGAAGGTAACCCCAAATTAATCCCAAAATAATATTAATAACCCAACAAATTAGTTAAGCAAAGTGATGAGATCAACATAATAATTCAAGTACTAGATACTCAAGATGTCCATAACCGGGGACACGGCTAACCATGATTAGTTTGTACACTCTGCAGAGGTTTGCACACTTTTCCCCACAAGACTCGATCTCCTCTGTTGTATTTCTCGCACTACATGATGTTTGAGAAACGGAAGACCGAGACACAATCTTTCTGAAGAGGTCCCCTTAACCCATAGATAGGCTGGTACATGTAGCGATCCAACCTCACTCGGTCAAATCTCTGTGTATAAGTGTCATCCCTGGATCGGTAATGCTGACATACACAGTACTTCGAAGGATTTATAACATAGTAGCAATCACACACTTATTACATCGATAGACTCAAGAGAGAACTTAATACAATAATATGGCTTAAGGCCATCTAAATAAGATAACATTAGAAGACTTCAAAGATAAAGTGAGTCTATCAACTCCAACGACATAGATGAGTGCACGACAACGACCTAGCGCACCTTACTCTTTGTCTGAAAAGTCTGCAACATGATATGTTGCAGCCCGAAACGGGTCAACACATGGAATATGCTGGCAAGATAACACAGTAGAGTAATGAACAAGTAAAAGCTATCACTACATGCATATATGGCTGGTGGAGGCTCTATGGTTACAATGTTTTTTCCGAAAAGCCATTTTCCCCTACAATAAAGGAATATATTTTATTTAACTATCATGGTAGTTTATAAACATTGAGAATTGTAAATCCCCATCTCAATCCCAACTAAAAGTAATTAACATCCCAAGAAATTAATTTAGAGTGATGAGATCCACATGATAATTCAAGAACCAGATACTCAAGATGTCCATAACCGGGGACACGGCTAACCGTGATTACTTTGTACACTCTACAGAGGTTTGCGCACTTTTCCCCACAAGACTCGATCTCCTCCAGTGTATTTCTCGCAATGCATGATGTTTGAGAAACGGATGACCGAGGCACAGTCTTTCCGAAGAGGTCCCCTTAACCGATAGATAGGCCGGTACACCTACAATCCCGTACATATGCTAGCCCATCATGGAAAGGTTTCCCACAACTTACTCAACTATGCCAGAGCCCATAATGGCTTGTAGCTGCACACGGAAGTTTCCAGCATGAATAATCTTATGATCCCTTTGAGCCTGGGTGGCGAACCAAAAAGGACAGCACTGGTATACCCCAGGTGCTCGCAACCAATCCACCCAGATGTGTGTTTAAGTAGCCACCTTAAGTAAACCTTTAATTAATAATCTCACCTCTGTCATGGATACAATCACACCCAATCCACGTCTACGAGCATAGCATGGCGATATAAGCATAACGTAGAAGTAACTCCCAGGGGTTTGATAATAAAAAGGTAATAGCTTCTACCTCATCATCTACTTCCCAAACCCACATGTTAAGAGATCCTACTCATGCAATGTTTGAGGGTTGTAACTAATGCATAAAAACTAGGTAATAAAGGGGTATGATCAATGTGTTACTTGCCTTGCTGATGATCCGCAAAACCTAGTGACTCATAGTAGAATGCAGCGCACTCCGGGAATTCTATCGCAAACAAATAATAGCATACATAAGAACTCAAGCAAATATGCAAGGGGAAAACTTCAAATAAGAATATCCAATCTGAAAGTTCAACTTAAGAGGTTCGATTTGCAAAAAGAATCGATCCAAACGGAGATACGGAACTGAAACTACGGTCAAAAGAACTTCAAAGACAAATTTGCTTGAAACCAAATTTTAATTTGTCAAAACCTTGTTCAAGTTGATTAAATAGAAATAGGGTTTCTAAACGAAGATTTTGGCGTTGGTTTCACTGGATTTGGACAAACGGTTTAGAAACGGCGTGGGTTTGAAGATTAGGGGCTAACCTGCGATCAAAGTAATCGCGGATAGGTCCCTGGCCGAAAATAAAATAAAAAGAAAAGACTAACGAATGAACGTTCGCTGTCTAAACCTAACTGGCGAACAACGCTCGTTAAAACGAACGAACGGACGAATGTCCGCTAAATAACTAAACCGAGAAAAACCAAACCGACCTAATTTTTTTTAGGATTTTTGAGAAAACCGGCGGTTTTACCTAAAACCGAAAAAACCCAACGAGAACCGGCAAATCCAGCGGCGGTGGCGGTTCCGATGGCGGTGGCTTCTGGCGGGGCTCCGACAAGGCGCGGGGCGGCGTGGGGCTGCGGGGCGGCGGCGCGACGGCTGAGTGGCAGCGGGGCGGCTGCGGCAGGCGGTGGTGCGGCGGCGGAGGAGGCACGCGGCTGCGGTGAGAGGCGTCGGGGGGGGGAGGGTTATAAAGGACCTGGGGGGGCTCCGACTTGTGCGAGGGGCTACACGGCGGCGTGGCGTGGCCGGACTCCGGCCAGTCCGTGTCGCGCCCGACTCGTGAAGGCGGCGACGCTTGGATGGGCCGGCTGGGCTGCGGCCCAGCTCGGTCCGGAAGCCCTTTTTAAAATAGATTCTGCCGAGAAAATCCTAAATAAATAAATCTAAAAATACCAAAACAAATTTTCCCCGTCTAAATTAAATATTTAGAACTAAATGAACATTTTCTTGGCCTAAAAATGCAACTTTGAAAAATGCATATTTTTCTAATTCAAATAAAATAGCAATAAAATCCAAATACAATAATTTATTTGATTTTAACATTTTTCCTCCAATATTTTATTTATTTTGGAGAAGTCATATTATCTCCTCTCATATATTTTTGACATGAAATAATTTTTGGACAGAAAAATAACTAAAACAAAGTGATCCACTTTTCAACCTTTGAGAAAAATCAAATATGAAAACAAATAAAATCCCCAACTCTCTCCGTGGGTCCTTGAGTTGCTTAGGATTTTGGGATCACAAAGCCAAAATGCAAAAGAAATATGATATGCATATGATGACCTATGTATAACATTCCAAATTGGAAATTTGGGATGTTACAAACCTACCCCCCTTAAGGTGAATCTCGCCCTTGAGATTCGGGTTGGCTAGAAAATAGGTGTGGGTGGTCTTTCCGTAGATCATCCTCTCGTTCCCAGGTGGTTTCATCCTCGATATGGTGGCTCCACTGAACTTTACAAAACTTGATAACCTTACTGCGTGTAACTCGGCTGGCAAACTCGAGAATCTTCACGGGTTTCTCCTCATTGGTCAGATCACTATCCAATTGAATTGCTTCTAGGGCACTGTATCTCTTAGAGGAATATCGGCCATCTCAGCATGATACTTCTTCAACTTGGAAACGTGAAACACATCATGAACTCCTGACAGTCCTTCGGGTAACTCCAGCTTGTAGGCAACTTCTCCCATATGTTCCAAAACTCGGTATGGTCCTACAAATCTTGGGGCTAACTTTCCTTTAACTCGAAAACATTTAACTCCTCGCAGAGGTGACACACGAAGATAGGCTCTGTCTCCGATTTCATAGACTACCTCCTTGCGTTTTGAGTCTGCATAACTCTTCTGCCTAGACTGAGATACCTTCAGTCTGTCTCGAATCAGCTTCACCTTCTCTTCTGACTCTTTGATCAAATCTGGTCCGAATAACTGGTGGTCTCCAACTTCATCCCACATCAACGGTGTTCTGCACCTTCTTCCATACAAAGCTTCAAAAGGTGCGATCTTCAGACTAGCTTGATAACTGCTGTTGTAAGAGAACTCTACGTAAGGCAAATTATCATCCCAACTAGATCCATAATCGAGCGCACAAGCTCTCAACATGTCCTCCAGAATCTAATTGACTCTCTCGGTCTGTCCATCTGTCTGCGGATGAAAAGTTGTACTGAACTCTAGCCTCGTACCCAAAGTCTGGTGCAGATGGTGCCAACACTTTGAACTAAACCGGGTTCCTGTATCTGATACAATGGTCCTCAAAACTCCATGCAGGCATACGATCCTGGTCATATATATTGGCCAATTTCGCACTTGTATAGGTGGTTTTCACTGGGATAAAGTGAGCCACTTTGGTCAAACGATCCACTACTACCCAAATAGAATCATATCCCGATCGGGTCCTAGATAATCCGGTGATGAAATCCATGCCAAGCTTATCCCACTTCCATTCGGGTATCGGCATAGCTGCAGTATTCCTGCTGGCTTCTGATGTTCCGCCTTCACTCTCTGACATACATCACATATGGCTACATACTCAGCAATATCCTTCTTCATACCAGTCCACCAGACACGCTCCTTCAAATCCAGATACATCTTGGTGTTTCTGGGGTGTATTGAGTATGGCGAGTCATGAGCTTCCTGAAGTATCAACTTCCTGATCTCTGCATTATTGGACACATAAACATGGTCCTCAAACCACAAGGTGTCATGCTCATCCTCACGAAAACCCTTGGCTTTTCCTTTGCCCATTTTCTCCCTTATCTCAGCAATCTCCTTATCATCTTTTTCCCAACAATGTCGACTAAATTTCTAATGCTGCAACAAAACCTCTAGGGACTATCTCCATACGTATCTCCCTGAGATCTTCAGCTAACTACTTTGGCAATCCTTTGCTTACGATGGTATTGGCGTAACTCCTCCGGCTCAAGGCGTCTGCTATGACATTAGCCTTGCCGGGATGATAATGCAACCTCATATCATAATCCTTTATAAGCTCCAACCATCTCCTTTGCCTGAGATTCAACTCCTTCTGTGTGAAAATGTACTTCAAACTCTTATGATCCGTGTACACGTCACAATGGTTTCCAATAAGAAAATGTGTCCAGGTCTTGAGCACATGCACTACTGCTAGTAACACCAAATCATGCGTGGCATAATTCAACTCATGCGGTTGAAGCTATCGTGAGGCATATGAAACAACTCTTCCATCTTGCATAAGTACACCTACAAGTCCTAAGCGAGACGCGTCGCAATACACTTGGAAATCCTTGCGTATATCCAGTAGAATCAACACTGGGGCTGTAACCCGACATTTCTTCAACTCCTGGAAACTTGCCTCACATTCATCTATCCATTTGAACTTGGTGTCCTTGTTCAACAACTCCATCATAGGCTTCGCAATCTTAGAGAAATTACCAATCAATCTCCGATAATATCTCGCGAGTCCAAGAAAACTGCGGATCTCTCCAACTGAGGTGGGTGCCAACCACTCAGTGACTGACTAAAGCTTAGTAGGGTCTACTGCTATACTTTCTCCTGATATAACATTTCCAAGGAATCCAACTTCCTTCAACCAAAGCTCACATTTGCTGAAGTTGGCATATAACTGATGTTCCCTGAGCTTCTCGAGAACTAAACGGAAATGCTCCTTGTGTTCTTCTTCATTCTTCGAGTATACCAAAATATCATCAATGAACACCACAAGAAACTTATCCAAAAACTCCATGAACACCTTGTTCATCATACTCATGAAATAGGCTGGGGCATTGGTCAATCCAAATGACATAATCGTGTACTCGTAAAGCCTGTACCTTATGGTGAAGGCTGTCTTAGGTATATCCTGTTTTCGGATCTTCAGCTGGTGGTATCCTGATCGAAGATCGATCTTGGAAAATACTTTAGCTCCTTGTAGCTGGTCAAACGAGTCATTGATCATCGGCAGTGGGTACTTTTTCTTGATCGTCACTTCATTCAATGCACGATAATCAACTACCATTCTCAAATATTTATCCTTCTTGTCAACCAAGAGCACTGGGGCTCCCCATGGTGATGAACTTCGGTGAATGTAACCTTTCTCCAATAACTCCCTAATCTATTTCTTAATCTCCTCTAGATCATTAGCGGTCATCCGGTATGGTCTCTTTGATATTGGTCCGGTGCCTGGCAATAGCTCTATCAAAAACTCAATGTCTCGATCCGGCAGCATGCCTGGTAGTTCCTCTGGAAATACATCCGGGTAATCCTTCACTACAGGCACTTCCTCCTGAGCAACTCCCGTGAGGGAATTTACATGAGTCCTCTTTGGTGTATGCCTGGACACATACTTAATCCTCTTTCCCTCCGGTGTGGTGAGCAGAATTGACTTACTAGCGCAATCGATGTTTCCTCCATACATCGATAGCCAATCCATACCGAGTATCACATCCAATCCTTGTGCTTCCAAAATTATTAAGTCTGAGGGGAAAACATGCCTACCTATGGTCAATGGCATCTGAAAACATCCACTGCTTGCCATATACTCCGCTCTAGGTGAGCTTACTAACATAGGTGTCTAAGAACTTTGGTGGGCAACTTATACTTATCCACAAATCCCCTTGATATGTATGAATGCAATGCACCAGTATCAAAAAGAACTATTGCAGTAAATGACTTAATCAAAAACTTACCGATAACTGCATCTGGCCGCTCCTCAACCTCCTCCACGTTCACATGGTTCACTTGTCCCTTGTTGAAAGAGTTGGGCTTCTTCCCAGAGCTTCCATTGCCATTTCCATTCTTGAGTTCAGGACACTCATTGGCGTAGTGTCCAGTCTTCCCGCACTTGAAACAAGTAACGTGACTTTGGTCCTTCTTGGCGGGTGTGCTTGGGTTAGAGCGGTTCTGACTGCTTGCTCCATTCCCATTTCCATTCCTAGGGCCACTGTGGTTATGCGAACTTCCTCCATTGTGTTTATGGCCTCCATGGTTATGGGCATATCCTCCCGAGTTCGGGGTAAAACGAGGCTTCTGCTGAGCTCCTGAATTGTACTTCCCTTGTCCGTTCTTCCTTTTGCGGCTCTCAATTTACTGTTGCTTTCCTTCAATCATAAGAGCCTTATCTACCAACTCCTGGTAGTTGTTAAATGTTGCCACCATTAACTGCATACTCATCTAATCATTCAGCCCTTCGATAAACTTCGCTTGCTTCGCGGCATTTGTGGCCACATAATCTAGGGCATAGCAGGCTAACTTGCTAAACTCATCCACGTACTGCCCCACAGTACGGTTGCCCTGGCGTAAGTTGTGAAACTCATGCTTCTTCATGCTCATAGCTCCAGTTGAGAGACGAGCAGTGTGGAACGCTTGCTGAAACTGCTCCCAAGTAACATTGGCTATAGGGAAGGTGGCTGTGTAATTCTCCCACCATGAGGCTGCAGGTCCATCCAATTGGTGTGCGGAAAACGCACCTTCTCAGCATCTATGCAACCTACAATGGTCAACTCCCTTCCAATCCTGCATAGCCAGGTAGCAGCAACTATGGGCTCGGTGCTACTGGAAAACACCGGCGGTTGTAACCTCAGAAAATGGGCTAAGTTGTCAACTGCAGGTGGTGGCGTTGGATTGTTGTTATTATTTTTGTTGTTGTTGTTGTTGTTGCCTTGATTGTGAACTAGCAACTGCATGAGTGTATTCTGCTGTTGGATCAACTGAGTGAGCTCCGGTGGAAGACAAATCTGGGGTCACGTCTCTGAGGCATCTGATGGGTTTAGAGGGGAGAGATTAGAATAGAATGAGGTCTAGTGAGAAAGCACTACCCATATGCACATGAGACAAACACAATCATATCACACCAAATCAATTTCAAGCAAGGGCATACAATCGATCTAACTATCGTTATAGTGCTCGGACTACTAATATATACATGGGGGAAATACTACTAATAATATGGTGGTCTACTAGAAATTTTGATCGGTAGAAGACTCCTTGATATCTGCTCCTGCTTCATCTTCATAATTATCATCACTGAGATTGGAGTCGGTGTCGTCGATGATGACGTTGTCCTTGGGATGGTCGTCATCTCCTCCTGGCGCAGGGTCTCCCATGAATACTCCTAGCTTCCTTCTCAGGTTATCATTATTCTCCACTAGTATGGTGATTTCCTCCTCATATCTGTCATGTGTAGACTTGAGTTCCTCTTCCAGCTCCATGTTCCTAGCCATCAACTTCTTCAGATCTATCATGCTTGCACACATTTGGTTCTCCTGGCGACGAATGTGCTGGTTTAACTCCTGTATGAAAGCTGCAATGGACATGTCCCTCCTGGTGCTGATCATCTCCCATTGCTCATCTCGGCGCCCACATATCTATAGATGGTGTCCTTAAGATCCTTGTGATAAACTTCGCCGATGCGTCCTATGGCGATGTGGGCTGCCATGCTCTTCCCTAGACTCCAGGTTGGGGCATCAAAGGAAAACTCTATGGGCTCAGTTACTGGCGTGAATGTCCTTCCTGGAACTTGATCTCGAATCATCCAACGCTCCTCTTCTGGTAAATTGGCGGTGTAGGTCCCGGTGAACGTTGGTATTCCAATGTTCAGGTACCTAGTGACTTCCTTCAAGTGTCGCCCAAAAGGTGTGTCTTCATCCGGCTGTGTAAACTTGTTCCTTGTGTCCGCCATCCTATAGAGTAGAAGATGGAGAGAAAACAGAAATGAGTAGAGAAGAGTGACCTCTGGCTGATCTTAGTGGTCGTGTCCTACATTCAGCGTGTGCTTTGATACCATCTTGTAGCGATCCAACCTCAGGCGGTCAAATCTCTGTGTATAAGTGTCATCCCTAGATCGGTAATGCTGACACACACAGTACTTCGAAGGCTTTATAACAGAGTAGCAATCACACACTTATTACATCGATAGACTCAAGAGAGAAATTAATACAATAATATGGCTTAAGGCCATCTAAATAATATAACAACGGAAGACTTGGGAGATAAAGTGAGTCCATCAACTCCAACAACATAGCTGAGTGCAAAACAACGACCTAGCGCACCTTACTCTTCGTCTGAAAAGTTTGCAACATGATATGTTGCAGCCCGAAACAGGTCAGTACATGGAATATGCTGGCAAGATAACACAGTAGAGCAATGAATAATTAAAAGCTATCACTACATGCATATATGGCTAGTGGAGGCTCTATGGTTACAATGTTTTTGCGAAAAGCCAATTTTTTCTTACAACAAAAGAATATGTTTTATTTAACTATCATGGTAGTTGATAAACATTGATAATGGTAAATCCCAATCTCAATCCCAATTAAAAGTAATTAACATCCTAACAAATTAATTTAGAGTGATGAGATCCACATGATAATTCAAGAACCAGATACTCAAGATGTCCATAACCGAGGACATGGCTAACCATGATTAGTTTGTACACTCTACAGAGGTTTGCGCACTTTTCCCCACAACACTCAATCTCCTCCGTTGTATTTCTCGCCCTGCATGATGTTTGAGAAATGGATGACCGAGACACAGTCTTTCCGAAGAGGTCCCCTTAACCGATAGGTAGACCGGTACACCTACAATCCCCTACATCTGCTAGCCCATCATGGAAAGGTTTCCCACAACTTACTCAACTATGCCAGAGCCCATAATGGCTTGTGGCTGCACACAGAAGTTTCCAGTATGAATAATCTTATGATCCCTTTGAGCCTGGGTGGCGAACCAAAAAGGACGACACTGGTATATCCCCAAGTGCCCACAACCAATCCACCCAGATGTGTGTTTAAGTAGCCACCTTAAGTAAACCTTTAATTAATAATCTCACATCTGTCATGGATACACTCAGGCCCAATCCACGTCTACGAGCATAACATGGCGATATAAGCATAACGTAGAAGTAATTCCTAGGGGTTTCATAACAAAAAGGGTAGTAGGTTCTACCTCATCATCTACTTCCCAAACCCATATGTTAAGAGATCCTACTCATGCAATGTTTGAGGGTTGTAACTAATGCTTAAAAACTGGGTAATAAGGGGGTATGTTCAATGTGTTACTTGCCTTGCTGATGATCCGCAAAACCTAGTGACTCGTATTAGCACGTTGCGCACTCCAGGAATTCTATCACAAACAAACAATAGCACACATAAGCAATCAAGCAAAGATGCAAGGGCAAAACTTCAAATAAGAAGATCCAATCTGAAAGTTCAACTGAAGAGGTTCGATTTGCAAAAAGAATCAATCAAAACGGAGATACCGAACTGAAACTATAGTCAAAAGAACTTTGAAGACAAATCTGCTTGAAACCAAATTTTAATTTGTCAAAACCTTGTTCAAGTTGATTAAACAGAAACAGGATTTCAAAACGAAGATTTTGGCGTTGGTTTCATTGGATTTGGACAAACGGTTTAGAAACAGCGAGGGTTTGAATATTAGGGGCTAATCTGCGATAAAAGTAATCGCGGATAGGTCCCTGGCTGAAAATAAAATAAAAATAAAAGACTAACAAATGAACGCTCGCTGTCTAAACCTAACCGGCGAACAACGCTAGTTAAAATGAACGAACGAACGTCCGCTAAATAACTAAACCGAAAAAACCAAACCGACCTAAAAAATCTAGGGTTTTTGAGAAAACCGGCGGTTTTACCTAAAACCGAAAGAAAACCGACGAGAACCGGCAAATCCGGCGGCGGTGGCGGCTTCTGGCGGGGCTCCGGCGAGGCACGGGGTGGCGGCGGAGTGGCAGCGGCAAGTGGCGGCGGAGGCGGCAGGCGGCAGCGGCGGTGGCGGCGCGGGACGGCGGCTACGGGCGGTGGGGTGAGATGCATCGGGGGGTGGCTACTTATAAAGGCCCTGGGGGGCTCCGACTTGCGCAAGGGGCGACGCGGCGGCGTGGCGCGGCCGGACTCCGGTGAGTCCGTGTCGCGCCCGACTCGGGAAGGCGGCGGCGCTCGGATGGGCCAGCTGGGCTGCGGGCCAGCTCGGTCCGGAAGCCCTTTTTAAAATAGATTCCACCGAGAAATCCTAAATAAATAAATAAATAATCTAAAAATGCCGAAACAAATTTTTGCGGTCTAAATGAAATATTTAGAACTAAGTGAACATTTTCTTGGCCTAAAAATGCAACTTTGAAAAATGCATATTTTTCTAATTCAAATAAAATAGCAATAAAATCCAAATAAATAATTTATTTGATTTTAATATTTTTCCTCCAATATTTCATTTATTTTGGAGAAGTCATATTATCTCCTCTCATATATTTTTGATATGAAATAATTTTGGAGAGAAAAATAATTAAAACCAAAGTGATCCACTTTTCAATATTTGAGAAAAATCAAATATGAAAACAAATAAAATCCCCAAGTCTCTCCGTGGGTCCTTGAGTTTTTTAGGATTTTGGGATCACAAAGCCAAAATGCAAAAGAAATATGATATGCATATGATGACCTATGTATAACTTTCCAAATTGGAAATTTGGGATGTTACAGTACACCTACAATCCCTTATATCTGCTAGCCTATCATGGAAAGGATTCCCACAACTTACTCAACTATGCCAGAGCCCATAATGGCTTGTGGCTGCACACGAAAGTTTCTAGCATAAAATAATCTTATGATCCCTTTGAGCCTGAGTGGCGAACCATAGAATGATCACACGGGTACCCCGGGATCTCCTTGGACAACACTGGATTCTCCAGGTGCCCACAATCAATCCACCCAGATGTGTATTAAAAATAGTCACCTTAAGTTAAACCTTAATTAATAATAACTCTCACATCTTTCATGAATTCTCTCAAAAACCAAACCACGTCTACGAGCATAGCGTAGCAGTGTAAGCATAACGTAGTAACTCCCAGGGTTTGATAAAAAGGCAATAGGTTCCCACCTCATCAACTACTTCCCAATACCCACATGTTAACAATCCTACTCATGCAATGTTTGACGGTTGAAACTAATGCATGAAAACTAGGTAATAGAGGAATATGATCAAAGTGTTACTTGCCTTGCTGACGATCGAAAAACCCTAGTGATTCGTAGTAGCAAGCCTTGCACTCCAAAAACTCTATCGTGAACAAACAATAGCATACGTAAGCACTCAAGCATAAGATGCAAAGGTAAAACCCAAAAGAAAAGATCTAAACTAAAAGTTCAAGAGAAGAGCTTCGATTTGCAAAAAGAATCAATCAAATAGGAGATACGAAACTCAAACTACGATCAAAAGAAGTGCAAATTCAAATCTACTTGAAACCAAATTTTAAATTTTCAAAATCATGTTCAAGTTGATTATCTGGAAAGAGGGGAACAAGACGAAGATTTTGGCGTTGGTTTCACTGGATTTGGACAAACGAGCAAAAAGTAGCAAAGTTTTGAAGATCGGGGACTAATTTGTGATAAAAGTAATTACGGATAGGTCCCTGGCCGAAATTAAAACTAAAAAGAAAAATCTATCGGACGAACGTCCAATATTAGAGACTAACGAACGAAATCGTTTGCTAACAGAGAAGAACATGTGAATGTTCGCTAATTAGCGAACCCTAAAAAAATAAAACCGATCTAAACCAATAAATTGAAAAAAACCGGGGTGGCGGTTCGGTTTTATACCGGTTCGGGTGGTTAGGGAGGAAAAACCGGCTGCGGCTACGTCTAGCTCCGGCGACGGCGGGAGCGGCTCCGACGAGCGAGGCGAGACGGTTGCTGCGGGCGGCAGCGGCTACGCGGCGCGGGGTGGCGGCACGGCGCAGGCATCGGCGGGAGGCGG
>NC_041380.1:151449689-151460697 GCF_002162155.2 Triticum dicoccoides
TCCTTATGAAGAGTGGGTGGGGGGGCTCGGCCTGCGGGAGGGGCCGACCGGGGCCGTGTCGGCGCTGGACTCCGTTGGAGTCCTGGTCGGCCACGACGGGGAAGGCGGCGGCAGCTGGGCTGGCCGGGCCTTCGGCCTAGTCGGTCCGAATTATTATTTTGAAATGATTTCACCTGAATGGAAAAATAAAAAAATAAAAGAATCCTAAAATTGCAAAAACAATTTTCACGGCCCTCTACTAATATTTAGGACAACATGATATTAAACGAACATACCTTTTTGAAGACGGTGAGGGTTCTACGGCGCCCCCAGCCTCCTTTCGTTTTGAACGACTACCCTGCGAAGGGGCCGCCCTTGAGGAGGTGCGGTCTGTCGAGCGCCGATCCTATTAAGTACGGATTAGTACAATGGACAAAAGTGCAAGCAGGGACTTTTTTGTGAAAGCTCTTCGGATACTTACGATGGAGAAGGGATAGGGGCGGGGGGTAGTCGGCGGTGATAGCCACTTCCGAGCCGTCAAGGCTCGCTTGATAAAATACCCCATCATCTAACTCTATGTATATATCCAGATCCTCGCAGAAACCAAGGTCTTCATCGCGATTGTGATCCTCTGGCTGTGGTGTAGGACAGTAAACATCCTCGATCATGTTCCTTCATCACTGTTTAGTAACAACAAAAACAACTGAATTAGCATGCCGTGATAGCAATAAAGCAACACAGGTAATCGAAATCTTACCCATTCAATGGGGTTATAAATGGAGTAACCTGCCCGACAGTTTAAGCGAAGGAAATCTTCCTTCTCTCCATTGTACAGGTCGATCAGGAACATGGCTAGTTCAGTTGGGGTATCCGGACCCTTGCGTCTGTAACGAGACGCATCGTCTTCTCTGTTGTAGCACCATAAGGGGGTTACTCTGGACTGGAGGGGCTGGACGCATCTTTTTATTGCAATGGCCATAACCTCAGTTATCGAGAGCCCGGTATGGGCTAATAATCTGACCTTGCTGACTAGCCTTTTTATTTCTGCACTGTCCTCCTCCTTGGGACTCCGGGGACGCCAGTTGAGGCTCTTCTTTAAGGCAGCACTGGAAAATTTGGGAAGGCCACGCCGAACTGGGTCCGGCAGTGGGGCGTCATCCATGTAAAAGCACTCCGAAGAGCATTGTGGATGTGTCTCTTTGGGAGTTCCAATGGGGTATCCAGGTCCGGCTATACGCCATACTTCGGCACTGCCCACTTCAAATATGGAACCTCCTCGATGGTGGGGGACAAGGCAAAAGAACTTTTTCCATAGTTCGAAATGGGCCTCAATGCCCAAGAACAACTCGTACAGGGAAACAAAACCTGAGATGTGCAGAATCAAACCAGGGGTGTGGTTGTGCAGCTAGATGCCATAAAATTCCAATAGACCGCTGAGAAAGGGATGGATTGGAAAACCTAATCCCCACAAAAGGAATGGAACAAAGCACACTCTCTCCTCCCTATTTGGGTTGGGGAAATTTTCAGCCAGGACGTCGTTGCCTATTGAGGCCAATCTCGCTCGAACGGAGACTTGATCTACGAGGGAAGATATCCCTGCGTCTGGAGCCGACTCAGCTGAAGATGAGGAACTAAGCAGCTCTGTCAATCACCCTCTTGAGGGCCATGGGGGTGCGAAGAAGAGCCTGGGGCGCTGGCCATGTTTGGAGGCTTTTTGTGGCTGATCTTGGTGTTCCCTCTGCGCGATGTGGATGGCACTTCGAGGATTCGATCTCTTTATATAGGCACCATCCCTGCGTGGCTGAGTGTTTTATTTTTAATAAAAAATGGTGGACCGTTCGCATTCGCCCAGTGCATGGAAATCGAGGCGACAGGGAAGGAGTCATAAAGACGGAACAAGGAAGCCAGAGCTGAACTGGTGACCGCCTAGTATGTGGTGAAGAAGCAGCCTTGCAAAAGCCGAATACGTAAGCCGGATACTACATTGTCATTTGAAGACCAGCTCGGGGGCTAGTGAGGGAGTCTTGGATTAAGGGGTCCTCGGGTGTCCGGTCTACTGGATGTGGGCCGGACTGATGGGCCGTGAAGATACAAATCGGAAGGCTTCCCCCCATGTCCGGGTAGGACTCTCCTATGCGTGGATAGCAAGATTGGTGTCCAGATATGGAATTTCCTTCTTCCACGAACCGAGGATTTAGTCCATAGAGGCCATCAGAATTCATAAAGGCTAGACATCTAGGGTTTGGCCACTTTGATCTCGAGGTAGATCAACTCTTGTAACCCCTATACTCATCAAATACAATCAAGCAGGACATAGGGTTTTACCTCCATTAAGAGGGCCCAAACCTGGGTAAACATTATGTTACCCTTGTCCCATGTTACCTTCGATCCTCAGACACACAGTTCAGTACCCCCTACCTGAGATCGGCCGGTTTTGACACCGACACCGGGGCCGAAGATGGCATTCCGTGCGACGGCAACCGCCCACATGGATGGTCGTCTGAAGCCGTGGCCAGAACGAGCACAAGGAACATAGGCAAAGACGACCTTTCATACGAGCAACAACGCTCGTATGACGGCTCGTATGGAGCTCTGCATCGAATGGTTTTTGCCTCAAGAGAGTTTGATGACCATTCATACGAGCAACACCGCTCGTATGGGTGGTCGTCCTAGGTACGCAAACCCTAGATCGAGCTATTATAATGCGAGACAGAGATCCATACAAGCGGCATCGCTCGCATGGGCAGTCGTATGACGAGCAAATGCATATATTGACGCTACCCAAGGGGATCTTCTTCTTCCCCCTTTCGCCCCAACTCTCATCTCTCTCTCTCTCAAACCCTAACAACCCCCATCCTTCGTTTCTTCACGGATCTTGTTCATTTGTTCCATGCATCTTCATCCTCGGTGAGTTTCTCCTCCGATCCATGGCCTATTTTCAAGTTTCTAAGCTGATTTCATCTTTGTTATTGCCCTAGATGAGAAGCGAATAATTTTCTTTTTCTTAGGATTCAAAGTAATTGTTAGGATCGATCTTAGGTAGTATTGGAACTCGATCCCCACATAAAATATTTGTTTCTTTTTTATTTGTGTTGTTTGTAGGAAATGAAGAAATCGGCCATTGCCGTGGCAAAGAGGCGACGGGCTCACGTTTGAAGCATTCCCGGGGCGAGGGGGAGAACTTCTGCGCGCCCGTGAACAAGGACTACCTGTGGGTCAGCAGACGGAGGATGCTGGCCATGACGTGGAAATGCACTTCATTCTTGGAGTTGCAAGGGCTCCACAGTGACTTATTATGGCTAGCGGAGAACGCCAGGATGGGAGTTTTCACTAACTTCCACTGCCTGTGGTACCGGAACATCCGCGTCGAGTTCCTCTCTATCTTCAAGCACACTTGGAGGGGTGCCGCATTCGATGAGCCTGAGAAGAGGTGGATTGTGTTTGGGTTTGATAACTGCGATGTTCTTGGCAGGAGGGGATTGCCTATTGCCGAGGCATTGGGGACATCGGACCTCATTTCCGTCAAGGATGAGCATGACTTCTCCAGCAAGAAGGTATCGAGCATACAAAACCGAGCCATTCGCTAATTCGTGACCTTCATAGGGAACACTCTCTTTGGGATAGAGAACCTTGGGGGCATGTAGAGTTACGACATGTGTGTGTTGCATGCAGCACTTCACCCCAACTCAGCTCGCAAGCAAAACTGGGAACTTTTCTTGTGATCCACCTCGGGCGGCGGCACACGCAGCCGAGGGGAAATATGTTGGGAAACATAGCATGTAATTTCAAAAAATTCCTATGCTCACGCAAGATCTATGTAGGATATGTATAGCAACGAGAGGGGGAGATTGTGTACATGTACCCTCGTAGACCGAAAGCGGAAGCGTTTGACAACGCGGTTGATGTAGTCGAACTTCTTCTTGTTCGACCGATCAAGCACCGAACGTACGGCACGTCCGAGTTCTGCACATGTTCCGCTCGATGACGTCCCTCGAACTCTTGATCCAGAAAAGTCTCGAGGGAGAGTTTCGTCAGCACGACGACACGGTGACGGTGATGGTGAGGTGATCCGCGCAGGGCTTCGCCTAAGCACTACGACAATATGACCGAAGGCGTAAACTGTGGAGGGGGGGTGCCGCACACGGTTAACAATCGTTGTTGTGTGTTCTAGCGGCACCCCCTTCATATATATAGGTTGGAGGGGAGGAGAGGCAGCCAAGGGGGCGCCCCAAGTAGGAGGAATCCTACTTGGGCGCCACCCAATTCGGCCCCCCCTTCCATATCCATCCGGAGGGGGAAGGAAGGAGGGAGGAGGGAAGGAAGGGGGAGGCCGAATCCCTCCCCTTCAGTTCTCCCTTCTCCTCTTTCCTTCCCCCTTATTTCAGCCTACATGGGGCGCACCAGCCTCTTAGGGCTGGTCTGTCCCCCTCTTGGCCCATTAAGGCCCATGTAGTTGCCGGAGGATGCCCAGAACCCCTTCGAGTGACCCGATATGCACCCGGTACCCGCAGAACACTTCCGGTGTGTCAATATAATTGTCCAATATATGAATCTTTACCTCTCGACCATTTCGAGACTTCTCGTCCTGTCCGTGATCTCATCCGGGACTCCGAATAACATTCGGTCAGCAAATCACATGACTCATATAATACAAAATCGTCATCGAACGTTAAGCATGCGGACCCTACGAGTTCGAGAACTATGCAGACATGACTGAGACACCTCCCCGGTCAATAACCAACAGCGGAACCTGGATGCCCATATTGGTTCCGACATATTCTACGAAGAACTTTATCGGTCGTACCGTAATGACAACATGCGTTACTTGCCCGAGATTCGATTGTCGGTATCTTCACACCTTGTTCAATCTCATTATCGGAAAGTCTCTTTACTCGTTTCGTAATACACCATCCCATAACTAACTCATTAGTCACATTTCTTGCAAGGCTTATCATGATGTGTATTACCGTGAGGGCCTAGAGACACCTCTCCGATACTCGGAGTGACAAATCCTAATCTCGATCTATGCCAACTCAACAAACACCTTCAGAGATACATGTAGAGCATCTTTACAATCACCCAGTTAGGTTGTGACGTTTGATAGCACACAAGGTATTCCTCCGGTATCCGGGAGTTGCGTAATCTCATGGTCAAAAGAATATGTATATGACATGAAGAAAGCAATAGCAATAAAACTTAACGATCATTATGCTAAGCTAACAGATGGGTCTTGTCCATCACATCATTCTTCTAATGATGTGATCTCGTTCATCAAATGACAACACATGTCCATGGTTAGTAAACTTAACTATCTTTGATTAACGAGCTAGTCTAGTAGAGGCTTACTAGGGACACGGTGTTTTGTCTATGTATCCACACATGTATCAAGTTTCCGGTTAATACAATTCTAGCATGAATAATAAACATTTATCATGATATAAGGAAATATTTAAATAACAACTTTATTATTGCCTCTAGGGCATATTACCTTCAGTCTCCCACTTGCACTAGACTCAATAATCGAGTTCATATCGCCATGTGTTTTAACACCAATAGTTCACATCTTTATGTGATTAACACCCATAGTTCACATCGCCATGTGACCAACACCCAAAGGGTTTACTAGAGTCAATAATCTAGTTCACATCGCTATGTGATTAACACCCAAAGAGTACTAAGGTGTGATCATGTTTTGCTTGTGGGAGAAGTTTAGTCGACGAGTCTGCCACATTCAGATCCGTATGCACTTTGCAAATTTATATGTCTACAATGCTCTGCATGGAGCTACATTAGCTAATTGCTCCCACTTTCAATATGTATCCAGATCAAGACTCAGAGTCATCCAGAATGGTGTCAAAGCTTACATTGACGCAAATCTTTACGACGAACTCTTTATCACCTCCATACACTACAAAAAAATACACTTTCATGGTTATACATGTTTGTCACAGTAGGTCACTTTTTTTGTCATGCATGTACATCCATGACAAATTTATAAAAGAATCAAGATAGTCATACATGTGCTGTCGCAGAAGTGTTCCATGACATTACCAAAATTATCATCACGAAAGTGTCCACTTCCATGACGATAAATCGCGCGTCACAGAAGTGCTTTCATCAAGGGTGACCGACACATGGCATCCACCGTAATGGAACGCCGATAAGCTATCGGGTCGGGTTTTGGATCCGATAACCCGTTAACAGCCCCGACCAATGGGGATTTTCCACGTGTAAAATCATCATTGGCTAGAGGAAACACGTGTCGGCTCATCGTCGGGACAGATGTCATCCACTCACTGGACAGAAGGCGCCTATGATACGTCGACACGTGGCACGACCCAACAAGTTTAAATGGGCCGGCCCAACTAAAGGCCCACAAGATTTTGCGGACCATAATGGGCCGGCCCAGCTAAAGGCCCATGAGATTTTGCGGACCATAATGGGCTGGCCCAGCTAAAGGCCCACAAGATTTCACGGGCAATAATGGGCCGACCCAGGTAAAGGCCCACAAGATTTTTGTGTGCCATAATAGGCCGGCCCAGGTAAAGGCCCACAAAATTATTGCGGATCATAATGGGCAGGCCCAGCTAAAGGCCCATGAGATTTCGCCGACATTAATGGGCCGGCCCAGCTCTAGGTCCACAAGATTTTAAGGACCCTAGTAGGCCGGCCCGTTAACTGGCTGCCATGTTTTGGGCCAAATGCCGGCCCATATTTGATACGGTCTATTAATGGCCTGCCATGCTCCGGGCCTAATAGTGGCCCATATGAGATCTGGCCCATTCAAAGCCTACCACGTTCTGGGCCAAATTATGGCCCAGATCAGGTCCGACCCTTTAAGAGGTTTTTGGCCTAATTATCGCCCATATCAGATTTGGCCCATCAACTGGACACTATGCTTTTGGGCCCACTTGCTAAAGGCCCACTTAGTAATTCGGCCTGATATTAGTTTTGTCCTGTTAAGGGCCCATTTAACATTTTGGCCCTATATTAATTTCAGCCTGTTAAAAGCCCATCATATAGTTGGGCCTAACTACGACCCGGTTTGCATCCGGCATGCTCGCAGCCGATATCTAATTGGGCCAAACATGGACCGAGACAATTTTTCGGCCTCTTAAAAGCCCGTGATTTGATTCGCACAATCATGGGCCGGGGTTCATTTCGGGCTGCTGCCGGCCCGTGAGCTGATCGACACGTTTCAGGCCCAACCTACATCGTGATTGCATGACGGCCGGATTATGTACCATAATTTTACGGTTTGGCCAGTTTACTTCGAAGATAGGATATATATATAGTAAAATAACTGCAGCATCATGAATAAGAAAAAACCTATACTATACAATAAATAAATTACGTCATATTACATCCACTGGGCATCAAAGTTCGCCACTATGATAATAAAGCACAAGTAGACAGCAGATTACATACACTGGGCATCAAAGATCGCCACCAGTGCAAATAAACACGCCGACAAAATAATATACAAACCGACAGCACTTCAATAGAGTTCAAGAAAGGTTAGCCCTGCTAGGGAGCTGCAACGCAAGCAGCTGAGCAAGATGATGAGATTGCGCTTGTTCAACACTTATATCTTCCTCACTCTGAAAGATAAACAAGCAGATAGATGACATGTTTTGCACATAAAAGTATCAGTGCTGACAATTCATCACATTTGTTACTGACGAATAAAGTGACATAGTTTAAATTTGCATTAACACAATATGGTATTGTTCAGGTCAAGACATGGCAGGAAATGACATTGTGAAGGAGTTGGCAGCTTCACGACACCACTGGATTACAGATCAAGAACTCATAAGTATCAATGGTTAGTGTGTTGTCAATTTATACCATTTCAGATTGGCAAATAAAGAGACGATTTAAATAATAGTAGAATGATATGACATTTTTCATAGTTAAGACATTGCAGAATATGACATTGTGCTGTAGTGGGTAGGTTCACCACACCACTGGATTATAGATGAAGAACAGAAGCATACATGCAGTGCAAAAGAAGATCACTTGCTCCGTATAGTTTAATTTACATGGTATGAAGAAGGAACTTGGTTGTACAACTGAAAACTTAAATTGAGAAAGGACGAACTTTTGTTTATGAACTACATATAATAAACTTTAAACAAGCAATTTGATGCAAACACAAAAAAACAGCTGTTGCAGTCATGCCTAACCAAATATATACAACAAAGTTTGAAGGCTTGAGATGGACAAACTTACATTATTGGTGGAGACAAGCTCTATAAAGGCCTTGTCCATGCTGATAGGGGGGCAATTCAAGAAGTTTACCACAGAATCTTCTTCAAAAGCATTGCCTATATTCTACATTTTGTTAAGAGTAAATATAGATGTGATAATATACGAAAAATGGAGAATATTTAAGATAATATGAAGAGTGATGCTACATAACCAAGTAGCTATAAATGTAAGTGCAGCGATACAGGCAAAAGGTACAACCAAGAGCAATGCGCAGCTAAACTTCTTCAGTACCAACCTTATGGTAAGAGTAAATATAGATCTGATGTGTAGAAAATGGAGGGCAAAGGAAAATAAGCTGCAGAGTGATGGTACATGAACAACTACCTGTCATTATAAGTACACTGATAAAGGATAACATGTACTTACAAGAACAATGCAGAGCTAAAAAAACATTGGCATTGGATATATTCTACACTAAAGTAACCATTCATACAGATAGGATAAATTGGAGCGAACAATTGATAAGCAAGCTATCATGCATACTGCTGTCACATAATGAACCAGGTATGGATGCAAGTACAATGATACAGGACAACAGGTACTAACAAGAGCAAAGCAGCGGGCAGCATATTTGCGATATCCTGTCGTTCTGGTCATACCGGAATTCTTCTTCGAGCAGATTTCCTGCAAAAAAGATCCGTAAGGCACATGCGGAAAAGTAGAAGTTCAAATTGTCATGTGATTTCATAGACAATACCTCATCCTGGGAACGAGATCTGTGCATTACAAGGTTTTTCCATTCAATGTCTTCTAGATTTAGCATAGGAGACTTCACCGGAAATTCGTTTATAGACTTGCCATCAAAGTGTGATTTCCTCAGGTAACACCGATACTGCTGCAATGCTTCCTTGAAAAGCACAAGCAAGCTTTGCTCGTCATGACTATCCAGATTGACCCTCCCCTAGTTACAACAATGTAATGTAAATCATTGATGTGTTCAATCAACAGAAAACAGGAAAATAATAGCCATGAATAATAGCACTTACACGTAAGTTGGACAGGAAGATGTGAAAATGGTGTTTGTCTTCACAATAATCTTCCCATGATGGGAATATATGCACGTAGTCCCTAACAACATTGAAAGCATTGTCTTTTAAACTGGGAATAAATGGAATGGCGTTCCAATCTGCAGGAATTGGCCATCTCTGTAGTTGGAATGGTGGACTTGCTGTACTTTTTGCTGGAGTGGGATTATTCTGTGGTACAGCTGGTGCTATGGCAAATGAAATCGGTATACCTTTTGCTGGAGTGCAGGTCCTGTGTGGTGGGGCTAGTGGTGTGGCTAGTGAAGTATGGGTACAGTCTGCTGGAGTCGGTCCTACGTTTTGTGTCACTGGTTGTACAACCAATATAAGTGGGGTGCTGTCTGATTTCTCCGGCACCACCACGTTTTTCCAGGACTTTGCTGGTGCTCCTTCAGGTTCACCAATCACCCTCTTCCTTTTTGATGTCTAATGCACAAGAACAACATTTGAGTGGAAAAACATGGTATGATGACAGATGGAATATGTATTGATAACGGATGGGCATGGCATCTCGACATATATGATGAGTAAACTAAGTAGATGGCGGTGCAACAAAGTAGAAGAAATGCAAGACAATGTATGCAAGATACCCACAATCAATAAAACATTGCCAAATTAGAACAGGCACCTTGATGGGTGAACAGGACAGGCCATCTGCCTTTGACTCCTCGAGGTTAGAATAGTCATTAGGATCATATTCTGAACAAAAATCAACAGGTGGGGAGCGTATGAGTTTCATTGCATCCAGAATGGCACTCAATGCCTTGGTGCCAATTTTGTAAGTCATTGCAGTGTTTAGCTTCAAGAGTGGGCTGCTGCTAGTGCGACACAAAGCAGCTACATAGATCATAGTGTAGATATAACGGGAAAACCTTAAGCATCAGAGTAAAATCAGCAAAGTGGAACTTGCTGGAATATATGTGCTAGTATTGCCGGTACGGCTAGAAAGGCTTCGGATACCAGCTCTCTTCAAGTGAAGGTGCGGTACTATTAATATCAATGTAACTCTCAAAGGCGACACAGCTCCCCTCATTTCCTTGCTATTCTTATAGGATTCAAGTGGGCAGGCCACTACAAATCCTATTCCTATGTTTACAAGATCCTACGAATCAAAGAGGCTCAAAGTGTCCATCACGACCGACCGTATAGACCTCTACATTGCAAATGTCCCTGCTCATCTTCAGTACAAGGAACATACTGTACTACTATCATACTCCCTCCGTTCCAAAATATAAGTCTTGGTAGATATTTCCACTATGGATCACATACAGATGTATCCAGGTACATTTTAAAGTGTAGATTCACTCATTTTGCTCTGTATGTAGTCCATGGTGGAATCTATACAAAGACTTGTATTTAGGAACAGAGAGAGTACATATTAAAGAAGAATGGAAGAGGAACATGGTAAAGAAGAGCAAGCAGATTTTGGATAATAAAATGTTGGTTGCGCAGTGCCCACACTTGATGAACCAGAGCGCATTAAGAATGCAACTCCTAGCTGTCTCTCGACCATTTCAGGCGGTTGGATGAAGATCCTACGTCGCCTAACCCTTCTTCTTCCTCGTCTCTGATTCTTCCCATACAGAACACCGCACGGGCCGCCGGCCGGACCACCGGCGCCCACCGCCTGTGTTCCTCCGCCACCCCCACCCCCACCCCCACCCCCACCCCAACCCCCACCCGCGTCGAGTTTTCTTCGTTCGGTGAGGCCCCACAACCACCCGAGCCACTTC
>NC_041380.1:151461188-151479206 GCF_002162155.2 Triticum dicoccoides
ACTTCGATCGCACCGGCGAACTCCGGCGAGCTCTGAAAAATCAACTGACCTAATTTTGAAATTTAGTCTACTGTGATTTAACTAGTGTGGAATATAAAAGGGGAAAACCATAAGCATTGTGAGTATGGTGTTGAGCGTGCCATGGCGGATCTGAAGGTGCAAACCAGACAAAGGCAACTTCGCAACCAAGACAAGAAATCAGAGTAAAGCAGTGGCGATCTATTTTCTTGCTGCGATAAATAAGTTGAGCAGATACAAAAGAGTACCGCCTCTGGTGCGGCGCCATGTACACGTCTGCTGAGAATTTGAAGGTGCTGCGGTAGCGATGGCTGTCGGCGGCGTGGAAGCAGATCTAGGAGGGTAGATGGTGGCGGTGGTGAGCGGTGGACGAGGCGGTCATAGGAGCGGCGCCGACAAGGTGGACGATGGTGGGACTGAAGCGAGAGGACGGGATGCAAGGATCCCGGTCCGAAGCCGTGGATGAGAGAGGTCGATCTCTTGTAATGGACGGCGGCGTCGGGGTATCAGCTCCGGCACGGTGGAGGAGGACAGCGGTGGATGGGGTGGCGGATGGCGACGGACGGAGGAGGGTGGGGTGGAGAGGGTATTTTGGCGCCCACGGAGTACGAATGGGGAAAAGGGAGGTAGAGAGGAAGGGGGGAACCATGTATTCAGGGCGCGCTTGTCTCAAATGCGAGGAAATTTACAAACTTAGCCCCCATTTCAAATTTCTACTACATCACAGCAACACTAGTCGGTTGGGGATAGGACGGTAATCTCGCATACAACGAATATTTGCCGAGGAGAGTTTTTTTTTGGCGCCCACCATGTATGAATATGAATCGGGGAGGGAGTCGATTTCGGCCGAGGACACACTGTGTTTTGGCGCCCACCATGTATGAATCCGGGTGAGAGGCGGTTACGCCACATTTGGGTGAAATTACAAACCTACCCCTATCAAAACCTATAGAAATCCAGCATACAGGCTTTGCGTGGCAGGGATAGGCAGTAGTGATTTCCATCTCGCAGATTTTGGTTTCGGGCTATTACTGCGACTTTCCCCGCTTCGTTCAAATTTTGCAGAGTGCGCGTTTACCGTGCCAACTCAATTCGAATCCTGTTTGTATTCTATTTTTTTCGGGCGGGGTCCATTTTCAATTGGAATTACATTCTATATACATCATTTTTTTATATATATACTTTCAAAAGCACAACAAAGAATTCTGCTCCTTTATATGTATAATATGATTTACAAATACAACGATCTCGAAATCTTAAGGTTGAATTCGAATTTTTTTAACCAAATTATGTTCTACTAAAATGTATGGATCAGTAATATCTACATATTAAATAACATAGATGTGCGTGAATTCATATGAGTATGCATGTTTGATAGATCAATTTTGGTCCAAGTATGGATTACATGTATCATCATCTCGAATTCAAATATTTGAATCCCTTTTTTGTTCACTCCTTTCACGCCTATCTCTCTCGCATGCATGCTCCTTCAGGTAGCTATCACTCTCTTTTCTCCAGCTCGCCCGCACACTCACTTCATGTTGCTCCTATCCTCACAAACATGGTCTCTCGACGTCTCCCTTGAGAAGTGTCACACTCTCCCTATCATTATAAATTACACGGTTTTCATTATCTCTCACGTCTCTACTGTTCTCTGGTATCACTCGGTACCTAAGCTTTCTTTTTCACCGTCAAACACACAGTCTCCACTCGTCTTTCACTTTGTATTTGTCTCTATGGGATTCTCTCACACACCCTATATGTCTCTACATATGACTCATACCACTAAAATTACTCTCTCTATCTCTCCTGTAGACACAACATTTGTTGCAGTCTCCTTTTCGTCTCCATCCCAGACAGACATTATTCATTTGTTTACCGATCAGACAACCCCGACTACCGTCTCCTCTCTCTCACACAGACACACACACACAACTCCTACCACTAAAATGTGAATGGAAAACAAGATTTTGTTATACCCAAACAAAAAAAGGACTGGAGGGAGTGATTGCTTTGACACGGACGTGACCTCTCATGGCGTAGGCATTGAACCGGTGCGTCGACCAAGAGGGCCGCACTCGCTGCATGCCCGGCTGAGCACGCCTCCTCGCCGCGTGAAACCAGCTTAAGACTGCCCCGCCTGCCTTCATTGAATCCGCGTGTGTGCCAGCAACACGTCCTTCCGCGAGCCGGCAGGCATTTTAGAACACAAAAAATGACTAAAATATAATTAATTTACGCATGGTCTTGACTTGTTGTGCTCGCACTGGTAGTAGGAACTAGTAGAGGATTTTCTTTATTTATATCTCTCCTCACATTTTTTTGGCTTTGAAGTGAATCATGGTTGTGGACATTATGTATGAATGTGCAGATATCTGTGAACATGAGTTTGATGTGGAAGTTGAACTTGGAATGTCGGGCTTGCGCGTGAACTATACCATGTCCAATGCTTCGTCTGTTATTGTTTGGAAAGTAATTGTTGTTATTACATGACCCAAAAAAACATTTTGTGCCACATCAGTAGATGCACGGACATCACAACAGGCATGCTGACTGGATACACATTTGAACCTAGCTATTATGAAGGAAATTTTGTATTGACAACAGTTTTAGATAGCAGGAGATGCCTAGCCTGCTCTGCCTCTGCTAGCTTATTTCTGGCTTCTTCCATCTCTTCTTTGGCTTGGGTGAAGAGAGCATCTGATTGCTCTTTTTGCTTCTTCAGGAACTCAGCTACATTCTCAAGGGGTATTGCACGCTTTCTTTCAGCCTTTACTAATGCCACGAGGACACGAACAGCTGATGACTCCACCTGGCTTGTGTGTAATCCAACATCATCTGGGAATTTGCACCTTATGTCTAATCCAGCATCATTAGGGAACTGGCACCTTGTGTGTAATCCAGCCTCATTTTGGAAACATGATCTCGAGGTTGACCATACTTCCCTCCTCATAGGAACTGCATCCTGACATGAAGTTACTTCTTTTTTAGATCAATACTCAGAGCAACCTAGATCCATTTAGTAGAAGCCAGATAAACAGAGCTCGGAGAAGTGAATTCAAAAGGAATAAATAAATAAAAACAGACTACAAGGTGAGAACACCCACTTCCTACATCAAGCTAAAAACGAAAGCGTTAGGATGATTAAGACTCTTCTTATTACACATCGAAGAACACCACGCTTAAGAGAAACAAAAACTACAACATATACACATCGAAGAACACGAGGCTACACGAAAGTAATTAAAAGGGTGTTACTTACCAAAGCTTGTCTTACAGGTTCGGTGCAGCTCCTCTTTAACTTGCCATGCTCCTTGAAGATGTCCCGAATATCCCGTGTTTGATCTTCATTGCTCCTCTGCATGTTCGCACTCATGGTTTTAAAATCTCAACATGGCAAGAAAAATATACTACTAGTAATACTCGCGCATCTTGTGGGCAACATTAAAGCACTCATCTGCCATGTTAGAGCATCTCCAACAAGATAAACTACTCATACAAATGCATCTTGATGCGTGCAACGCATGGGCATTTTGCTAGTTCTAAAAACCTTTCCATCATTTGCCACACTACTGGTTGCAGATGAAAAACCTACCCAAGCATAGCGTGATACAGGAGCGACACACAATTACAAGCTGATATTCTGTTGGACAATGGAGGCTATAACCAATTACTTTTACGGGAACAATAGCACCCAGGAAATTTGAAGGGTAGGTATGAACAAAATTGGAACTGCACATGTACTGCTAAGTGATTCAATACACAAATTACCAATCGGGAGGAGAACGATGGTCGCGGCGGCCTCTGTGAGTCATGGTCGGCAACGGGAGTCAGTTCATTGTCCACGACGGTGGTACTTCTGCGCTTGGCGTCGGCTTCCGGGAAGCACATACGAGACCGTGGAAGACGATGCTGGGGAAGAGGCTCCGTGTACGACGACGATGGTGGACCGGCTCCAGTGCGGCGTACGAGGTCGTCGATTAGGCAGATGCACTGCGGTGGACGAGTGCACAGATGTAAAGGGGAGGAGCACGAAGGCTGCGGTGCCGTGGAGAAGTCTATTTTGCGGTGGGGATAGAAATTGGGGAGTATTCAGGTGTACTACTCTGGGTGCCGGGGTGGGGTTGGCTGGGTAGGGTGAACCTGAAGTTACGAAAACAACCCCTTACCAAGCGTCATCCGTAGGCCTGTTCCGAAGGCTATGATGGTAACATCCCACTGCTCGAATCAGGGTCGTGGGAGATTTTCCCGCCGACCTCAAAATTTTGTGACACTGGACTCCCCGTGTGGCGTGTTGAGTGATTCGGCTAAGCAACTAGCGAGTAGTAGTAGTAAACTCTGCATATTAGGTTTGACCGAAGTCAAACTTCCTAAAGTTTGACCAAGTTTATAGAAAAATATAAACATTTACCATAACAAATATGTATGATGTGATAGTACATTCAATAATGAATCTAATGGTATTTATTTGTTATTGTATATGTTAATATTTTTTGTTATAAGCTTTCTGAGAGTTATACAAAACTTTACTTTGACCAATGCTAATACGCGGACTTAAATAAAAATGGAGGGAGTACACATTTGTTTTCTTAGTTTGTAGTGAACTAATCATTTGTTGAAATTGTGAAATAAATATATTAGGCTATTGACTTCGAATGTAATGGTCTATACAATTCAATAGTTACAATCATTGTCGAAGCCCAAGATGTATACAAGGTCTATAGTACTTCACAACATGCTCAAACTCACATAATCCCAGTCAAATGAGAATCTAAATGCATTTCATAGTTATTACTTTGTAGGATGCAACAAGAACAACCATAACTCTACATCAGCCATTATAGAAGCAATATTTTGACATATCCCAATGTGTGAATGAAACGTGCAGAGAGAGCTTTTGAAGATGGAGCAGATAAGGCGGGAAAGATTGTATGTATGTGGACGAGAGAGTAGGAGAAAAACCTAACGAGACAGAGAGAGAGATAGAGAGAGAAAGAGAGAGGAAGAAGTTAGGTCTGTGAGAAAGATGCATACATGTAATATACATGAGATGCGTTTGCATCTGGATTCTATATACGTGGAAGGAGAAGAGACAACATGTTTGATGAGAGAGCAGGAAAAACATGGATGAGAGGGGAAGGATCTCGTGGGTTGAGGGATTGACAATTTTGTGCGGGGGAGAGAGGGATTGGTAATTTTGTGCAAGAGAGAGAGAGAGGGTGGGGGGAGGAGTCAGTCAGCCATCGTCACATCACCCTGCTTCCAAATGACCCTGCATTCTCTAGCACAGTGTGGTCACCGTCTTCGATCTGCTCGTTGCCATCTTTGAAGATTGAGGTGTTGTGCATGTTGGGGTGCAAAGAAGCACAAGCGAGAGTGGTCGCCGTATAACCTTGGATGGGGATGAATTGTGTGCTCGGGGGAGTGTGTGTGTGTTGTGCTGCGTGTGTGTGTGTGTGTGCGTGTGTGTGTGTTAGATATTGAGAGAAAACAAACCTAAGAAGAGAAATGGGTATTCACGAAGAGATTGTGCGGGCCTGGAGGTGGGCAGGGGCCGGGTGAGGGTGTCAAAATGTGCGCATTGATGCATGTGTTGCATGCAACCGTGCGAGGGACGGACGAATCGAGAGAGATGGTTGTTTTGTTACGGATGCTCCTCTCTCTGTCTCTCTCTCTCCCTCTCTCTATCTCTCTCACACACACACAAGTAAACTAGAAGACCGTTCTCTCATGTATACACAACGTATCGGCATCTGTCTATGTCTCACTCATGCACGATCATTTGCACATTCACACCTCTCTATGTCTGTATCACACGCACACCGTCTCCACATTGCCCCTTCCGCCACAACACACATATGGACACATACACACATTCTCTCTCAGTCACACACACAAAATCAGTATTAAAAAAAACTAGGGCGCACCTAAAACATCCAAATCCAAATAAACACGAAATGGAGCTAAATTCAAATATATGGAAATATTGCAGCATCAAGAACTTTCACAGGAAAAAAATGTTGAGTAATATTCGAGGATTGTTTTCACACACACAAAAAGGTTCGGTGGATGTCCTTCGAGCGCGACACGGTGACGCACCGTTTGATCGACCGCGCGGCCGCGGTTCACGCGCTTGCACAGGATTCCGTATAGTGGCCGTGGTACTAAGGCTGGTCACAATGGGCAAGAACATAAGCTAGTAACTAATAAAAGCGCTGCCTAAGTCTAATGTTTACATGTACTACTACGGTTTTCGTTTAAGTTTGACCAACCTTATATATAAAACTAAAGTAAGCTCCCACACGCGCACTCATCAATATGTCGTCGCCGCCGTTGCGCATGCCGGCGCCCGCCTGCTCCGGCCAACAAATTCTTGCCCATCACCGCCGTGCCGCCGCCATCCCTGTGCCATGAAGCCGAAGGCTCGCCCGCTCATGTCGTCTGCAGTCCCTCCTCGCGATGCCGCCACGCTGCCAAGCACGCGAGCAGCTGGTGGAGCCGCATCTATGCATGCAGCATACAGAGAGGAGGACGAGTGCGTGCTCCAGCACGCCGGCGAGGAGGAACTAGCGTGTCATTGTCGTCTCCGCCCGCGAGGAGGAGGCACGCATGGTGGCTGTCGTGGCGGAAGCCGGTCGTGCGCGCGTCGAGCCCGCAAACCGGGTGCGGACGCGGAATCTACCTTCAAGACCTTGAATGCCACGCGGATCCTGCAATCTGAAGGAGCAATTTGGGTCAGTCGACTCAAGTGAGCCGTTTGATGCAACATGGATGGCTAGAAGGGCTTCTTCCACCTCTTCTGTCGTCTTCTTCCTTCCCTCCGTCGAACTTCTTTCACAAATCGACTGACCCAAATTATACTACTAGTACGAATGTATTAAGTACGGTAGGAACACGAAGATATGAGCAGTAGTACCAACTGCAAGAAGAATAGTATTAAGACATAGTACTAGTACTACTGTACGTACTAAAGAGTTCAAATAACGAGAAAGAACATAAACATAGTTCTACCGGGGCCTCAGCAGAACACACCCTTGAAAATAAACTAATAAGCAACTAGTCCGCTTGACACTGCAGTAGAACCAGCATGAGCGATGGCACTGCCACCTACTTGGAGTCCGAGTCCACGTCCTCGACTTCGTCCTCTTTGCCGATGCTTCTTTGCTTGAACCGAACACTGGGCTCTGCTTCCTCATCCAACCCTTGTAGATATTTAAACAAAGGTAGGCATCCATTGCTGCGTACAGGATGTGATCTTCATCTAATGTCTTCGACTCCCATGCATGATGGAACTCGTGATGAGGTTTCTTCAGTTTAGCGTACGAAGGATCAATCATGGTTGCTGCCAGGGTTAGCATTGAAGGTTGAGAGGAGGACGCCAGGCTTGCCTTCTGGAGATCGAAGGGCTGGCCTACAATGAGACCTATCCGACGCAGGACGTCACTGTCGTTGTTAAAGCCTACAGTAAAGAATTTCACTCTTTTGTCCTTGAGGAAGTTCGTAAAATCCTGGCACTCAATGTCGGCATGGCATATGTCGTAGACCAAGCAAACGTTATGTACGCAAACCTGTATCACGGCAGGCTTCTTCCTCTCTTCGTCCTTTAGATCCTTCTCTCGTCCCAGGACAGTGGTGTACTCAACATCTAGCCCAGCGACCCACTCATCCATTGAACTGTTGAACATGCGTAGGAAGCGAGCAAGCCATGCTTTCACTGTCTCAGATCCACGTGTGTAGATGACGATGAACTGATCGCCGGTGATGGCTCTAACCTGGTACTCAGGGGCGACCATGGAGATTTTGGAGGCCATGGATTTTGGAGGAGGGTTAGGAGAAGTTGAACTGTTGTACCCCGCAAAAAAAACTGGGAGCGAACTAATGCGAAAGGACGGGACGACTGGGAGCGAACTGTTGTAAGGTAGAAGACGGGGATGAGTAGGGCATGCGAATGGCGTGGGGTTGTTGGCTTGCCCAGTGGATAAAAGGCTGCAAGCCCCCAAAGAGTTCTCGAGAACTATGCGGGACCCACTAGATGTCATGTCTACTAGACCCATATCATAGGCCTGACGGTATAGCTTCTGCCTGTTCGCACGCCATGCCGGCACGTGGATGTAACTTCACTTAATTCTGTCAAACATCGCGCCTCCCACGACCTTCGCCTCCCTCGCGCGGTCGCGCCCTTTGAGACTTTGACCGGCTATAAATGAACAATTTTTTGCCTTTTTTTAGACAAGCAATTTTTTTGCCTACTCCGCATGCATGATACTCCCTCTGGTCCTTTTTACTCCCGTCAACCGTTTGCAAAGTGTTTGACCAAATTTATACTTTTTTTGAACACCACCTTATATTAATTAACCAGCCACACCAGTACACTCATTCGATACAATATTCACCACACAGGGCGGTACGTTATTTACAAGAGTACCATCTAATCTATTGTCAAAGCTATACTTAGCGATTAAGTGTGCCACCTTATTAGCTGAACAGCTAATCTTTGATAATTGAAGATTGTTGATCAACTTCAAGATGCTCAACGCTTTCATCTTCAGGTCACGCATAGCAGACCTGTCAATGCTTTGACAGGCATCAATGAAATCCCACGACCAAATTTATACTAAAAATATCAATATCTACAATACTCCCAAAACACTTAGGCGCAGTGCATTAACTTCTACCTCGTTTCTTGTTTCTTGACATATCAACCAATAGGAGATGTGGGTGTGCATGCTTTTAATGACTTGAGACTACCAAACACGACATGCAGTGGTTAGTTCGTTGCATGCAATGCTATTAATTAGCAAATAAACATTAAGATCTCTCGTTTTCCCCTCCTCCTTGGTCACAGTGCACAATCTAAGATGACTTGCTCAGCTAGACGAAGGGAGTACTGATTATAATGAGTACTCCCTCCTTCCATCTATATAGGGCCTAATGCGTTTTTCAGGACTGCCTTTGACTATTGATAAAATTAATACTACATGACATGCATAATGTGAAAATTATATCATTGAAAGCTCCTTTCACATACTAATTTGATGAAGTGCTTTGTGTAAGTTGCATGTCATATATTATTGCTCTAACATTTGGTCAAAGTTAGCCTCAAAAAACGCATTAGGTCCTATATAGATGGAAGGAGGGAGTATAAGAACTACGTTTTATAAAGAGTGTAAAAATATTGATTTGACATTGTGAATGTTGACACATTGTGGAATAGTTTTTGAAGTCTGCAAAAGTACTCAACTAGTGCTGTCGTTCTCCACAAAAAATGTGTTTACCAATGCATGCATGAACTCTAGTTACTCTAACCCCCCTCTCTTCTTAAATTCTTTGCCACATCAGCATGTTTGCTATTCCCGTGTGCATGGTACCAGCTAAGATACCACCATTATGGCCAGCCTTAATCATTGCATGCAATAATTTAGTGCACCTTGAAATATGAACATGTGTGGGGCGTGTTTGTTTTTAATGACTTGAGACTATACCTAGCCTGGCATGCAAGATGACTTATTATGCACCATTCCCCATACCTGCAGGAAACCCGTCCGTCTCCAAATATTTTCCTCTCCATGTGTGGAAACAATATGCCTGCCAAACTCTCCTTCTCCCTCCGGCGGTCCCACCACTCCACCCCGTGTGAAAAAATCTGCATGCATGACTCTCCTACCCCCCACGCTCGTCAAATCCGTTGTGACCAGCAATATTTCCACCCTTTCGCTCCCCCGTAATTTACTCCAACAAATATGCCCACGTAGTTGTTACTTAACTGTAGGTGCATTCGGTCACTGACATATGGGACCAACAGGGGTCTGGCCCACATGTCAGTGACGCAACTGGACCGATAGTTAAGTCAGTGCAGCTCAGTCCATATCTTACGTAGGTGTGCCATTGCTCGCTATAAATACTGCGCCTCCCACGACATCGCTATCTCCTCCCCCTCATGTTCACGTTCATCGCTATCTCCTCCCCCTCCCTCTCACGTCGGACACCATGGCATCGCCCCTCCCAAGCCCTAGGAGCCCCTCGCTGCCCCGCGCGGATGGTCACACATCTCCGTTCTGTTCCTCGCCGCCACTAGTCGAGGAGGACGCGTCGGTGTTCCGCTCCTCGCCGCTACGCGACGCGTCGCCGTTCCATTCCTCGCCGCCACTAGTCGAGGAGGACGCGCGGTGTTCCGCTCCTCGCCGCGACACATCGAGGTGGACGCGTCGGCATTCCCAATCTCGCCAGCACGCGCGCCGGAGGACGCGTTGGCTCCCCGCTACAAGGAGAACGCCGTGCCGCCCGCCGAGCCCCCCCAGCCTTGAGGAGCTTTGGAAAGAAATGGATGTCGCCTTGTGGGAGGCTTTGCCTCCAGGAGAGCGCGCCAAAATAGAGGCAGAGAAGAAGGCCGAGGAAGAGAAGCGCACCGCGGAACAGCTGCCTGGGAGGCCTATGTCGCGTCCGAGAGAGTCAGGCAATTGGCTATTTGGCAGAAGCCTCGTGCGAGGGCCGTGAGGGTGGCGGAGGACGCCCGTGCCGATGCCCTGAGTGCATTCGGGCCCAAGCGCCTCATCTACACTAGGTGGTACGTGGACCGGGTGCATGCTTCCAGCGAGGAGGAGTACCTATTGGCGCCGGATCACCACACCGGTGAGATCGCGCTCGCCCACCGGCAAGCCGCCAATTAGCACCTCGTGAGTTGCGAGGCTGAGGAAGAGGCGTTGTGTCGGGGTGCTGGGAAACGGCCGCGCACCAGGGCACTCGTGGCGCGCCGCAAGCGCTCCTGCGAGCGTCGTGGCTTTTAGGAGGAGTATATTTTTTGTTTCGTAAGGCGATCTCATTAGTTTTGGGACGCAAATGATAAATCCCGAACGTTCAGGAATTTTATTGTCCTTAATTAAGTATGTAAAAGGGAAAGTTTGGAAACCTGATGTATTCGTACGCATTTTGCAAGTACGTGCATATAGCACAAACTTTACTATATACTATCGCAGGAAAAGAATTCTATGAGACCAGGTCTCACACGAGACCCATCCTGATGGATGACACGTGGCATTTACAAATCACAAAGCATCCCCCACCCCTCACTTAAAATCAGGGGGGAGAGATTAGATGCTTTGTGATTTTTGAATGCCACATGTCATCCATCAGGACGGGTGTCACCTGCTAACCGTGAGACCTGGTCTCATATAATTTTTTCCACTATCGCACTGCACGTCTCTCTCGATATATGCTTGCAGACTGTGCTACTCCCTCCGTCCAGGTCAATAAGTCATCTTCGGTTGTGCATCGTGACCAAGAAGGAGGGAAGACTTATACACCTAGACGGAGGGAGTACTACTATTACTTATGTATGTGCAAATGAACGTTTTAACATTACGATGCGGTTTTTGTAAAAGTAGAAAAACAGCACTAGTCAAGCTTGTGAAACGATTCAATGCAAAACAAATGCAAAAATGCTCGTTTGATTGTTTACTTTTAGCTTCCTTCTCTGTGGTTATTTCTCTGTCGTTGTACGGAGTATCTCACTGGTTGGAAAGGCACGCAAATTCCCAAACCGCTTCCTACACCTTGTATCTCACTGGATGCCGGCGTTGACGTTGTCACCCATGTCATCGAGGATGAGGTTGCCGAGGTCGGGGAAGAAGTCATTGTTCGCAGCTAATCATGTGGACTAGCATAGTAGTAGGATACAGAGAAGATGAATTTTACCACAATTTCGAACAAGAAGGACAGAAACACATACGGTGCAACAGGAACAGCACCGTTGGCGTTGAGGTTGCCGCCCATGTCCAAGCACCACGTAGACACGGTCTTTGAGCACGATTCGTAGTCGTTCCACGCTCGGGCACTGAAGTTTGTAACTATTTTAGATTAGAATATACTACTCCTCCGGTGCTAGTAGTAGAGCAGAGTCCTACTCTAGTACTCTACTCAAGCAAGTTAGGGCATAGCATTGTAGGGAGTACCAGTACTGTCATCACTCAAGCAAGTTGTCTGGCATCGGTATGACCCTACGCTGCTGGTATGTGTCTCGTAAGTCAAGCGGCATGCTGTAGTCATCATCACCTGTCCACTTCCTGCAACACATATTCGCTTCTCCATCTTTGTCCGCACATAATCTCGTCCAATCTTCCATCCCCGCTAAGGCGCCTCCCCCCCTCGTCCGAAACCCAAGCACTAATAATGGCAGAACCGAGTAGCATCCACTGAAAGAGTGGCTAGAATTCGCTCCCCACAGAGGTAATCAAGCTCATTGTTTCGCATGTGGACAATCTCAGTACCATGCCGCTCGCCGCGTGCTCGTCGGGGCTGTAGTGTTTACTCAAAGCCCTCAGGCCGGAGCTTTTTAAGCCAACTCCTTGCTTGCTGATGCCGCCTGATCTTCAGAAACGGCATGTCACGCAGCATAATGATCGTAGGGTGGCGAGCATCAACCCCCTTGACTGTGATCCGATCCCCGTCAGCCTCAACTACATTAACGGTATGTACTGGGTCGACATGAACACGTCTTGGATGGTGCTCATCAACGGTCACGGCAGCTGGATGCTCGTGGAGGTCTACACCCGGGCGATTGATCCCCCTTCCTTCGATTAACACTGCACTGCTTTGGCACCGCAGCCCAGAATACTCGGAATCTTACAGTAGCCAACATGATACCAAGTTTGATTTGCTCAAGGTTGTAATCTGCCAAGTGCCCACAAGATCTGCGAATTATAAAGGCTTCAGGCTAATTGCGTTCTTCAACCGCGGTCTCGCCTATCTGACAGGTCACTGCGGTAAGTGGATAAATTAGCACGTCCATCGCAGGATCATACGTCCTCCATGGTTCTCTGATGCCATTGAACACAAGGGCTTCATTTACGCTGTCGACTCCTTCTATGGCTGGACATATTGCTGGCCTACTCTAGTCATCGCTACAAACGGCTGTTACAGTAGTATGTTACTTTCCTATGATATCATGATGCCTTGCTTATATTACTGTCAACATTTGCTGAAAAAATATTCATGCTCATAACATGCTGTTCTTAAGATTGACTAAACCAAGAGCCCTTTTTTATTTGACTCCAACTTGATATGATGTTGTAGGCCGCCTGGTGTGCCTACCCTTCCTAATCCAAGAACCTTTCAAAGAAAAGCGACATGGCAGTTGCAGGTGGTTCCTGGCTCGATCAGACGATGGTGAAAGATTGATGATCGTTCGCATGTACCGAACGTGTTGTTTCGTAGAATACAATCGCAGTCACTCAAGGTCTTTGAGCAGGATCCCAACTTCTCTGGGCCTTCAGGAATTTTTGACTGGAGGTTGGTAAGTAGCCTTGGTACACGCTCTCTGTTTGTCGGACTGAATTATCCGATTAACCAGGAGATAACCGACGGCAAGGATCATGATGGCAACGCGGTTTCGTTCATCAGGCAAAACTCAGCGTACCATGCGTCTCTACATGCACCATACCCTGATATGTGCCGCCACGCTCTGCAGCCCAAAGTAGGAGAGAGGGTCGCAAGTATTAGACTTCGACCTGCTGGCTGGAGTTTCCCCCATCAGGCACCCATCTGGTTCAAGCCGTCAGCCAATCTCCACAGCTTAATAAATAGTAATGTCTAACTGAGCCAGTTAGTTAGATGCGTACATTTAGTGTAGTAGGATCTTTATTTAGTTTGATGCATACACTTGTTCTTTTTGGTAGCCCTTTTGTAATGATGGATGATGTTTGGTTTGGAAGAGAGAGCTACGTCTTCACTCTTCTGGCCTGCTTACTGCTTCTCTTGCACCCCCAGCCCTGGTTGTTGTTGCTGCTATTTTCAATGTACAATCAGTAATATATTTCGTCTGTTGGTTGAATAAATGTGTTGTTAGAACGACAAACACAATGTTTTGGAAGTCGTTGCATGATTCGATCCTTTAGTGCCCCATACCGTACGTAGTGCATACTATTTATCATACAGAACACATTTTTTTGAAACTTGGAACACATTTTCCAGTTGTTGATAACATGCAGCCCACTGATGAAGGCCCAATAGAGAAGCCCATAATTAACTGGAAGGGAGGCTCTCACATGAATCTGGCCCAGGTACATGCTCATGGTCCCCTAAACATAAATAAGTAAATAAATAAAGCTAAATGCTCATGCACCAGTTCTTTGGGAAAATAGGTAGCCCAGTATTTCTTTTTGAAGAATACCCAAGCTAGGCCTATTTGTTTTCTCTGAATTATTGGGCTGCAAATCTTTCAAGATGAGGAGGGATGCATTCCGGCCTGGCTTAAGAGTATGGTCAATGTCTGTTAAAAGTAATATCAAAAGGGGTTGAAAATTCCAAAAAATTTATAGCAAATGCGATATAAGTTTCTTTCTTTGTTTTTGTTCTTCACTGATATCTTATACGTATTTCATTGGATTTAACGTGACATAGTACTAATTTATTTTTAAATTTGTTTTATTATGGCTATTAATTTTTGGATTAAGAATATTTCCTTCCCCAGCAAAAAATTGTGAATTTTCAAAATTTCCCACATATTTCGTTAATTTTTTGACCCTGGTACTGACCAAAAAATGGCCAGCAATTTTAAAAATGGAAAACGGGTTGCAATAAATTCCATATGAATTAGAAAATGAGTAGAAATTATAAAAAAAATAGCAAATGGGCTGTACACGCCATAGATTTCGAGGCTGACTTGTTTACGCAAGGCTTTGTCAGTGAACACACGATTCTAGCAGCAGTTAGTGTTGGATGTCCATCCAACGGCCGACGTGCTTCTTCAATCTCTGATCTTCCTGCTCCAGCCACCTAAACTAGCGCTGGCGGACTGCCTGCTCCCTCCTCTTGTGGCCTGCTGTGATGCCGCGCAGGCTTCCCCGACCCACCCTACTCACTCCGCTGGCCTGGCCGCACGCAATCAGCTGCCTCCTTATTACGCGAAAAAAATGATTCCTCCCACTGACATCTGGGGCGCACTTGCGAGGCTGACCTGTGGGCCTACTAAGTTGACGCGTATGCATGGCTTGTCATCTTAGTCAACAAACGAATCTAGCAGCAGTAACCGTTGGATTTGAATCGAACGGTCCTGCTGCTTCTTCAATCGCTGCTCTTCTTGCACCAGCCGCCCAAACCAGCGCCGGGGAGACCGCCTGCTCCTGCCTCCAGTGGTCGGCAGGCCATGCGGCGACGGCAGCCTCACACCACAGCCGAACCAGTGAACCCTCGTACTCCTCTCCGCGTGGGCATCCACTGCCGCGTCTTCCCCGGCTCCGCATCGACCCCTTCCTAGGCCTCGCCGTCGTCCACCGCCTTGGTGCTCTCGGCATGGCGTGGTCAACATGGTCAACGGCATTCCATCATAAAAGTACTGTACGTGGAGAGGCTGACAGCTGGGTCCACGGCCACAGCCCAGTTTTTTGTGATTTGCCAAGTAAGTCGCTTTGTCAGGCCTGTTGGGCTGCAAATCTTTCACGACGAGGAGAGCTTTCATTCGGCTGGCCAAGAAAATGGCCCATCAGTAATGCTAACAAAAAGAATATGGGTTCCAAAAAACCTTAATAATTAGCAAATGGGCTGTAAATTATTAGAAATAATGGCAGATGGGTTGTATGCTGTTTTCCACCGATTTGAGGCTTTCCTAAAGAAAAGGTTGACGCACAAGCAGTGACTGTTGGATGGCCATCCAACAGCCGTCGTGCTTCTTCAATCTCTGCTCTTCCTGCTCCATCCGCTCAAACAGGTGCCGGCGGGACTGCCTGCTCCCTCCTCCCCGCGGCGGGCTCTGTTGCAACGCAGGCCTCACCGCCCCACCGTACTCCCATCGCTGGCCTAGCCATCCCTCTACTCACCCACACCTACTGTTATTCTCCGGCGACGGCAGACGAACCAGTAAACCCTCATACAGTCGTACTCCCCTCCGTGTGGGAAAGAACTACCGAGTCTTCCCTGCCTCTGTGTCGTTCCCTTCCTAGGCCTCACCGTCGTCCACCGCCCTGGTGCTCTCGGCGCGGCCTGGTCAACGTGGTCAACGACCGACATGCATCTGAAGTGGACTTTACGTGGAGAGGCCGACAGTTGGGTCCACGGCCGCACGCAACGAAATGCCTCCTTATTACGCGCAAAATAATGATTCCTCCACCTGACATCAGGGACCCACCGAAAGGGCCTCTGTATTTCGCGAAAAAAACGTTACCGCCGCTGACAGCTTGGACCCACCAGCTATATCTTCACTGGCAAGGAAGTGCCTCCTTATTACGTAAAAAAAATGAATACTCCCCCTGTTAGCTGGGACCCAGTATAGTGGCAGGCTGACTTGTGGGCGTACTAA
This sequence comes from Triticum dicoccoides, assembly GCF_002162155.2. Taxonomy (NCBI): domain Eukaryota; kingdom Viridiplantae; phylum Streptophyta; class Magnoliopsida; order Poales; family Poaceae; genus Triticum; species Triticum dicoccoides. The sequence goes on from NC_041380.1 coordinate 151,477,495, forward strand.
GTTGACGTGGACGGAGGGCTTTGTCAACTTAGTCAATATGCACGATTCTAACTCCAGTGACCGTACGATGTCCATCCAATGATTGTAGTGCTTCTTCAACCTCTGGTCTTCTTGCTCCAGCCGTCCAAACCAGCGCCAGTCGTGCCTCGTGCTCCTGCCTCCCGTGGCCGGCTGCGATGCGGCGGAGGCCTCACCGCCCCCTACTACTCCCACCGCTGGCCAGGCCATCCCTCTACTCACCCACACCCCCTATTTTTCTGCGGCGACGGCAGGCTCACACCGCAGCGAACCAGTGAACCCTCGTACTCCTCTATGCGTGGGCATCCACTGCCGCGTCTTCCCCGGCTCCACGTCGTCCCCTTCCAAGGCCTCGTCGTTGTCCACCACCCTAGTGCTCTCGGCGCGTCGTGGTCAACATGGTCAAGGAATGGCTTCCATCGGATGTGGACTGTATGTGGAGAGGCTGACAGCTGTTCCATGGCTGCAGCAAGGAAGTGCCTCCTTATTACGTGCAAAATAATTATTCCTCCACCTGACAGCGGGACCCACCGGACGGGCCACCGTATTTCACGAAAAAAACATTTCCCCCCAACTGCTGGGACCCACTAGCTACATCTTCGCACGCAAGGAAGTGCGTCCGGGTAAAAAAAAAACGATTCGCCCCCTAACTGCTAGGACCCACCAGCTACATCTTCGCAGGCAAGGAAGTGCCTGACAGTCGGGACCCACCTGGTCGAAGCATACGTAGCGTTGTCATTCTTGTCGCGAACGTGTACGTACATACTGGTCGATGTAGAGGCGCGCACGTGTCGTAGTAGAGGCACACACGTAGCATTTACACATACGTACATCGGCCAGGGTGCAAGAAAGAAAATACGGCCACGTAGGTGTACATACGGGCGGGGTCTCGAACGCCTCGCGCATACGTAAGGCCAGGGCTCGTGTACATGGCTGGGTCAATGGCTGGGTCAGAACGGAGAAACAACATTGTCGTCGTGTTCATGGGGAGGCAGCGGAATGCGTCGTGTTCATGGGGAGGCAACGGAATGCATCGTGTTCATCGGGAGGCTTGGACGGAACAGGCGATGGAAACGAGGCCTGGCGTACCGTAGAACGGAGGAAACAGCCTTGTGTTCGACCGACCACGTTCGAAACGGGATCCTGTTGATCGGGAGGGGTCTAGCGTACCATAAAACGGAGGAAACGGAACTCGTACGGTCGAAACGGGGGTCCGGTTCATCGGGAGGGGTGTGGCGTACTACAAAACGGAGGAAACGGACTTGTGTTGGAGCGCTACGGTCGAAATGGGGGTCCTGTTCATCGGGAGGGGTGTGGCATACCGCAAAACGAGACTCCACGGGATACTGTTCATCTCCACCGTCGACCTCCTCCAGCCTCCACGAGCTACTGTTCATCCACCGTCGACCTCCTCCAGCCTCCACCTGCGGCTGTTCATCCACGGGCTCCTGTTCATCCAGCCTCCACCGTGCGCTACTCCACCGGCTACTGTTCAACCAGCCCTCTCCACGGGCTCCAGTTCAACCACCCCTCCACGGGCTACTGTTCATCCTGCCCTCCACCATCTACTGTTCATCCTGCCCTCCACGGGGTGGTCCTGTTCATCCAGCCCTCCACGGGGTCCTGTTCATCCAGCCCCAACTGGCTCGATCGATCAAGGTCCTGTTCATCCGGAGGCAACACCACGGGGTCAT
>NC_041380.1:151479412-151504194 GCF_002162155.2 Triticum dicoccoides
CTTCAGTTAGCAGCAGTAGCGAAGGAATAGCTCGATCGGGTTCAGTTAACAGCCATCGGTCGATCACTCGGGTTCAGAAATGCGTAGCCTGCAGTGAAATCGCTCGGGTTCAGTTAGAGCCCAATGCCTCGCTCGGGTTTAGTTAGAGCCAACGCCTCGCACACACGCGTGTACGTGTACGGGAAAAACGCGCATCGCTCGGCCCCGACCTCCCACCGTAACCGGGAACTCCCCGAAATTTTCCTCGCCCTCGCTTCTACCATGGTTTTTTCCGTCATGGACGACCCAAAGAATGTCATGCAGCTGCGTCTCCGGCCCGCCCAGGACGAAAAGCCCATTTCTGTCATGATTTTTTGTCATAGAAGTAGGAGCCCACCACATCTATGATGATACCGGGGTTTGTCACAATTATCGTCATAGAAGTGTCATATGTATGACAGAAAAAAATTTCGTTCGGCCCAAAATGTCACGGATGTGTCTTTTTTCTGTAGTGATAACCGAGAAATACTTCCTTAGTCCTCTTTAGGTACCTAAGGATAATTTTGACCACTGTCGAGTGATCTACTCCTAGATCACTATTGTACCCCCCTTGCCATACTCAAGGTAAGGCACACAACAGGTCTTGTACATAGCATGGCATACTTTACGGAACCTATGACTGATGCATAGGGAATGACTTTCATTCTCTCTCTATATTCTGCCGTGGTCGGGTTTTGAGTCTTACTCAACTTAACACCTTGTAACATAGGCAAGAACCCTTTCTTTGACTGATCCATTTTGAACTGCTTCAAAGCTTTATCAAGGTATGTGCTTTGTGAAAGTCCTATTAAGCATCTTGATCTATCTCTATAGATCTTGATGCCTAATGTATAAGCAGCTTCACCGAGGTCTTTTATTGAATTTTTTTATTCAAGTATCCTTTTATGCTGTCCAGAAATTTTGTATCATTTCCAATCAACAATATGTCATCCACATATAATATTAGAAATGCTGCAGAGCTCCCACTCACTTTCTTGTAAATACAGGCTTCTCCAAAAATCTATATAAAACCATATGCTTTGATCACCTCATCAAAGTGTATGTTCCAACTCAGAGATGCTTGCATCAGTCCATAAATGGATCGCTAGAGCTTGCACACTTTGTTGGCACCTTTAGGATCGACGAAACCTTCTGGTTGCATCATATACAACTCTTCTTTAAGAAATCCATTAAGGAATATAGCTTTCACATCCATTTTCCAGATTTCATAATCATAAAATGTTGCAATTGCTAACATGATTTAGACAGACTTCAGCATCACTATGGGTGAGAAGGTCTCATCATAGTCAACTCCTTGAACTTGTCGAAAACCTTTCGCAACTAGTCGAGCTTTGTAGACAGTAACATTACCATCAACGTTAGTATTCTTATTGAAGATCCGTTTATTCTCTATGGCTTGCTGATCATCGGGCAAGTCAACCAAAGTCCATACTTTGTTCTCATACATGGATCCTATCTCAGATTTCATGGCCTCGAGCCATTTTGCGGAATCTTGGCTCATCATCGCTTCCTCATATTTTGTAGGTTCGTCATGGTCTAGTAATATGACGTCCAAAATAGGATTACCGTACCACTCTGGTGTGGATCGTGCTCTGGTTGACCTACGAGGTTTAGTAGTAACTTGATCTAAAGTTTCATGATCATCATCATTAGCGTCCTCTCTAAATTGTGTAGGCATCTCTTGAACGGTTTTATGTGACGAGCTACTTTCCAATTCGAGAGAAGGTACAATTACCTCATCAAGTTCTACTTTCCTCCCACTCACTTCTTTCGAGAGAAACTCCTTCTCTAGAAAGGATCCATTCTTAGCAACAAAGATCATGCCTTCGGATCTATGGTAGAAGGTGTACCCAACAGTTTCTTTTGGGTATCCTATGAAGATGCACTTCTCTGATTTGGGTTCGAGCTTATCAGGCTAAAACTTTTTGACATAAGCATCGCAACCCCAAACTTTAAGAAACGACAGCTTAGGTTTCGTGCCAAACCACATTTCATACGGTGTCGTCTCAACGGATTTAGATGGTGCCCTATTTAACATGAATGCAGCTGTCTCTAATGCATAACCCCAAAACGATAGTGGTAAATAGGTAAGAGACATTATAGATCGCACCATATCTAATAAAGTATGGGTACGACATTCGGGCACACCATTACGCTGTGGTGTTCCAGGTGGCGTGAGTTGTGAAACTATTCCACATTGTTTTAAATCAAGGCCAAACTCGTAACTCAAATATCCGCCTCCGTGATCAAATCGTAGAAACATTATTTTCTTGTTATGATGATTCTGCACTTCACTCTGAAATTCTTTGAACTTTTCAAATGTTTCAGACTTGTGTTTCATTAAGTAGATATACCCATATCCGCTCAAATTATCTGTGAAGGTCAGAAAATACCAATACCCTCCGCGAGCCTCAACACTCATTGGACCACATACATCGGTATGTATTATTTCCAATAAGTCAGTGGCTCGCTCTATTGTTCTGGAGAACGGAGTTTTAGTCATCTTGCCCATGAGGCATGGTTTGCAAGAATCAAATGATTCATAATCAAGTGATTCCAAAAGTCCATCCACATGGAGTTTCTTCTTGCGCTTTACACCAATATGACCTAAACGGCAGTGCCACAAATATGTTGCACTATCATTATCAACTTTGCATCTTTTGGCATCAATATTATGAATATGTGTATCACCACAATCAAGATTCAATAAACCACTTATATTGAGTGTATGACAATAGAAGGTTTTATTCATGTAAACAGAACAACAATTATTCTTTGACTTAAATGAATAACCGTATTGCTGTTGGGGAACGTAGCATACAATTTCAAAAAAATTCCTACGCTCACGCAAGATCTATCTAGGAGATTCATAGCAACGATAAGGGGAGAGTGTGTCCACATACCCTTGTAGACCGAAAGCGGAAGCATTAGCTTAACGCGGTTGATGTAGTCGAACGTCTTCTCGATGCAACCGATCAAGCACCGAACGTATGGCACCTACGAGTTCTGCACACGTTTAGCTCGATGATGTCCATCGAACCCTTGATCCAGCCGAGTGTCGAGGGAGAGTTCCGTCAACACGATGGTGTGGTGACGGTGATGGTGAAGTGATCCGCGCAGGGCTTCGCCTATGCACTACGTGAATATGACCGGAGGTGTAAACTATTGAGCGGGACGGTGCACATGGCTTGGAAAAATTGTTGTGTGTTAGAGGCGCCCCCACCCCCATATATAAAGGAGGGAGAGGGGAGGAGGTGTCGGTGTCAAAACCAGTAGATCTCGGGTAGGGTGTCCTGAACTGTGCGTCTAACGATCGAAGGTAACAGGAGGCAGGGGACATGATGTTTACCCAGGTTTGGGCCCCCTAGATGGAGGTAAAACCCTACATCCTGCTTGATTGACTTTGATGAGTATTGGTGTTACAAGAGTTGATCTACCTCGAGATCGTAATGGCTAAACCCTAGATGTCTAGCCTTTATGATTATGACTGACTCTACTAAACCCTCCGGTTTATATAGACACCGGAGGGGGCTAGGGTTGTACAGAGTCGGTTTACAGAGAAAGGAATCTTCATATCCGAATGCCAAGCTTGCTTTCCACGCCAAGGAGAGTCCCATCCGGACACGGGGGAAAGCCCTCGATCTTATATCTTCACAGCCCATCAGTTTGGCCCACATTACATAGCCCGGATGCCCGAGAACCCCCTAGTCCAGGACTCCCTCGGTAGCCCCCGAACTAGGCTTCTATGACGACGTGTCCGGCACGCAGATTGTTTTCGGCATTGCAAGGTGGAACCTTCATTATAATCCAGACTGTCGATAATCCGGCGATGATCTTATTTTTTTACATTTCCCCCTGATGGCGCTTCAACTTTCGCATGCAGGATGAATACGAACGGTCCATGGCCTTTTTGTAAATAAGTGCTTTACGATGTTCGGATGGCATCTATATAAGGTGCTATAGACCTCCAAATGATATCCCTGATCGCGCAGAAAGGAAATCACTAAATCCAGCGACGAGCAAAGTCTTCGACCATGGCCAGCGCTCCAGGCTCCTCCTCACGTCCCCATGGCCCTCAAGAGGGCGATTGGAAGAGTTGCTCTGTGCCTCATCTTCAGTTATGCCGGCTCCAGACGCAAGGTTACCTCCCTCCCGTGGATCTAGTCTCTGCTCGAGCAGGATTGTACTCAACAAGCAATGACGCGATGGCCGAGAATTTCCCCAACCCCCAAAAGGAGGAGAGGGTGCGTGATAGCCCACAATATAGGGGATCGCAACAGTTTTTGAGGGTAGAGTATTCAACCCAAATTTATTGATTCAACACAAGGGGAGCCAAAGAATATTCTCAAGTATTAGTAGTTGAGTTGTCAATTCAACCACACCTGGATAACTTAATATCTGCAGCAACGTATTTAGTAGCAAAGTAATACGGTAGTAGTGGTAACGGTAGTAGTTTTGGTTTTATAGTGATTGTAACAGTAGCAACGGAAAAGTAAATAGGTGAAGAACAATATATGAAAAGCTCGTTGGCATTGGATCGGTGATGGAGAATTATGTTGGATGCAATCAATCATGCAACAGTTATAACATAGGGTGACACAGAACTAGCTCTAGTTCATCAATGTAATGTAGGCATGTATTTCGAATATAGTCATACGTGCTTATGGAAATGAACTTGCATGACATCTTTTGTCCTACCCTCCCGTGGCAGCGGGGTCCTATTGGAAACTAAGGGATATTAAGGCCTCCTTTTATTAGAGTACCGGACCAAAGCATTAAAACATAGTAAATACATGAACTTCTCAAACTACGGTCATCACCAGTAAGTATCCCGATTATTGTCCCTTCGGGGTTAACAGATCATAACACATAATAGTTGACTATAGACTTGCAAGATAGGATCAAGAACTCACATATATTCAAGAAAGCTTAATAGGTTCAGATCTAAAATCATGGCACTCGGGCCCTAGTGACAAGCATTAAGCATAGCAAAGTCATAACAACATCAATATCAGAACATAGTGGATACTAGGGATCAAACCCTAACAAAACTAACTCGCTTACATGAATAATATCATCCAACCCATCACTGTCCAGCAAGCCTACGATGGAATTACTCACGCACGGCGGTGAGCATCATGAAATTGGTGATGGAGGAAGGTTGATGACGATGATGGCGACGGATTCCCCTCTCCGGTGCCCCGAACGGACTCCACATCAGCCCTCCCAAGAGAGTTTAGGGCTTGGCGGCGGCTCCATATCGTAAGACGTGATGAATCCTTCTCTTTGATTTTTTCTCCCTGAAAACGAATATATGGAGTTGGCGTTAAGGTCGGTGGAGCGTCAGCGGCCCACGAGGCAGGGGGCGCGCATAGGGCGAGGGAGTCCTGGACTAAGGGGTCCTCGGCATCCGGCCTGTTAGCCATGGGCCGGACTGATGCGCTGTGAAGATACGAATACCGAAGACTGCACCCGTGTCCGGATGGGACTCTCCTTGTCGTCGAAGGCAAGCTTGGCGACTAAATATGTATATTCCTTTCTTTGTAACCGACCTTGTGTAACCCTAGATCCTGCCGGTGTCTATATAAACCGGAAAGATATATACTCTTTACCGTAGTCATACAGGCTAGACTTCTAGGGTTTAGCCATTACGATCTCGTGGTAGATCAAATCTTGTAATACTCATATCCATCAAGATCAATCAAGCAGGAAGTAGGGTATTACCTCCATAGAGAGGGCCCGAACCTGGGTAAACATTATGTCCCTTGTCTCCTGTTACCATCGACCTTAGACGCACAGTCGGGACCCCCTACCCGAGATCCGCCGATTTTGATACCTTAGACACACAGTCGGGACCCACTGTGTCGTCGACGAGAGGATCGATGACTCGCCTCATCCTTGCGGACGATATCACCGCCGGAGAAGGACTGGCCCCAGGCCAAACCCTTTGCCTGGGCGGCTTTACTATGATCGCCCGTTCAGCCGTTAAGTTGACGATGACCCCTCGGGCCATCGAAAATACCCTTCATATCGACTCCAAAGACTCCAGGCAGATGGATCCGGCGGAGTTCTCGTCTTTAAATGAGCTCCTTGATCGCATCGCTGCCCTGGGAATCACTACAGATTGCGATCGGATCGGGCTGAAACCCGATGAAAGAGAAATTATGTCTCCACCGGTCACACACCTGATAGTGGTACTCGAAGAGCAAGATGGCGACTCTTCCCCCATGCTGAAGATGGACTATGTTCAGATCGCCGACCCTGCAGGACCAGATACCCACCAGCGAAAGGATGTGACCATCCTTCCGAACATAGAATCGGACGCCGGACCTAAGGAACCAAAAGATATTCCGGAGGCCGGACAGTTAAGTCCGGAAATTCTTCAGACACTAGATCATCAATCGGGTCTAGGTTTGGATTGAACTCCACCCACCCACCTAGACATAAGGGCTCTTAGGAGCATACAACAACAGTCTCAGGAAATGGTCCACCACTTCTGGGCCAGATTCCTCCTTGTCAAGGACAAGGTTAAATATTGCCGTGACGAGGACGCGATATCAGCGTTCCGCAACAACTGCACGGACGAAGGAATCCTCAACTCCATCAATCGCCGCCGCATACTACACTTTGCTGACTTGGCGACTATCGTACAGAAGTACAACGCAATGGAAAGCGCGTGGAAAGTTCTGGTAGCTTGCTGGGAGCCGCCGGTGCCAACTCAACCTCTCGTCCAGGCGAAAAGGGTGCACCCCATGGCACGCCCAGTCCAATAGCCAAGAAATATAAATCCATTACGTGACACGGAACCGTTCTGGAGGGATGGCTCGATGGCCCATGCAAAATACACACAACACCGGACACTACACCAACCCACAGCCGTAGACCATGTTGGATACTCCGGCAGGTAGCCAAGAGCGGCGGGGACATCCTCACCAGAAACACCCCAGAGCAACACCCTCTAGAAGATGATGGCCCCAGAATATTGACGCTCTTCGAGACATTCGCTTCAAACAATAAGCGCAAAAGGGCACTCTGCGACCTCGCCGAAGTCTGTGAAATCACCACGATAAACCCTTGGAACGACACGGCCATAACCTTTAACGCCGGTGATGAACCAAAATATAGGATAGTCCGAGCACCAGCCGCATTAGTTCTCAGTCCCATTGTGGACGGCTTTCAACTCACCAAGGTCCTCATGGACGGCGGCAGCGGACTAAACCTCATATATGAGGACACAGTCCACAAGATGGAAATAAACAGAAGCCGGATCGAGCAAAGCACCACGACCTTCCGAGGAATCATTCCTAGTCAGGAGGCGTGGTGTGCGGGAAAAATCACACTTGACGTGGTATTCGGCACACCGGAGAATTATCGGTCCAAAGAAATAACCTTCCAAGTGGCTCCTTTTAGCAGCGGATACCACACCCTGTTAGGGCAAGATGACTTTACGCTTCAAAGCTATACCTCATTATGGGTACATGAAGCTCAAAATGCCCGGACCAAACGGCATAATCACTCTTGTCAGCGATCCGGACATAGCACTCCACACCCAAAACAAAACCGCATCCCTAGCCCTTGAGGCATTATCTGAAACCCTCACGGCCGAAGAATTAACCACACTACGCTCCACTGTGGATAGGGACGACGTGACCTTAGACAAACGACCCAAATCCACCTCCTTCAAACCGGCAGAAGAAATTATCAAATTCCAGGTCCACCCAACGGACTCCAAGAAGACAACATCTATTGGAGCACAACTAGACCCAATGGTCGACGCCACACTAAGGGATTTCCTTCGCATAAACTGGGATATATTTGCCTGGCACCCTTCTGACATGCCTGGAATCCCGCGTGAGCTGGCCGAACATAGCCTTAACATCTTAAAGGGATACAAACCAGTCAAACAAGCATTGTGGCGCTTTTCCGATGCCCAAATGCCAAGCTAGGGGGGGAGCTGGCCAAGCTAATTGATGCCGGATTCATCAGAGAAATAAAACATTCGGACTGGCTGGCAAACCTGGTGATGGTACCAAAGAAGGACAAATCATGGCGGTTGTGCGTCGATTTTAAAGACCTCAATAAGGCTTGCCCTAAGGATCCCTTCCCCCTCCCCTGCATTGATCAAATCATTGACGGTACCGTAGGACACGACTTACTGTGTTTCCTTGATGCATATTCCGGATACCATCAAATCAAAATGAAGGAGTTCGATCAAGCTGCAACAGCATCCATCACCCCATATGGGCCATTCTGCTTCAACACCATGCCCTTCGGGCTCAAGAACGCCGGCGCCACATACCAACGCATGATACAAACATGCTTGGAGAACCAGATCGGCAAGACAGTTGAAGCTTATGTGGACGTGTCGTCATCAAAACTAGGCGTGTCGAAACACTAATAGACGATTTACGTTTGACATTTGATAACCTCCACGCGTATGACATTAAGCTCAATCTAGAAAAGTGCGTTTTCGGCGTCCCCACTGGAAAACTGTTGGGCTTCATAGTTTCCAACAGAGGAATTGAAGCAAATCCAGCCAAAATCCAAGCTCTGTCACAATTGGCTATGCCAACAGACCATAAACAAGTCCAAAAGCTCGAAGGTTGTGTGGCAGCTCTAAGCCGCTTCATATCCAGATTGGGAGAAAAGGCACTGCCACTCTATTGCCTTCTACGGCGAATCGACCACTTCGAGTGGACGGACGCGGCAACAGCCGGACTGGAGGAAATAAAAACCCTTCTTGCGAGCAATCCAATCCTGGCTGCGCCAAACGTCGGCGAACCTATGTTATTATACATATCGGCAACACATCAGGTGGTGAGCACCGTGCTCATCATTGAATGAGAACAGGACGGACACAAATTCCCGCTTCAGAAGCTAGTATACTACGTATCCAGTGTCCTTACACCATGCAAATCCCGGTACCCCCATTATCAAAAGATAGCAACGCGGTCTTCATGGCATCCCGAAAGCTCCGTCACTACTTCCAGGAGTGTTCGATCACGATGGCTTCCGAAGTACCACTTAATGACATTATAAACAACCGCGACTCCACGGGCCAGATTGCCAAATGGGCCATTTAGCTCCTTCCATTTGATATTACATACAAACCACATCGAGCTATTAAATCCCAAGTACTGGCTGACTTCGTCGCCGAATGGACAGAGGCCAAACTCCCAAAGAGTACGACACATATTCCAATTGGGTTATGTATTTCGATGGCTCCAAAATGCTGGCAGGGCTAGGGGCGGGCGTCGTTTTAACGTCACCTACTGGAGACATCGTTTAGTACGTACTCCAAATATTATACACATACTCCAATAAAGCAGCTGAACACGAGGCCTTATTACACGGTCTCTGGATGGCTATCTCCATGGGCATACAGCGCGTGGAGGTGCGCGGGGACTCAAACCTTGCAATATCTCAAATAAATGGACACTTCGATGCCAAAGACCCGAAGATGGCAGCTAATCGCAATGCCGTCCTAAAAATGTCGGCTCGGTTCGAGGGAATCGAGTTCCATCATGTGGCCCGAGAAAGTAATCAAGCGGCGGAAGTTCTTGCTCGCATAGGCGCTAAGCGTGACCCCATCCCACCTAACATTTTTCTAGAAAGGCTTTTTAAGCCATCCATGGTATGGCAGGGGGAGGGCGGCAACACTAGTCTGGATCCGAACACAACCCCAGATTCTGAACTCACCGGTATCGGCGGAGGCTCAACCACCGAAATAATACCGTCGGCTCATCTCATTACGACAGTCATTGCCCAATGGACCAAACCCTTCTTGGCCTACCTCAATAAGAAGGAGCTTCCTGAGGATTGGAATTAGGCCCGCTGCATTGTCTGGCATTCGAAGGCGTACAAGGTTCATGATAGAGAGCTCTATAAGAAAAGCGCTACCGGGGAGGAAGAGGGGCGACAACTCTTGGCTGAAATTCACGCCGGACTCGGCGGTCACCACGCCGCAGATCAGGCCCTTGTTAGCAAGGCCTTTTGTACAGGGGTTTATTAGCCAACGGCCCGAGCAGATGCACAGGACCTTGTCCAACATTGCGTCGGATGCCAACTCTTCGCCAACCAAAGCCATATGCCTCCCACTGCCTTAAAAACAGTCCCCATAACTTGGCCTTTTGCGGTCTGGGGACTCGATATGGTCGGACCCCTTAAAGGAGGAAGCCATAAGAGAAAGTATCTGCTGGTAATGGTGGATAAATTCACTAAGTGTATAGAGGCCAAACCAGTCAAAACGGCCAAAGCGGGGCCGGTAATAGATTTCATATCCAGCGTGGTACACCGCTACGATGTCCCACACAGCATAATCATTGATAATGGCTCTAATTTCACGGCCGATGAAGTGAAAACCTGGTGTGCTAATTTGGGCATTAAGCTCGATTACACGTCTGTCTATCACCCGCAGACAAATGGTCAAGTCGAACGGGCTAATGGTCTTATTATGAGCGGCATCAAACCTAGACTAGTGCGGTCTTTGAAAGAATCATATAAGCACTGGGTGGAGGAACTTGACTCCGTACTCTGGGGGTTGTGGACCACGCCCAACCGCACTACTGGATATACACCTTTCTTCAAGGTGTACTGTGCAGAAGCAGTGTTACCGTGCGATATTATTCATGACTCACCTCGAGTGCGCATGTATGAAGAGAGAGAAGTCGAGCTTGATCGGCAGGACAACTTAGATGCCCTGGAGGAGGAGCGCGATGTCGCGAAGGCCCATTCCATATTTTATCAACAGCAGGCTCGCAGGTATCAAAGCAGAGAAGTGCGGGCCAAGACTTATAACGTTGGTGAACTCGTTCTACGCCTACCGGAGAAGAAAAAGGACAAACTCAAGCCTAAGTGGGAGGGTCCCTTCATCATTGACGAAGTTCTCACCGGAGGAGCGTACCGCCTGCGTGATGCGTCAGACAATCACCTGGAGCTCAACCCCTGGAATGCAGACAGACTCTGACGATTTTATGCCTAGCGCCAAACTCTGTGTTCGTCTCTTTCCTCCAATTATTAACGTTATTTTTTCCTCTCTTTTCATTTTTTATATTTTTTTGTTTTACTCTTAAGCCCTACGGCTTTAGTACGGTTAGACCATCCTCCCCTGATGCGTGCATCTCCACATATGTACGCTCATTATACCTGGGGGGCTTCTCGTATAGAAGCTTGCTATTATTATTCGAGCATCAAGCTCACCACATATGCGTTTTTTCATATGTACCATTATATGCATCGATATGACTTAAGTTTTGGCCAATCTGGGTTGCCCGGTTCCTGTGCTTATGCCCTATGTTCCCGTTAGTTTGGCTAGGGCATAAAGGGAGCACCTCTGCGATTGTTACTGCCGGGTCATCCGGATGTGTACCTCAGACTGGGTGAAGCCGAAAGCTAGCGTTCTTAAGAGAATATTTGGTTGGCGAATTAAAGACGTTTCTGCATTCACTCCATTATGAAACCCCAAAAGTTACTTACTCTACGATTTTTTTCAATCACTATTCGGACATGCACATTAAATGCATGCACACCCAGGGAAAGGAACCCTTAACGGGACTATTCTCTCTGGAAGATGTTTCTTACAAAATGTAATATAACATAACTAGCCGGGTACACATTGACTGTTCAAGCAACTATGACCCCTACGCCTTGTTCCCATGCATACCCCGGTGTATTCCACCGTTAGGGTATTCAGAAACACTCCGCACCTTTGGGTCCAGAGGTCGACGAGAAAAGGTCATCCATGACAATTGTTTTTATTATCCAGCTAGATGGAAAGTACATAGTCACTTAGGACTTAAAGACTTCCTCCTCTATACCGTCCAACAGGCGGTCTAACTTACAATCCTATTGGTAATATCTAGCGGCCACCTCCACTTGGTCATATACTAAACTAATGGGAATTTCTTCCCCATTTGACCCTAGCGGTCTGACCCGGGCCATGTGATTCAGATCCAGCTTGGTATACCTCATTTTTACCATGGCCCATGCTTCTCGCGCACCCTCTCGGCAGGAAGATATCTTCCATAGTCGGATATGCCGCCGCGCTCCGTTGAACAGCTCCAAATGCTTCTCCATAGTCCCTGGAGGGGAGTCGGATGGCCATAAGGCCTTGGCTACACTCTGCATTGCCTGCCGAGCTTGCTCGTGCAACTGCGACAGCCCTTGCAGAAGATCACTTGATGATCCGGACACCTCCTCTTTGGACGGCCCATCAATATACTTGCAATCACAGCTATATCAGCTACTGTTACTTCCAAACTGTTATAAGATAAATTCGGCCACATATTGAATATGCCGCCTCGCAGTTTTTTGTTCTCCTTCACGGATTCGGCTAGCTGAGCTCGCACATCTTTCAGTTCTTCGCCCAGTTTAGTGTTCGAATCCTGGTGCTTGTTTTTCTCCTGAACGACTTTTGTTAGCACACGCTCGCCTGCTGCTAGCAGTTTTTTGGCTCCATGTTCTCCTCTTCGAGCGGCATCCAGCTGCTCTTGCAGTCGATCTAATGATCCAATAAAAAGGTAAGCAACCAGATTAGCATTATTAGTGTACCATTGTGTTTTCTCGATGGAGGGAAACATTACCGGGGGATGCCTTCTTGGATTTCTCCAGTTCGGCATTGGCAGCAGTTAGCTGGCTCCAACACTTTTCTAGTTCCTGAGTTAGCAAGGTGTTCTTCTCCGTAAGCACCTGGTTGTACATTGATCCTTAAATCAGTTGTGTCAACTACTTCAAGTCTCAGGGGCTACTGGTGTATGGTTATTAAATCTACGCTTACCTGCATATCTTTTAGATGCTGGTATGTGGCTCTGACAAGCCCATCCCGAGCAGCTCGAATACACGCATCGGCCGAATTGAAGGCATCAAATGATGCTTTCGAAAAACCAGGGTTACAAAGAATGGCCCGCCGATGACGATGATTCACAGCGCTCTCCACTTCAGAGTTCATGACGGACACATCGTCTGAATCCTCTGCGGGAGGACAGTCCGGCGCCGCTCCCGTATCAGCCCCCGTTCTTTGGACGGAGTCCGGAACGTGGCTAGTAGAGGCACGACCGGCCAGATCCCCGGACACAGTCCGACGGATACTTTTCCTACTGGAATACGGCGAGTCGCCTTTCAGTTGGATGTGACGATCAGAACGGGTATTCTTGAAAAGAAAAGCCTTACATCTTTGACGTGGGTTCTGCCGTCCTATCATTGGCTTTCCTCTTCAAAGATGTGCCAGGCGCGGGCACTGCTCTCCTCGGAGATGTTTCTGGTGCATGTCGCGGTACTGAGCGTCTACCCTTTGAAACATGGAATAAATGTGGTGGGTGAGGCATAGTAAGGGAACCCTCTAGAAGAAAGTACCGACTAAAATTACTTACGTGCGAAGCAGGAAGGAGGCCGGGGTAATCGGTGATGATGGGTACATTTGTGCCGTCATAGCTCTTCTGATAGAAAACTCCATCTTTGAGCTCCACAAATATGTCCGGATCTTCCTCATAGCCGGGGTCAAGATCCCGATTGTGATTCTCTGGCTGAGGGGCAGGGTCATGGATCCCCTCGACAACCTTTCGCCATTCCTATCATGAATGAATAAGGTACCGCCCTTCAAAAATAATTCAGGGAAATGAGTCGGATAGTGGAGTTAGGGCTTACCTAGCTAGGAGAGCTGTACATGGAAAACCCGTCTCGTTATTGGAGACAGGCGAACTCCTCCTGCTCCCCTTTATATAGTTCGGCTAATATTTTGGCCAGAGCGGCGGGAGTCTTCTGGCCCTTCCGACCATAGTGGGAGGCGTCGTCTTGCCCATTGTAATGCCACATTGGTAGCCCCCCTATATTGGAGCGGTTGGACCCCCCGCATTATGGAAACCGCCATTACCTCGACTATTGACAATCCGGACTGGGCGAGCATCTTGATCTTACCCAGCAGCAGACTGATCTCTAGACTATCCTCTTCCTCGAGGCTCCGAGGACGCCAACTGTGGCGTTTCTCCAATGGAGCACTTGTAAACTCGGGTAGACCCCTCCAGACTAGATCTGGAAGTATGACATCCTAGATGTAAAACCACTCAGAGGTCCACTCTTTGGAAGCTTTCTTTGGTGTGTCGGATAGGTATCCGGTCTCAACAATGCGCCATATTTTGGCCCCGCTCACTTCAAATATCGATCCCTCATGGTTGCGTGGGACAAGGCAGAATAGTCTTCTCCATAAATCGAAATGGGCCTCACAACCCAGGAATAGTTCGCATAAAGCGATGTAACCTGCAATGTGCAGGATGGAGGCTGGGGTAAAATTATGCAGCTGGAGGCCATAATACTCTAGAAGCCCTCGGAGGAATGGTTTATATAGACACCGGAGGGATCTAGGGTTACATAAGGTCGGTTACAGAGAAATGGATCTTCATATTTGGCCGGCAAGCTTGCCTTCCACGCCAAGGAGAGTCCCATCCGGACACGGGTAGAGTCTTCGGTCTTTGTATCTTCACAACCCATCTGTCCGGCCCATGTCTAATAGGCCAGACGCCTGAGGACCCCTTAGTCTAGGACTCCCTCAGTAGCCCCCGAACCATACCTCAATGACGAGGTGTCCGGCACGCAGACAGTCTTCGACATTGCAAGGCGGGTTCCTCCTTCGATGACTTCAAAGCAATGTATTCGGCTTTCCATTTAATGTCGTATCCTTCGGCTTCCGCGCGTTCCTGACTTCAGCTTCCACGTGTGGAGTGAATACAAGAGGTCGGGGTATTTTTGCACATACCACCCTGACCATACAATAGAGGTGCCTATTTAAAGAGAATAGATCTCACATCCGTTCCACACCCCGCGGAAAAATCCTCAGAGCTTACTAAGCAGAACCACCCCAACATGGCTAGCGCTTCCAGTCTTCCTCTCATCCCCACGACTCCAAAAAGGGTGATTGGAAGAGATGTTCCGTATCTCAGGGTCAGCTGGGGAAGCTGCAAAAACAGGGCTTTCTTCCTCCCGCGGATCTAGTCCCCGTACGAGCAGGGCTGACGTCCTTCAATAGCGGGGTTCAGGAGGAGAACTTCCCCAATCCGTCCAGGGGGAGCGAGTATGCTTCATTCCCTTCTTGTTAAGAGGTGTCGGATTTCCAATCCATCCCTTCCTCCGAGGACTTCTGAAGTATTATGGCCTCCAACTGCACAATTTTACTCCTGCCTCCATCCTGCACATCGTGGGTTATGTTGTTCTATGCGAGCTATTCCTAGGCTGCAAGGCCCATTTAGATTTATGGAGAAGATTGTTCTGCCTCGTCCCCCATAATCAAGGAGGGTCAATATTCGAGGTGGGAGGAGCCAAAGTGTGGCGTATCGCTGGGACCAGATACCTGTCCAGCATGCCGAAGAAGGCTTCCGAGGAGTGGCCTTCCGAATGGTTCTATATTGACGATGTCGCTCTTCCTGACATAGTCCTAATGGGCCTCCCCGAATTTTCAAGTGCTCCGTTGAAGAAACACCATAGCTGGCGTCCTCGGAGCCTCGAGGAGGAGGATAGCGCAGAGGTCAGTCAGTTGATGGGCAAGATTAAGATGCTCGCCCAATCCGGATTGTCAATAGTCGAGGTAATGGCGATCTCCATAGTGCGGGGGGTCCAACCACTCCAATACAGAGGGCTTCCCATGTGGCACTATAATGGGGAAGATGACGCCTCACGCTGCGGTCGGAAGGGTCCGAAAACTCCCGCCGCTTTGGCTAAAATATTGGCCGAACTGTACAAAGGGGAGAAGGAGGAGTTCACTCATCTCCAATGTCGAGACAGATTTTCCATGTATAATCCTCCTAGCTGGGTAAGCTCTGACCCCAC
This sequence comes from Triticum dicoccoides, assembly GCF_002162155.2. Taxonomy (NCBI): domain Eukaryota; kingdom Viridiplantae; phylum Streptophyta; class Magnoliopsida; order Poales; family Poaceae; genus Triticum; species Triticum dicoccoides. The sequence goes on from NC_041380.1 coordinate 151,495,265, forward strand.
CATTTTACTCCTCTCCCTGAATCATTTTTGATGGATAGTATCCTATCCACTCACAACAGGAATGGCGGAAGGCTATTGAGGGGATCCGTAACACCGCCCCTCAGCCAGAGGGTCACAAACGGGATCTTGAACCTAGATTTGAAGAAGATCTGGACATATTTGTGGAGCTCGAGAATGGAATATTCTATCAGATGAGCTACAATGGTACGGAAGTACCCATCATCGTTGATTATCCCAGCCTCCTTCGTGCTTCGCATGTAAGCAATTTAAAAGGAACCTTCTTCGAAAGAGTTGCCTTACTATGCCTCACCCACCACACTATTTCGTGCTCCAAAGGGGAGGCGCTCGACATCGCAACGTGCACCAGAAGTGTCTCCGAGGAGAGTGGTGCCCGCGCCGAGTACATCTTCAAAGATGAAGGCAAATGATAATCCGGTAGAACCCTCGTCAAAGAGGTAAAGCTTTCCTTTGAAGAATACATCATGTGATTGCCACATCAAATCGTGATTCCATTCGCCGCATTCTATCAGGAAAAGTATCTGCCGGACTGTGTCCGGGGATCTTCCCGGACGTGCCTCCACTAGTCAGGTTCCGGACCCTGCCCTAAGGACGGGGGCTGACACAGGAGTGGCGCCAAACCGTCCTTCCACACAGGATTCGGCCGATATGTCTGTCACAAACTCTGAAGTGGAGAGCGCCATGAATCATCGTTGTCGAAGGGCCGCGCTTCATGTCCACGGCTATTCAAAGGAGGCATTTGATGCCTTCAGCTCGGCCGATGCATACATCCGAGCTGCTCGGGATGGTCTTGCCAGAGCCACAGACCAGCATCTGAAAGATATGTGGGTAAGTGTAGATTTAATAATCATACACTAGTAGCCCCCGAGACTGAAAGCAGTTGATACAACTGATTTACGGATCCTCGTATAACCAGGTGCTTACGGAGAAGAACATCCTATTATCTCAGGAACTAGAAAAGTATCAGACCCAGCTAACTGTTGCCAATGCCGAACTGGAGAAATCCAAGAAGGCATATCCTAGTAATGTTCTCCTCCATCGAGAAAACATAATGGTATACCAATAATGCTAACACAGTTGCTCACCTCTTAATAGGATCATTAGATCAACTGCAAGAGCAACTGAAAGTTGCTCAAGGCGGAGAGCGAGAAGCCAAAAAACTTCTAGCCGCGGGCGAGCGTGTGCTAACAAAAGTCATGATGGAGAAAAACAAGCTCCAGGACTCCAATACCCAACTGGGGCGAGGAACTGAAAGATGTACGGGCCCAGCTGGCGGACTCTGTAAAAGAGAATAAAAGGCTGCGAGGCGGCATATTCAGTATGTGGTCGAACTTTCCTTCGAATAATTCGGAGATAGAGGGAACTAACAGAGTTATGTCTGCAGGTATGCTGACCGGTCGTCCCGAAGAGGAGATGTCCGGATTCTTGAGCGATCTGCTACAAGAGCTATCGCAAGTGCATGAGCAGGCTCGGCAGGCGATGCGAAGTGTTGCCAAGGCCTTATGACCATCCACCTTCCCTCCGGGAAAGATGGAGGAGCTTATACAGCTATTCAAGGGAACGCGGTAGAGCTTTAGATTGTGGAAGATATCGGCCTGCCAGGAAGGTGCACGAGAGGCCTGGGCCATGGTGAAAACACGGTATACCAAGCTTGATCCGAATCATATGTCTTGGGTCGGACCTCTAGGGTCAGATGAAAAAGAAGTTCCTGTTAATTTGGTATATGACCAAGTAGAAGTAGCCGCCAAGTATTCCCAGCAGGATTGTAAGTCAGACAGCCTGCTGGACGGTATAGAGGAGGAAATTTTTGAGTCCTAGTGACTATGTACTTTCCTTGACATATGTAACTCTAGCTAAATTGTAAAATGATTTTCATGGCATACCTTTTCGCTTCGACCTTTGGACCCGAAGGTGCGGAGGGTTTCTGAATACCTAAGCGTTAAAATAGACCGCGGTATGCGTGGAAACTAGGCGTAGGGGTCATAGTTGCTTGAACAGACAAGTTGTATTCGGCTAGTTATGTTATATTACATTATGATTGTAAGAAACATCTTCCAGAGAGAATAGTTATGTTAAGGGTTCCTTTCCCTGGGTGTGCATGCGTTAGAATGCCTCTCCGAACTGTGATTGGAAAAAATCGTAGTATACGTAACATCTGGGGGTTCACCATGGGGTGAATGCAAAAACATCTTTAATCCACCGACTGAATATTCCCTTAAGAATGCTAGCTTTCGGCTTCACCCAGTCCGAGGTACACATCTAGATGACCTGGGAGTAACAATCGCATAGGTGCTCCTTTATGCCCTAGCCGAACTAACGGGAACGTAGGGCATAAGCACAGGAGCCAGGCAACCCAGCTTGGCCAAAACTTAAGTCATATCGATGCATATAATGGCGAAGAAAAAGTACATATGGGTAAAACACATATGTGATGAGCTTGATGCTCAGAAAATAAGAATAAGCTTCTGTCCAAAAGCCCCCAGGTATAATGGACGTACATGTTCGAGGATGTGTACGTCAGAGGTGCACGGTTTAGCCGTGCAAAAGCTTCAAGGCTTAGAAAAAAAGAAGAACAAAAAGAGAGGAAAAACTAAAGGAAACAACAGGGAGAAGGAGACGAACAAATAGTTCGGCGCTAGGCATAGAATCTTCGGAGTCTGGCCGTGTTCCAGGAGTTCGGCTCTAGGAGATTGTCTGATGCAGCACGTAGGCGGTACGCTCCTCCAGTGAGAACTTCGTCAATGATGAAGGGACCCTCCCACTTGGGCTTGAGTTTGTCCTTTTTCTTCTCCGGCAAGCTTAGAACGAGTTCGCCAACATTATAAGTCCTGGAACGTACTTCTCTGCTTTGATATCTACGGGCCTGTTGTTGATAAAATGCAGAACGGGCTTTTGCAACATCGCGCTACTCCTTCAGGGCATCTAGGATGTCCTGCCGATCATGATCGGCCTCTCTCTCTTCGTGCATGCACACTCGAGGTGAGTCATGAATAATATCGTAGGGAAACACAGCTTTTGCGTCGTACACCATGAAGAAAGGTGTATATCTAGTAGTACGGTTGGGCATGGTCCGCAGCCCCCAGAGTATGGAGTCAAGCTCCTCAACCCAGTGCTTGTCTGATTCTCTCAAAGACCGCAATAGTCTGGGTTTGATGCCGCTCATAATAAGACCATTGGCCCATTCGACTTGACCGTTTGTTTGCGGGTGATAGATAGTGGCATAATCGAGCTTAATGCCTAGATTAGCACACCAAGTTTTCACCTCATCGGCTGTGAAATTGGATCCATTATCGGTGATGATGCTGTGTGGAACACCATAACGGTGCCCCATGCCGGATATGAATTCTATCACTGGCCCCGCCTCGGCCGTTTTAACTGGTTTAGCCTCTATCCACTTAGTGAATTTATCCACCATGACCAGCAGATACTTTCTCTTATGGCTTCCTCCTTTAAGGGGTCCGACCTTATCGAGCCCCCAGACCACAAAAGGCCAAGTGATGGGGATCGTTTGTAGAGTGTTGGGGGCATATGGCTTTAGTTGGCGAAGAGCTGGTATCCGACGCAACGTTGGACAAGGTCGTGTGCATCTGCTCGGGCCGCCAGACAGTAAAAACCTATACGGAAGGCCTTGCTAACAACAGCCTGAGCTGCGGCATGATGACCGCCGAGACCGGCATGAATTTCAACGAAGAGCTGCCACCCCTCTTCCTCGGAGATACATCTTTGAAGAACTCTGGTAGTGCTTTTCTTGTAGATCTCTCCATCGTGAACCTTGTAGGCCTTCAAACACCGGACAATGTGGCGAGCCTCATTCTGATCCTCTGGGAGTTCTCTCCTATTAAGGTAGGCCAAGAAGGGTTTGGTCCATGGGGTAATGACTGCCATGATGACATGGGCCGATGGTGTTATTTCGGTGGCTGAGCACCCGATGATATCGGTGTGTTCGGAATCTAGGGTTGTGTTTGGATCCGGGCTGGTGTTGCCGCTCTCCCCTTGCCATACCACGGATGGCTTAAAAAGCCTTTTTAGAAAAATGTTAGGTGGGACGGGGTCACGCTTAGCGCCGATGCGAGCAAGGATGTCCGCCGCTTGAATACTTTCATGAGCCACATGATGAAACCCGAGCCCCTCGAACCGAGCCGACATTTTTAGGACGACGTTGCGATAAGCCGCCATCTTCGGATCTTTGGCATCAAAATCTCCATTTATTTGAGATATTGCGAGGTTTGAGTCCCCGCGCACTTCCAGGCGTTGTATGCTTATGGAGACAGCCATCCGGAGACCATGTAATAAGGCCTCATATTCAGCTGCGTTATTGGAGTTTGTGTATAATATTTGGAGCATGTACTAGACTACGTCTCTAGTGGGGGATGTTAAGACGACGCCCGCTCCTAATCCTGCCAGCGTTTTGGAACCATCGAAATACATAACCCAGTTGGAATATGTGCCGTACTCTTTAGGGAGTTCGGCCTCTGTCCATTCGGTGACGAAGTCCGGTAGTACTTGGGATTTGATGGCTCGACGCGGTTTGTATGTTATGTCGAATGGAAGGAGCTCAGTGTCCCAATTGGCTATCCGGCCCATAGCATTGCGGTTGTTTATTATGTCATTGAGTGGTACTTCGGAAGCCACCGTGATAGAACATTCTTGGATGCCATGAAGACCACGTATGCTATCTTTTGGTAATGAGGATACCGGGACTTGCATGGTGTGAAGACAGTGGATATGTAGTATACCGGCTTCTGAAGCGGAAATTTGTGTCTGTCCTGCTCTCACTCAACGACGAGCATGGCTCTCAGCACCTGGTGTGTTGCCGATATGTATAATAACATGGATTCGCTAACGTTCGGTGCTACCAGGATTGGGTTGCTCGCAATAAGGCTTTAATTTCTTCTAGTCCGGCTGTAGCCGCATCCGTCCACTCGAAGTGATCGGTGCGCTGGAGGAGGCGATACAGTGGCAATGCCTTCTCTCCCAATCTGGAGATAAAGCGGCTTAGAGCTGCCACGCATCCTGCGAGTTTTTGGACCTGTTTAAGGTCCCTTGGCGTAGCCAATTGTGAGAAAGCTCGGATTTTGGCTGGGTTTGCTTCAATTCCTCTATTGGAAATGATGAAGCCCAACAAATTTCCAACGGGGACGCCGAAAACACACTTTTCCGGATTGAGCTTGATGTCATATGCACGGAGGTTGTCGAATGTGAGACGTAAATCGTCTATTAGTGAATCGACGTGCCTGGTTTTAATGATGACGTCGTCCACGTATGCTTCAGCTGTCTTGCTGATCTGTTTCTCCAAGCATGTTTGAATCACACATTGGTAGGTGGCCCCGGTGTTTTTGAGCCTTAAGGGCATGGTATTGAAGCAGAATGGCCCATATGGGGTAATGAATGCCATTGTGGCTTGATCGGACTCCATCATTTTGATTTGATGGTATCCGGAAAACGCGTCAAGGAAGCATAGTGAGTCTTGTCCTGCGGTGGCATCAATAATCTGGTCGATGCGGGGGAGGGGGAAGGGATCCTTAGGGTAGGCCTTATTGAGGTCTTTGAAATCGATGCACAGGCGCTAGGATTTATCCTTCTTTGGCACCATCACCAAGTTTGCTAGCCAGTCCGTGTGTTTTATTTCTCTAATGAATACAGCCTCGATTAGATTGGCTAGCTCCTCCCCCATAGCTTGACGTTTGGGTTCAGAAAAGCGCCGCAATGTTTGTTTGACCGGTTTATATCCCTTCAATACATTGAGGCTGTGTTCGGCCAATCTGCGTGGGATTCGTGGCATATCAGAAGGGTGCCAGGCGAATATATCCCAGTTCTCGCGCAGAAACTCTCGTAGCGCGGTGTCGACAGTTGGGTATAGTTGTGCCCCAATAGATGATGTCTTCTTGGGGTCTGTTGGATGGACTTGGAATTTGACTATTTCTTCTGCTGGTTGGAAGGAGGTGGATTTGGGTCGTTTGTCCAGGATTACATCGTCCCTATCCACTGTGGAGTGTAATGCGGTTAATTCTTCGGCCGTGAGGGCTTCAGATAATGCCTTAAGGGCCAAGGATGCGGTTTTATTTTCGGTGCGGAGTGCTATGTCCGGATCACTAGCTAGAGTGATTATGCCGTTGGGCCCAGGCATCTTGAGCTTCATATACCCATAGTGAGGTATAGCCTCGAAGCGTGTAAATGCATCTCGCCCCAATAGGGCGTGATATCGACTGTTGAAAGGGGCCATTTGGAAGGTTAATTCTTTGGTCTAATAGTTCTCCGGTGTGCCGAATACCACGTCGAGTGTGATTTTTCCCGCGCATCGCGCCTCCCGACTGGGAATGATTCCATGGAAGGTCGTGCTACTTTGCTCGATGTGGCTCCTGTCTATTTCCATTTTACTCAGTGTATCCTCGTAAATGAGGTTTAGTACGCTGCTGCCGTCCATGAGAACCTTGGTGTGCTAAAAGCCGTCCGCAATAGGACTGAGGACCAAGGCGGCTGGTGCCCGGACTGTCCTGAATTTTGGTTCGTCATCGGCATTGAAAGTTATGGCTATGTCGTTCCAAGGGTTTGTTGCTGCGATTTGGCAGACTTCGGCGAGGTCGCGGAGTGCCCTTTTGCGCTTACTATTTGAAGCGAAAGTCCCGAAGACCGTCAATACTCTAAGGTCGTCGTCTTCTAGGGGATATTGCTCTGTGTTGTTTTTGGTGAGGATATCCTCGCCACTCTTGGCCACCTGCCGGAGTATCCAACATGCTCTAAGGCTGTGGGTTGATATAGTATCCGGTGTTGCGTGTAACTTGCTTGGTCCATCAAGCCATCCATCCAGAACGGTTACATGTACCGTAACGGGCTTATATTTCTTTACCATTGGGTCGGGCGTGCCACGAGGGTGCGTCCTTTTCACCTGAACGAGGGGGTGGTGGAAACCGGTGGTTCCCAGCGAGCTGCCTGAGTTTTCCAGACGCTTTCCATTGCGCAGTACTTGTATACTATGGTTGCCATGTTTGCGAAGTGTGATATGCGACGACGGTTGATGGCGTTGAGGATTCCTTCATCCGTGGAATTGTTGCGGAACGGTGAAATCGCGTCTTCGTCGCGACAATCTTCAATCTTATCTTTAACAAGGAGGAATCTGGCCCAGAAGTGGTGGACCGTTTCCTGAGACTGCTGTTGTATGCCCATGAGAGCGCTTATATCTAGGTGGGTGGTTTGAAATCCGAACCCTAACCTAATTTAGGATTCGGAGTTTGAAGAACTTCCGAACTTAGTAGTTCGGGCTCCGGGATGTCAACTGATTTTTTGGGCTTATCGTCCAATTCTATGTTCGGAGGACAAGGCATGTCTTTCTGCAGGTAGGTGTCCGGCTCTTCAAGCTCGGAGATCTGAACGTAGTTCGTCCACAATATAGAGGAAGATTTGTCGACTTGCTCCTCTACTACCGCTATTTGATGGGTGATCGGGGGAGTTTTAATTTCTCTCTGGTCGGGTTTAAGCCCAATCCGATCATAGTGTGTGGCGACCCCACAGAGCGGCGATGCAATCTAGGAACTCATTTAAAGACGACAGCTCCGCTAGATCCATCTGCTTGGAGTATTTGGAGTCAACATGGAGGGGATTTTCGATGACCCGAGAAGTCATCGTTGGCTTACCGGCCGAAGGGCGGTCATGATGAAGCCGCCTAGCCGGATGGTTTGGCCTGGGGCCAGTGCTCCTTTGGAGGTGACGTTGTCCTTGAGAACAAGGTGAGCCATCGATCCTATCTTTCGACGTCACATTGGAACTCTAAATGAAAGCACCAATGTCGTTGTCAAAACCGGCGGATCTCGGGTAGGGGGTCCCGAACTATGCGTCTAAGGTCGATGGTAACAGGAGACAGGGGACACAATGTTTACCTAGGTTCATGCCCTCTCTTTGGAGGTAATACCCTACCTCCTACTTGATTGATCTTGATGAATATGAGTATTACAAGAGTTGATCTACTACGAGATCATAATGGCTAAACCCTAAGAGTCTAGCTTGTCTGACTATTATTATGAGGATATATGTCTACGGACCTAGCCCTCCGGTTTATATAGACACCGGAGGGATCTACGGTTACATAAGGTCGGTTACAGAGAAAGGAATCTTCATATTTGGTGACCAAGCTTGCCTTCCACGCTAAGGAGAGTCCCATCCGGAAACGGGTAGAGTCTTTGATCTTTGTATCTTCATAGCCCATCAGTCCGGCCCATGTCTAATAGGCCGGACGCCCGAGGACCCCTTAGTCCAGGACTCCCTCAGGTGGCGCCGAAGTATGGTGTATAGCCGGGTCTGGATACCTTGTAGGAGCACCTAAAGAGGTTTACCCGCAATGGACTTCGGAATGGTCTTATGTGGACGACGTCCCACTGCCGGACCCAGTTCGAAGTGGCCTCGCTGAATTCTCTAGTGCTCGTTTAAGGAAGTACCAGAACTGGCATCCCCGAAGTCCCAAAGAAGAGGACAACACGAAGATACAGTGGTTGGTCAGCAAGGTTAGGCCGCTGGCCCACTCCGAACTCTCAATAGTCGAAGTCATGGCGATCGCAATAAAGAGGTGCGTGCAATCCCTCCAATCTAGAGTAACTCCTTTATGGTGTTACAATGGCGAAGACGACGCATCATGTTACAGACGGCAGGGTCCATATACCCCAGATGAACTGGCCTCTACTTTGGCCGATCTATGTAAGGGAAAAAAAGATTTTCTTCCTTTAAACTGTCGGGAGGCCTATTCCATGTACACTCATGTTGATTGGGTATGATCTCAATTCATTTGTGCTTATTTTATTGCATCACAGATACTGATCAAATGTACCTTTCACTGTGACCAACTTTAGTCATGGAAGAGGATGATCAAGAATGTCCCTACTCCTCAGCCGGAGGATCATAATCGTGATAAGGATCATGGCTTT
>NC_041380.1:151504574-151581948 GCF_002162155.2 Triticum dicoccoides
TCTATCAGGCGAGCCTTTACAGTTCGGAAGTGGCCACTTATCGCCAACTACCCTCGCCTTTACTCATTCTGCATCGTGAGTACCCATAGGCTTCCTAAGAAGAGATCCTCATTTGTATCCTTTCCTGTTATACTAATCCGGATTTCATCAGGATCGGCGTTCCAAGGACCGTAACTCTGCAAGGGCGTCCCCTGGGCAAGGCCATCGTTCAAAACAAAAAGGAGCCAAGAGTATTGTGGAGGCTTCACAGTCTTCCAAGAGGTATTTGTACTTAATGCATGCCTAGGCATGAGTCCGGATAGTTTAAGGGCCTCCCCCTCTTTATCCTTTTATCTTTTAGGAGGAGTACACGACAAATGGTGGGAAAGCGCCCAATTAGCCAAATGCCCACTAATACGGTGCCGAACTCTTCAATTAGGATGCGAGCAAATGTCACGCCCGTTCCGCCTCCTCAATAAGATTCGGATGACGTGTCGGTCACAAATTCTGAAGTGGAGAGATTTGACACAATTTAACTTGGTCATATGCCCGTAGCCCCCAAGACTTGAAACAGTTGGCCCAACTGATTGAAGGATTGTTATATCTTCAGGTACTCATGGAGAATATTAACACATTGTCCAAGGAGCTTGAAGGGTGTCGGACCAAGCTAACTTTTGTCACCGCCGAACTGGAGATTCCAGAAAGGCATCTGATGGTAAGCACAACAGTGTCCGAGAAATATGATTCTTCGCCAACAATGGTTTAAAATATGCATTGTTTTGTTTTCAGCGGCAGGATCGATATAGCAGTTGGAGGAAAGGCTAAAGGCTTGACAAAGAAAATGCCGAAGGGCAAGAATCCGCTGGTCAACGTATACTAACACATACTAGGGATGAGAAGAACAAGCTGCAAGATGCCAACATCAAGCAGGCCGAGGAGCTGAAGGACATATGAGCCCAACTGGCAGATGCCTTGAAATATAACAGAAAGCAGAAAGGCAGCATATTAAGTATGCTTTATAACCTTACTTCCATACAGTCCCCTAATGGGAAGTTTAACAACTTTATTTCTGTAGGTGTGCTTACTGGGCGGCCCGAAGGAGAGGTGTCCAGATTTCTAGGCGATCTGCTACAAGAGCTGTCCAAAGTGCATGAGCGAGCCCGGAAGGCAAAGAGGAACATTGCTAAAGCTTTATGGTCAGCCGATTCTCCTCCAGGAAGTATGGATGAACTCGTGAATTTATTCAAGGGAGCTAATCGCCGCTTTGGACTATGGAAGATATCAGCATGCCGAGAAGGCGCACGAGAAGTCTGCGCCATGGTGAAAACACAGTACACCGGACTTGATCCGAATCATATGGCCCGGGTCGGGCCTCGGGGACCTGATGGACAGGAAATTTCTCGCTTAGTATATGACCAAGTAAAGATAGCCGGTAAGTTTTTGCATAGGATTGTAAGCTAGACAACTTATTAGATGGTCTAGAAGAGGAGGTAGTTTTCGAGTCCAGGTAGTAATGTACATTTATCGACAAACGTATATCCAGCCGAATTATAAAATGATTGTCATGGCAGAGCTTCCGCTTTAACCTCCAAAATCCGAAGTTTGGAGTGTTTCCGAATACTGTACTGGTGGTAAACACTGAAGTATGTTCAAAAACCAGGCAGTCCGGTCATAGTTGCTTGAACAGACAAGTTGTATTCGGGGAGTTATGTTATATTACATTTGATCGTAAGAAAGATCTTCCCAGAGAATAATTCCGTTAAGGGTTCCTCTCCCTGGGCCAGCATGCATTGTTGTGCATGCCTGGGCCGTGATGCTAAAAATCACAGTACGCATTGTATTTTGGGGGCTTGTATCGCAACGAGGGCAGTTCATCTTTTGTCTGCCGACCTATTATTCCCTTAAGAACGCTAGCTCTCGGCTTCACCCGTCTGAGGTACACGTCTGGATAACCCGGCTGCAACAATCGTAGAGGTAATCACTTTATGCCCCAACCGAACAAGCGGGAACATAGGGCATAAGCACAGGAGCCAGGCAACCCAGCTTGGCAAAAATTAAGTCATAAAGGTGCATATAATGGCGTAGAAAAGACATATATGAGAAGACGACACATATATACGGTGAGCTTGATGCTTGATAAATAATAAGCTTCTGTGAATAGAAGCCCCCAGGTATTGGGGGGTGTACATTTAAGGATATATACCCCTTAAGTGTGCGGTTTATCCGAACACGGGCTAGAAGTCATATAAAAATGAAAAGAAGAAAGAGAAAAAAGAGAAAAAGGTAAGGAACAATGAGTCCGGGCTTAGACGTAGAATCTTCGGAGTCTGGCAGCATTCCATGGGTTCGGCGCTAGGCGGTTGTCCGATGCATGATGAAGGCGGTAGGCTCCTCCAGTGAGAACTTCATATATAATGAAGGGACCCTCCCGTTTGGGATTGAGCTTGTCCTTTTTCTTCTCTGGTAGGCGTAGAACGAGTTCGCCGACATTATAAGTCTTGGCCCGCACTTGTCTGCATGGGTATCTTCTAGCTTGTTGTTGGTAGAATGTTGAACGAGCTTTTGCGACATCGCGCTCCTCCTCCAGGCCATCTAAGTCATCTTGCCGATCGAGCTCGGCCTCTCTCTCTTCTTACATGCGTACTCAAGATGAGTCGTGAATAATATCGCAGGGCAAGATGGCCTCTATGCCGTACACCATGAAAAACAGTGTGTATCCGGTCGTGCGGTTGGGCGTGGTTCGCAGCCCCCGTAGTACGGGGTCGAGCTTCTCAACCTAGTGTTTATCTGACTCCTTTAAGGATCGCACTAGTTTGGGTTTAATGCCACTCATTATCAAGCCATTAGCCCATTTGACTTGACTGTTTGTTTGAGGGTGATAGAGGGAGGCATAATCGAGCTTGATGCCCAGATTAGCGCACCAAGTTTTTACCTCGTCGGCTGTGAAGTTAGAGCCGTTATCGGTAATGATGCTATGTGGGACACCATAATGGTGTACGACACCGGATATGAAATCTATCACTGGTTCGACTTCGGTCGTTTTAACTGGTTTGGCCTCTATCCACATAGTGAATTTATCCACCATGACCAAGAGGTATTTTTTCTTATGGCTTCCCCCTTTAAGGGGTCCAACCATGTCAAGCCCTCAGACCGCAAAAGGCCAAGTAATGGGGACTGTTTGTATGGAAGTAGGTGGCATATGGCTTTGATTGGCGAAAAGCTGGCATCCTACACAACATTGGACGAGGTCTTGTGCATTTGCTCAAGCCGTAGGCCAGAAAAAACTGGTACGGAAGGCCTTACTTACAAGGGCCCGAGCTGCGGTGTGATGACTGCCTAGACCAGCATGGATTTCGGCCAAAAGTTGCCGCCCTTCTTCTTTGGAGATACATCTTTGAAGGACTCCGGTAGTACTTTTCTTGTAGAGCTCTCCTTCATGAACCTTGTAGACTTTCGAGCGTCGAATGGTACATCGAGCCTCATTCTGGTCCTCGAGGAGCTCTCGCCTATTAAGGTAGGCCAGGAAGGGTTCGGTCCATGGGGCGATTACTGCCATGATTACATGGGCCGATGGTGTTATTTCGGTGGCCGAGCCCCCAATGATATCGGAATTGTGTTTGGAATCTTGGGGTATGATCGGCTCCGGACTGGTGTTGCTGCTCTCATCCTGCCATACCACGGATGGCTTGAAGAGCCTCTCCATGAAGGTATTGGGGGGGTCGTGCTTAGCACCCATGCGAACAAAGATGTACGCTGCTTGATTACTCTCTCGGGCCACGTGATGAAACTCGAGCCCCTCAAACCGAGCTGATATTTTAAGTACGACGTTGCGGTAAGCCGCCATCTTCGGATCTTTGGCATCAAATTCTCCATTTATTTGGGATATTGCGAGGTTTGAATCCCCGCGCACCTCGAGCCGTTGTATGCCCATGGAGACGGCCATCCGAAGCCCATGCAAGAGGGCTTCATATTCGGCTGCGTTATTATAGTCTGTATACAATATTTAGAGCACATAACGAACCGTGTCTCCTGTGGGGGATGTCAGGACGACACCAGCCCCAAGTCCACCTAGCATTTTAGAGCCATCGAAGTGCATCACCCAGTTGGAATATGTGCCGTACTCTTTAGGGAGTCCGGCCTCTTTCCATTCGGCAACAAAGTCAGCCAATACCTCAGATTTAATGGCTCGGCGTGGCTTATATGTTATTTCAAATGGTAAGAGCTCAATGGCCCATTTGGCAATCCGGCCGGTGGCGTCTCGGTTGTTTATGATATCATTAAGTGGTACTTCGGAAGGCACCATGATCGAACACTCTTGAAAGTAGTGCCGCAGCTTCCGGGATGCCATGAAGACTGAATACGCTATCTTTTGATAATGTGGGTATCGGGATTTGCATGGTGTGAGGACCGCTGATACATAGTATACGGGGTTTTGAAGTGGGAATTTATGTCCCTCTTCTTCTCATTCGACAATGAGCACCGCACTCACCACCTGGTGCATTGCAGATATGTATAGCAACATGGTTTCGCGGACGTTTGGCGTGGCCAGAATTGGGTTGCTTGCTAACAAAGCTTTTATTTCTTCCAGTCCGGCTATTGCAGCATCCGTCCAAGCAAAGTGGTTAGTGCGTCGGAGCAGGCGATACAATGGCAGTGCCTTTTCTCCTAATTTGGAAATAAAGCGGCTCAAAGCTGCCACGCACCCGGCTAGTTTTTGGACCTGCTTGAGGTCTGTTGGTGTAGCCAAATGTGACAAGGCTCGGATTTTGGCTGGGTTTGCTTCGATTCCCCTATTGGAAACAGTGAAACCAGGCAGTTTTTCGGCGGGAACACCGAAAACGCACTTTTCCGGATTGAGCCTTATATCATGTCTTCGGAGGTTGTCGAATGTAAGGTGTAAGTTGTCCACCAATGATTTGACATGCTTAGTTTTGATGACTACATCATCTACATATGCCTCAACTGTCTTGTCGATTTGATTTTCCAGACATGTTTGAATCATGCATTGATATGTGGCGCCGGCGTTTTTGAGCCCAAAGGGCATGGTGTTGAAGCAGAACGGCCTATATGGGGTGATGAATGCCATTGCAGTTTGGTTGGATTCCTTCATTTTGATTTGATGGTAACCGGAGTAAGCGTCGAGGAAACAAAGTGAGTCGTGTCCCGCGATTGCATCAATAATCTGGTCGATGCGAGGTAGTGGGAAGGGATCCTTAGGGCGGGCTTTATTAAGGTCCTTGAAGTCGACACACAAGCGCCAGGATTTGTCCTTCTTTGCCACCATGACCAGGTTTGCTAGCCAGTCCAGATGTTTGATCTCTCTGATAAACTCGGCCTTGAGTAGCTTGGCTAGCTCCTCACCCATAGCTTGTCGTTTGGGTTCAGAAAATCGCCGCAACATTCGCTTGACTGGTTTGTATCCCTTCATTATATTGAGACTATGTTCGGCCAGCGCGCATGGTATTCCTGGCATGTCCGAGGGGTGCCATGCGAAGATGTCTCAATTCTCGCGCAAGAACGCACTCAATGCAGCGTCGACCGTCGGATCCAGCTGTGCCCCGATGGTAGCTGTCTTCTTGGGGTCCGTCGGGTGAACTTGAAATTTCACTATCTCGTCTGCTAGCTTGAAAGAAGTGGATTTAGGCCTTTTATCAAGAATTACGTCATCTCTATCCACCGTGGAACGCAGAGCGGTGAGCTCCTTAGTCGCCAAGGCTTCGGATTGTGTCTCAAGGGCCAGGGATGCGGTTTTGTTTTCAGCATGGAGTGCTATGTCCGGATCACTAGGGATAGTGATAACACCATTGGGCATGGGCATTTTGAGCTTCATGTACCCGTAATGAGGTATGGCTTGAAAGCGTGTGAATGCGTCTCGCCCTAACAGGGCATGATATCTGCTGTTGAAATGGGCTACCTTGAAGATTATCTCTTTGGAGCTATAGTTCTCTGGTGTGTCGAATACCACGTCGAGTTTAATTTTCCCCGAGCGTCTTGCTTCCCGACTGGGGATAATTCCTCGAAAGGTTGTATTACCTTGCTTAATGTGACTCCTGTTCGTTTGCATTTTATTGAGAGTGTCTTCGTAGATGAGGTTCAGTCTGTTGCCGCCATCCATGAGCACTTTAGTGAGGCGAAATCCATCTATAATTGGGTTTAGAACCAAAGCGGCCGGTGCTCGGACTGAGCGGGCCCTTGGCTCATCACTGGTGTTGAAGGTTATCGCCATATCATTCCAAGGATTTATTGCGGCTACGTGATACACTTCTGTGAGGTCGTGGAGCGTCCTTTTACGCCGGTTGTTTGAAGAAAAGGTCTCGAAGACCGTAAGTACATTATGGTCATTATCCTCGAGGGAATGCCATGCTGGAGTGGTGCTGGTGAGAATAGCCTCCCCGCTTTTAGCCACCTTCCGGAGTATCTAACATGCCCCAAGGCTATGAGTTGGTTCAGAATTCGGCATCACATGTATCTGACAGGGCTTGTCGAGCCTTTTATCAAGGATAGTTCTGTGTCCCAGCAAGGGATTAATTTTTCTTTTCGGGAAGTAATGATCAGGTGCCCCGTAAGGGTGCATCCGTTTTGTCCGGTCGGTGGGCGGCTTAAAGGCCGATGGTTCCCACTGAGCTTTCTGGGCTTTCCAGGTGCTTTCCATTGCACAATACTTCTGTACTTTGTGTGCCAAATCTGCAAAGTGCAGTATGTGGCGCCGATTGAGGGCATTGAGGATCCCCTAGTCTGCACAGCTTCGGCAAAAGACTGATACCGCATCGTTGTCGTAGCAATCTTTGATCATGCTTTAACAAGTAGGAATCTAGCCCAAAAGTGATGGACTATTTCCTGAGGCTGCTGTCATATATACATTAAATCGCATATGTCCGGGGGACCAGAATTGCTTGGAGAGTATTGATTATGGTGGGTGGGTTTGAATCCGAACCCTGACCCATTGTGTAATCCGGATTTTGGAAAATTTCTGAGGTCATTGGCCCAGGATCCGGAGTGTCCTGGGGTTTTTTAGACTCAGCACCTGATTCTGTGTTCAGAAGATAGATGATCCCTTCTCGAAGATGAGTGTCTGGCTCATGGGGCTCGGAGATCCGAACATAGTTTGTTTTCAGCATATGAGGAGCGGTATCCTCAACTTGTTCTTCCACGACAGTCACCAGGTGGGTGACAGGTGGAGACCGGATTTCCCTCTGATTGGGTTTAAGCCTAATCAGGTCATAATCTATTGCGACCCCCAGGGCGGCGATGCGATCTAGCAATTCTTTTAAGGACAAAACATCTGCTAGATCCATCTTATCGATGCTTTCTGGGTTGATGCGGAGGTGATTTTTGGCAATCCGGGGGACTACCTCAGGCTTGATGGCCGGGCGGGTGCCTATGGTGAAATTGCCAATCTGGAGGATCTGCCCAGGAACTAAGCGCTCTTCCAGAGGTGATTTCGGCGTTGATGACAAGGCAAGCCATCGATCCTTCTATCGACAACACAGAGGAACTCTCAATGAAAGCACCAATGTCGGTGTCAGAACCGGCAGATCTCGGGTAGGGGGTCCCGAACTATGCGTCTAAGGATCGAAGGTAACATGAGGCAGGGGACATGATGTTTACCCCGGTTCGGGCCCTCTTAATGGAGACAAAAACCTACGTCCTGCTTGATTGACTTTGATGAGTATTGTGGTTGCAAGAGTTGATCTACCTCGAGATCGTAATGGCTAAACCCTAGATGTCTAGCCTGTATGATTATGACTGACTCTACAGACTAAACCCTCCGGTTTATATAGACACCCGAGGGGGCTAGGGTTGTACAGAGTC
Source organism: Triticum dicoccoides (assembly GCF_002162155.2). Taxonomy (NCBI): domain Eukaryota; kingdom Viridiplantae; phylum Streptophyta; class Magnoliopsida; order Poales; family Poaceae; genus Triticum; species Triticum dicoccoides. The sequence goes on from NC_041380.1 coordinate 151,512,366, forward strand.
GGTTTACATAGAAAGGAATTTTCATATCCGAACGCCAAGCTTGCTTTCCATGCCAAGGTGAGTCCCATCCGGACACGGGGGAAAGCCCTCGATCATGTATCTTCACGGCCCTTCAGTCCGGCCCACATTACATAGCCCGGATGCCCGAGGACACCCTAGTCCAGGACTCCCTCAGCGGAAGCGTTAGCTTAACACGACTGATGTAGTTGAATGTCTTCTCGATTCAACCGATCAAGCACCGAACATACGGCACCCTTGAGTTCTACACACGTTCAACTCAATGACGCCCCTCTAATTCTTGATCCAGCAGAGCGTCGAGGGAGAGTTCCGTCAGCACGATGGCGGGGTGACGATGATGGTGTAGTGACCCATGCAGGGCTTCGCCCAAGTACTACGTGAATATGACCAGAGGTGTAAACTGTGGAGGGGGCGCCGCACTGGGCTTGGAACAATTGGTGTGTGTTAGAGGCACCCCCAGCCCCATATATAAAGGAGGGAGAGGGGAGGAGGCCGGCCCTAGGCGCGCCCCAAGTAGGGGAGTCCTACTTGGGCTCCTAGTAGGATTCGCCCCCCCCCCTTTCCTCTTACCGGAAGGGGAAAGGGGGAAGGAGAGAGAGGAGGGGAAGGATAAAGAGGAGGAGAAGGAAAGGGGGGAGCTGCCCCCTTCCCTAGTCTAATTCGGAATCCTCTCTTGTGTGTGGGGGCGGGGGCGCCATCCCTTATGGGCTGGCTTGCCTCCCTCCTATGGCCCATATGGCCCATATCTTCCCCTGGGGGATTCTGGTAACCCACCCGGTAATCCGATATGTACCTGATACATTCCAAAACATTTCGGTGTCCGAATACTATCATCCAATGTATCAATCATTACCTCTTGGCCATTTCGAGACTCCTCGTGATGTCCGCGATCTCATCCGGGACTCCGAACAACATTAGGTCACCAAATCACATAACTCACATAATACAAATCATCATCGAACGTTAAGCATGCGGACCCTACGGGATCGAGAACTATGTAGACATGGCCGAGGCACCCCTCTGGTCAATAACCAATAGCGGAACCTAGATTCTCATATTGGTTCCTACATATTCTACGAAGAACTTTATCAGTCAAATCGTAATGACAACATTCGTCAGTCCCTTTGTCATCGGTATGTTACTTGCCCGAGATTCGATCGTCGGTATCTTCATACCTAGTTCAATCCCGTTACCGGCAAGTCTCTTTACTCGTTCCGTAATGCATCATCCTGCAACTAATTCATTAGTCACATTGCTTGCAAGGCTTATCATGATGTGCATTACCGAGAGGGCCCAGAGATACCTCTCCGACACTCGGAGTGACAAATCCTAATCTTGATGATCACCCAGTTATGTTGTAATGTTTGATAGCACACAAGGTATTCCTCTGGTATTCGGGAGTTGCATAATCTCATAGTCAAAGGAATATGTATAAGTCATGAAGAAAGCAATAGCAATAAAACTTAACGATCATTACGCTAAGCTAACGGATGGGCTTTGTCCATCACATCATTCTCCTAATGATGTGATCCCGTTCATCAAATGACAACACATGTCTATGGTTAGGAAACTTAACCATCTTTGATTAACGAGCTAGTCTAGTTTAGGCATACTAGGGACATTGTGTTTTGTCTATGTATTCACACATGTATCAAGTTTCCGGTTAATACAATTCTAGCATGAATAATAAAAATATATCATGATATAAGGAAATATGAATAACAACTTTATTATTTCCTCTAGGGCACATCCTTCAATTGCAATAAACATGATCCAATCATATTCGTGCTCAACGCAAACACCAAATAACATTTATTTTAGGTTCAGCACTAATCCCAATGGTAAAGGGAGTGTGTGATGGTGATCTTATCAACCTTGGAATCACTTCCAACACACATCGTCACCTCTCCCTTAACTAGTATCTTGTTCATTTTTCAACTTCTATTTCTAGTTACAAATCATAGCAACTGAACCAGTATCAAATACCCACGGGCTACTATGAACACTAGTAAAGTACACATCAATAACATGTATATCAAATATACCTTTGTTCACTTAGCCATCATTCTTATCCGCCAAGTTTTGGGCAGTTCTGCTTCCAGTGACCATTTCATTTGCAGTAGAAGCACTCAGTTTCAGGTTTGGGTCTAGCTTTGGCCTTCTTCATGGGAGTGGCAACTTGCTTGCCATTCTTCTTCAAGTTCCCTTTCATTCCCTTGCCCTTTTTCTTCAAACTAGTGTTCTTGTCTAACCATCAACAATTGATTCTATTTCTTTATTTCTACCTTCGCTGATTTCAGCATCGCGAAGAGCTTGGGAATCGTTTTCGTTATCCCTTGCATTTTATAGTTCATCACGAAATTCTAGTAACTTGGTGATAATGTCTAGAGAACTCTGTCAATCACTATCTTATCTGGAAGATTAACTCCCACTTGATTCAAGCGATTGTAGTACCCAGACATTCTAAGCACATGCTCACTAGCTGAGCTATTCTCCTCCATCATGTAGGAAAAGTACTTGTCAGAGGTCTCATACCTCTTAACATGGGCATAAGTCTGAAATATCATTTTTAGCACTTGGAACCTCTCATATGCTCCATGAAGTTCAATACATTTTTTAAGTCCTGGTTCTAAGCCGTAAAGCATGGTGCACTAAACTATCAAGCAGTCATCATACCGAGATTGTTAAACGTTCATAACGTCTACATCTGTTCCTGCAATAGGTCTGTCACCTAGCGGTGCAGCAAGGACATAATTCTTCTATGCGGCAATGAGGATAATCCTCAGATAATGGACCCAGTCCGCATCATTGCTACTATCATCTTTCTAACTTTTCTCCAGGAACATATCAAAAATATATAGGAGCTATATAGCGAGCTATTGATCTACAACATAGATATGCAAATAATATCAGGACTAAGTTCATCATAAATTAAGTTCAATTGATCATTTTACTTAGAACTCCCACTTAGATAGACATCCCTCAAGTCATCTAAATGATACGTGATCCAAATCGACTAAACCATATCCGATCATCATGTGAGATGGAGTGGTCTTCAATGGTGTACATCTCTATATTGATCATATCTACTATATGATTCACGTTCGACCTTTAGGTCTCCAGTGTTCCGAGGCCATGTCTGTACATTCTTGGCTCATCAAGTTTAACCCGAGTATTCCGCATGTGCAAAACTGTCTTGCACCCGTTGTATGTGAACATAGAGCTTATAACACCCGATCATCATGTGGTGTCTCAGCACGACGAACTGTCACAATGGTGCATACTCAGGGAGAACACTTATACCTTGAAATTTTAGTAAAGGATCATCTTATAATGATACCGCCGTACTAAGAAAAATAAGATGCATAAATGATAAACATGACACGCAATCAAAATATGTGACATGATATGGCCATTATCATCTTGTGCCTTTGATCTCCATCTCCAAAGCACCATCATGATCTCCATCGTCACCGACTTGACACCTTGATCTCCATCGTAGTGTCATGGTCGTCTCGCCAACTATTGCTTCTACAACTATCGCTAACGCATAGTAATAAAGCAAAGCAATTACATAGCGTTTGCATTTCATACAATAAAGCGACAACCATAAGGCTCCTGCCAGTTGCCGATAACTTTTACAAAACATGATCATATCATACAATAACGTATATCACCTCATGTCTTGACCATATCACATCACAACATGCCCTGCAAAAACAAGTTAGACGTCCTCTACTTTGTTGTTGCAAGTTTACGTGGCTGCTATGGGCTTCTAGCAAGAAACATTCTTACCTATGCATCAAAACCACAACCGTGATTTATCAATTTGCTGTTTTAGCCTTCAACAAGGACCAGCCATAGTGAAATTCGATTGAACTAAAGTTGGAGAAACAGACACCCGCCAGCCACCTTTATGCAAAAACTAGTTGCATGTCTATCGGTGGAACCGGTCTCATGAATATGCTCATGTAAGGTTGGTCCAGGCTGCTTCATCCAACAATGCCGCCAAATCAAAATAAGACATCGGTGGTAAGCAATATGATGATCACTGCCCACAACTCTTTGTGTTCTACTCGTACATATCATCTACGCATAGACCTGGCTCATGATGCCACTGTTGAGAAACGTATCATGCAATTTCAAAAAAAAAATACTACGATCACGCAAGATCTATCTAGGAGATTCATAGCAATGTGAGGGGAGAGTGTGTCCACGTACCCTTGTAGACCGAAAGCGGAAGCGTTTAACAATGCAGTTGATGTAGTCGAACTTCTTCTCGTTCCGACCGATCGAGCACCGAACATACGACACCTCCGAGTTCTGCACACGTTCAGTTTGATGACATCCCTCGAACTCTCGATCCAAAGTGTCGAGGGAGAGTTTCGTCAGCACGACGGCGTGGTGACAGTGATGGTGAAGTGATCCGCGTAGGGCTTCGCCTAAGCACTACGATAATATGACCGGAGGAGTAAACTGTGGAGGGGGCGCCGCACATGGCTAACAATCATTGTTGTGTGTTCTAGTGGTGCCCCCCTTCATGTATATAGGTTGGAGGGAGGAGAGGCAGCAAAGGGGGCGCCCCAAGTAGGAGGAATCCTACTTGGGTGCCTTCCAATTCAGCCTCCCCCCTTCCATATCCATCCGGAGGGTGGTGGAAGGAGGAGGGAGGAGGGAAGGTAGGGGAGGTCGAATCCCTCCCCTTCCTTTCTCCATTCTCCTCCCTCCTTCCCCCTTAGGGGCTGGTATGTCCCCCTCTTGGCCCATTAAGGCCCATGTAGTTGCCAGGGGGATGCATGGAACTCCTTTCGGTGAACCGATATGCACCCGGTACCCCCGGAACACTTCTGGTGTCCAAATATCATCGTCCAATATATGAATCTTTACCTATCGACCATTTTGAGACTCCTCGTCATGTCCGTGATCTCATCCGGGACTCTGAACAACATTCGGTCACCAAATCACATAAATTATAATACAAAATCGTCATCGAACATTAAGCATGCGAACCCTACGGGTTCGAGAACTATGTAGACATGAACGAGACACCTCTCCGGAACCTGGATTCTCATATTGGTTCCCACATATTCTACGAAGATCTTTATCGGTCGTACTGTAATGACAACATGCGTTATTCTCTTTGTCATCGGTATGTTACTTGCCCGAGATTTGATCGTCGGTATCTTCATACCTAGTTCAATCTCATTACCGGCAAGTCTCTTTACTCATTTGATAATACATCATCCTATAACTAACTCATTAGTCACATTGGTTGCAAGGCTTATCATGATGTGTATTACCGAGAGGGCCCAGAGATACCTCTCCGATACTCGGAGTGAAAAATCCTAATCTCGATATATGCTAACCCAACAAACACCTTCGGAGATACCTATAGAGAATGTTTATAATCACCTAGTTACGTGGTGACGTTTGATAGTACACAAGGTGTTCCTCCGGTATCTCGGAGTTGCATAATCTCATAGTTAAAGGAATATGTATATGACATGAAGAAAGCAATAGCAATAAAACTTAACGATCATTATGCTAAGCTAACGAATGGGTCTTGTCCATCACATCATTCTCCTAATGATGTGAGCTCGTTCATCAAATGACAACACATCTCCATGGTTAGGAAACTTAACCATCTTTGATTAACGAGCTAGTCTAGTAGAGGCTTACTAGGGACACAGTGTTTTGTCTATGTATGCACACATGTATCAAGTTTTCGGTTAATACAATTCTAGCATGAATAATAAACATTTATCATGATATAAGGAAATATTTAAATAACAACTTTATTATTGCCTCTAGGGCATATTTCCTTCAAAATATTCTTGTGGGAGGCCGAGTGACTCAGCTTGGAGCGCTTTGGCCTAAATTTAGGGGCTTTTGAGCACCTTCCATGGCCAATGGTACCTGACCGTAGGATGATGACTAACTATCATTTCCTTGGGCCCATCCAGCAGAGTATTCCAACAAGTGACCACTACCTAACACACAGACCACTCACATGTGCTTGCCCTTGCCGCAAGCTTTTACTCTTTCTACACGTGATATGTGGGTTCTCTCTATTGATGAACTCAATGAATTTACACACGTGGCCGGGTTCGGGAATGATATTCATCACGAGCTAGCACCTGAGTGGGATGCTGCCGCTGAGAGTTAAGGTTGGGATGCACCGGGAAATGCACATAAGCTAGAATTCTTGACCTAAGAGAGCTATAGGAGCACCAAATGACTTGAAATTTTACGGATAATTATTTTGGAATATATAAAAAAATATTGGAATGAAGAAGTACGAGAGAAGAGTCACCATGGACCCACAAGGTAGGGGGTGCACCGTGGTCCCTTGTGGAACCCACAGATGCCCTCTGGTGCCCATCTTCTGCTGTATGAGGCAATTTTCCCTAGAAAAATGAATAAGAGAAGACTTTCGGGACGAAGCATTGCCGTCTCGAGGCAGAACCTATGCAGGCACACTTTTTCTCTCTCACAGAACGATTCCACCGAGGATACTTCCCTTTGGGAGGGGGAAATCAAAGCCTTCGTCATCACCAACTTTCCTGATGCGGAGCATCCTACGATCATCCCCATGGACATGCCATCATCCCTCGAGGCACCGAGTGGACTGATGACAAGAGCTCATGCAAGAGCTATCAAATCCAAGGTGAACTCGCTCCTTAATGATTCCCCTTTGCATACTTGTGAGACATGGATACTACCACAAATGGATGTGCTATGTGTGTTCAAGAACAAAGTGGAGAGCTATGGAGCAGTTAGGAGCAATCACCGGTCATAAGGAGCAAGAGATGGAGCTGGCCACAAGCTTCACGCGCCGGATGTCCGACGAGTACCGGACATACGACACAACCTTGACCAACCGCTCGGGAAACCAGCAGCAGACCAAGTCTACAGCGCCTGAACGAACGACGAACACCGAATGTCCGACACGCTTCAGCCACCAGACGACTGATGCAGACCAAAAATCTGGTGCCACCGGTCCAGAGCCAAAATGTCAGAAGTCCGGCACCCTCCGAACGTTCGAACCCCCGCGAGCGACCGGACGACCGACAACCATCGGACATCCGACACTACCTGTGCGCAACCACCCGGGTTTTCACCCATGTATCCAGCTCTCCCCTAGACTATATATACCCCTTCCCTTGGACGAACTAGGGTTAGCAAAGGATTAGCTCATATTTGAGATATAGCTTTGCTCATCCACATACCTACTCCCATGGAGTCCAAGGCCTCCATGTGAGAAGATCCCATAGTGGATTCAAGACCCCTTCATGGGAAGATCCTTCTAGGATTCAGGACTTCTCTCCTTCAAGGATTGGGATGAACTAGTTATCCTTGTTATCTTATTGTGTTGGATTTGGACCCTTGTATCTCCTTTATGTGTATGTGCATTTAGCATATGTGTGATTGGATCTTGTCTATTTGAGTGTTCATCTTGTGTTCTTCTCTTGTTTTCTCTCTTTCCCCGCTCCAAGTGTGAAAATATCACCTATTAGGGTTCCACCCTACATCATCTTGGATCAGAGGTTAGGTTGATTCACACCTTGGAGTCTCCCTCTCCACTTCCTAGCCGCAAGTTTCTATGTTTTTGCCCAATTTCGAAAATCCCCACAAAAATAATTGTCGATGGTAAAACCGACAAACCTCGGGGTAGGGGGTCCCAACCTGTGGATCTCAGATCAATGGTAACAGGGACGAAGGAGACAGTGTTTACCCAGGTCCGGGCCCTCTAGAAGAGGTAATACCCTACGTCCTGCTTTGATTGTATTAATGTTGATGATATATCGAGTACAAGTTTGATCTACCTTGAGATCATAAGGAGAGACCTAACTCTAGGGCTAGGTGAATGTAATTGTGCTTTGGTCCCTTCTATGGGCTAAACCCTTTGGCTTGTATACACATCAGGTAGGGCATCTAGGGTTACATTGTCGATATCCAGGGGTATGCATGGAGGCGGCAGCAGATGTCTTGGAGTATACGCCAAGTCTTCGGTAGATGAAGTCTTGATCACCTCCAGGCGTGTTGCTTCCAAAATCTTGCCATGCGAGAGTAAGGGCCTACAGGCCTATCCGAAGGCTATGGGCCAACTAGGTTGGTACCCCTAGTCCAGGACACCGTCAATAGCCATACCAATGTTTTTTGTGATTTGTTGGTTTGATGATGTTTTGTTGATTTTGATCCATAGATTTGCAATGTTACAGGTAGATCTAGTTTTCCCCACCATGAAATCCCCCTAATTTTTTTCTTTCCCCATCAATTTTGTCCTCCAAAATTGAAATTCCTGCACAAAATCATGTCATGGATCTCGGATCTCGAGTTGACCCCGAGCAACCGAACGACCAACATTTTCCGGACGTTCGGACCCTCCTGAAGTACCGGACCACCAGTACTTACCGGAAATCTGACACCCCATATCCAGTACCAAAATCACGGATTTCTGTTCATTTCCAGATGTTTGTCCCAGTCCAACCACCGGACGTCCGATAATATTTGGACGTATGACACTTATGGAAATTGACTTTGGCTGATTCTTATTTTGCCATAACTAATTCATCTGAACTCCGATTTCGACGTTCTTTAGCTTGTTTTGTAGCTTTTGACATTCCCTGTACCACAAAAACGCTTCCAGCATCATTTGACTCCATCAAAATTTCGGAAATATGGCATCTTTTCCTAGTACTTCCACCATATCATTCGCGATACCACCATAGACATCCGCAACCTAACCCATTTTGACCCCCCTTGCATTTGAGGTTGTTTGTGTTGTGGTTTGTGCCTCCTAAGGTGTTTCAGCTACTTATGGACGCTGACTACAACTCTGACTCCGCCTAGCCCACCACCTCCACTTCTGCATTGCCAACTCTGAAACCACCACCACTACAAAGAAGAGACACATCCGTGACACTTTGGGCCGAACGAATTTTTTCTGTCATACTTATGACACTTCTATGATGATAATTGTGACAAAACCCGGTATCATCATAGATGTGGTGGGCTCCTACTTCTATGAAAAAAAAATCATGACAAAAAATGGGCTTTTTGTCCTGGGCGGGCCGGAGACGCAGCTGCATGACATTCTTTGGCCCGTCCATGACGAAGAAAACCGTGGTAGAAGCGAGGGCGAGGAAAATATCGGGGGAGTTCCCCGTTACGGTGGGTGGTCGGGGGCCGAGCGATTTTTCAGGACCCCGATCCTAAGTCACACAGATCTAGCATGTAACACATCATATCACTTTTAGGCCTCACGCACGGTATTCCCACGCGTGCCACCTTACCTCGCCCGGGACCGTTTGCGCCTTTTGGCTCACGTATATGATAGTGTCGCTAGCATCCATATGACAGAGAACCCGGGCCGACATGACTAGTCATAAACCCAAAGTGGCACTAACTTACAGAGACATGCATACATGACCCAACCACAAACGTGTCGGTCACCAGTGAGTGAATCCGAGCTGCAGCAACTGGGCTAACAGGACTCCGGGAACCCGGGCTGTAGCAGGCTAGCAGGACTCCGGTAGGCACCACGCGACATTTCCCCGAAGGGACAGACACATGAACGAAGAAGGACACATGCCGGCCAGTCTAAGTGTTCCGGAGCAGTAGCAACTAGGCTAGCAGGACTCTAGTAAACCGGGCTGTAGCAGACTACCATGGCTCAGTGGAAGCACTAGACTGCATTTCCCCATAAGAGAGGCTACCAAGGATAGACAACTAGGTTGTTGGATCCCACACATGCCAATCATTTCAAATCATACGCACAATGTGCTCGATATGTGCAAATACCACATGTCATCACAACAAAACTCTACAACTCAAGCACTTTATTTAGAAGGCCCCGGAGAGCCATACATAACATGTTCCTATAGGTAGGGGTCACACGACCCAACACTCAAGTCATACAAACATACAAGCACATGCGGAAGCAAACTTGTGTGAGTACAGACAACTAGGAAGCAAGAAGGCTTGACGAAGCCTGTCTATCTACAAGGCCCTTCACGGCTCAGGATCACCACGTGGGTGGCAAGTCACTCATCAACGTCGAGATCTACATAGAACTCATCGGAGGGGGAGGTGTTCTCCTCTGCAATAGTTTAATAAGCAAACATGAGTACAAAGGTACTCAGCAAGACTTACATCAGATCCTACATACATGCACATCATCAACAAGGGGATAGTGGAGTTTATTGCACCAAGCCAGATTTGAGTCTTGGCTAAACTATACTACAAGACATGTAAATGTTTTGCGCACACGAGTCCACTACTCACCACAACAATACACTACCACGGATCCTCTTCCGTCATCCTACGGAAGTGCCATCCACGGCACTCACACTTGTCTTGAGGCTTTTAGTAGTTTCCATTGACTTGTCTACGAACTGTATAGGCAACCAAGTAGTCCTTTAACGTGGACGCAGCTATTCGAATAGTTGAAATTAACCCTGCAGGGGTATACTTCTTCACACATGTTTCCACCACTTAGCGTCTGCACACAACATGTGCTCGGCAGACTTCAAGCGAAAGCCGACGTGGGTGTAGACCACAACCTGACTAACCACACAAGGCTCTAGTCCAGGTTTATCGCCTATTTGGGTTCCATCCGCAAGGAAATCCGGCCGGGGTGTCCTCAACGGCCCCTAACAATTTGTACAGGGTTCCCGAGACACCTAACGGGCGCCAGGTACACCGTGCCACGTACCTACCGCATCACAGCCCACCCCGCGGGTCAGCGCAGCGCACGACCTCTAGTAAACTACAAACACCAGAAACTACTTGCAACTCCTGGACAGATACCATGGGGGGTTAATAAGTCGAGCGGGGTCATATTTCAGGGCCCAATGCGTGGTAGTAGCTGAATCTTAAATCACACATACATATCTCAGTGCCTAAGGACGGTTCCAATGAAATAACCCATCATGTACTCCTACATGGCCTCTCATTGATACCTTTACCAAATCGTGTTCAACACATCACTCACATTATTGACATAATCATGTTACTCTAGCCCATCACCCAGATGAACCAGACCTGACACGACTCTAAGCATAGCAGGCATAGCAAGGTAGGAAACACAGACATGGCTCAATCAACTCCTACACATGCTAGTGGGTTTCATCTAGTTACTGTGGCAATGACAGGTCATGCAGAGGAAATGGGTTCAACTACCGCAGCACACAGCAGTTTGAAACGTTGTTGTCTTAAATGCAGTAAATGAGAACAGGAGTCGAGGGGTACTGTCCTTCACATGGATACTCATGAATATCCTCAGGAGCAGAACCTACCACGGAGATCACACCGGTAACACAATCAATACATGGCAATATGCAACAATATGATGCATGCATATGACATGGCAAAATGAGTTTGTTGGGCTAATGCAACTACAACCATATGGGTTTGAGCCATTTTGGACCAAAGGTTCAACCCCAAACTCATCTTATGAATTTAAATAGTGCTTTATCATGTTTTGATATAAACAGCAAGGTTAATTTTCTTTAACATGTAGGAAACCAGTACAGATGGATAGATTGGATTTTTTTGATCATTTTTCATATATAAATCTTTGCATTTGGAGATACAGATTAATTTCTGTGATTTTTAGAAGTTAGCACTATTTTCTGGAATTTCCTGAATAAGGATAAATCCAGAAAAGGCATTAATGCGTCAGCATTGCTTCAGCACTGCGTCAACAGGTCAACTGTGCGGTCCAGGTCAAACCTGACAAATGGGACCCACTGGTCAGTGTTAGAGTTGGTTAACTAACTAATTAAGGTTAGTTTAATTGCTAACCTAGGTTTGACCAGGGGCGGGGCCCACATGTTAGTGACCCAGGGAGTCAAATCCCCGGTCAACTGGGTCAAATCGCCGATGTTTAGCTGCCGGCGACGACCGAATGCGGCGGAGGGTGCGGGTTTCGCACTCTGGCGACCAAATGGACGGCGGAGACCACCTACGAGCAGCTGGGAGCAAGCCGCGTCAAGGGTGGTGGTGGTTGAGCTCGGGGTCACCGGAAACGACGCCGGCCGCGAGCTTTGCGGTTGCCAGAGTTAGGGTGAGGCCGAACTCGTCGTTATAGTGGTTCTGGAGGCATGGGACCAGCTCCTACGTGGTCTACTGCTCGAGGCGGCGCCGAGGAGGCCCTTCGAGGCGCTGCGCTAGTGTGGGCGAGGGCAGGCAGGCAGTGTGGTGGTGTGGCGAGCTCGTCGGCGTCGTAGTGTCCCTCCTCTGACTACTGGCAGAGGTGGGTGGTGACTGGCACGGGCCAGGTGGGCCGGCCAGTGCAAGTAAGTGGCCTCTGGCCTTCTCTCTCTCTCTCTCTCTCTCTCTCTCTCTTCTATTTATTTTAGTTTTCTATTTTCTGCAAATGTTTTTGGCTTTATTTAAAATGCCAGAGCACTCTCAAAAATCATGAAAATAATTGTGGGCTCTCTTTGGAATATTTCCAACAGCCCTCACTTAAGTTCAGAATTATTTGGACATTTAAAATATTTTATAGCATTCAAATGTCCAAATGCAAATAGCTGATGATTTAATCTAGTGACCTTAGGTGTCCTAGAAAATGTGAACCAATTTTGGCAGAGGTTCTAAACCAAGACAAAAGTGATGAACATTTTTGAAGGGCATTTCAGGTTCATTGGGAAAATATTTTAGTAACCCTAGTGGGTTTAAGTGGTGCTGGGGGTTTGGTTCATCCCCATTTCGAATTTCTAGAAATTTTAAACATCATGCATCACTCTAATGCAAGCACTGACTAGGGTTGTGACAACTCACCCCCACTCAGAAAAATCTTGTCCCGAGATTCAGGGTCCGTCGGAAACAAAGTGGGGTACTCAAGTCGAAGACGATCCTCCCTTTCCCAAGTAGCTTCTTCCTTAGAATGGTGTGACCATTGAACCTTGAGAAACTTGATGTTGTGTCATCGAGTGGTACACTCGGCTTGGTCAAGGATATTAACGGGATATTCCCAATATGAGAGATTATCTTGGAGATCAAGCATTTCGTGGTCCACTCCGCGGATAGGATCCGAGAAGCAACGCCTGAGTTGAGAAACGTGGAAGACATCATGGACTCTGGAAAGATGCGGCGGTAGTTCCAATTGGTAGGCAACTTCTTCTCGTTTGGCAAGAATGCGAAAGGGACCAATGTAATGAGGTGCCAATTTGCCTTTGATACCGAAGCGATGGGTTCCCTTCATAGGAGTAACCCGAGGGTAAGCCCGCTCGCCGACTTCGTAGGTCATGAGCTTATGCTGGCGATCATATTGGCTCTTTTGACAAGATTGGGCTGTTTTCAATTTTTCACGAACAACGCAAACTTGCTCTTCTGCTTCCTGAATCATATCTGGGCCAAAGAATTGTCTTTCCCCGGTTTCTGACCTGTTAAGAGCCGTTCGACACCTTCATCCATAGAGAACTTCAAAAGGAGCTTTGCCCAAGCTAGATTGATAGCTATTGTTATAAGCAAATTCGGCAAATGGAAGGCATTTCTCCCAATCCATTCCGAATGAGATAACAGAAGCTCGGAGCATATATTCTAGAATTTGATTGATGCGCTCTACTTGACCACTTGATTGAGGGTGGAAGGCGGTGTTGAAGGAGAGATGAGTCCCCATAGCATTTTGGAAACATTCCCAAAATCGAGAGGTGAAGAGACTTCCACGGTCTGAGTTAATCTCCAATGGAACACCATGAAGAGACACTATTCGAGAGATATACAAGTCTGTTAGCTAGCTACCAGTTATACCCTCTCGAACAGGAAGGAAGTGGGCTACTTTGGAAAGACGATCAATGACAACGAAGATAGCATTATTCCCTCTCTTGGTCCTAGGAAACCCGGTGATGAAATCCATACCGATTTTGTCCCATTTCCATTCAGGAATAGCTAAGGGTTGAAGGGTGCTAGCAGGCCATTGATGCTCTGCTTTAACACGACGACATACATCGCAATTAGCAATATATTGAGCAGTTTCTCTCTTCATCCTAGTCCACCAGAACCTCTGGCGTAGGTCCTGATACATTTTGGTACTACCGGGATGAATTGTGAGAGGAGATTCATGAGCCTCCTTAAGGATCAGTTGCCGTAGATGCTGGTTCTTGGAACCACTAGACGGTTCTCGAAGAAAACAACACCTCGGTCATCCATAGAGAAACATTTAGCGGCTCCGCTAGCAATGTTCTCTTGGATGCGGAATATACCTTTATCACGCTTCTGGGCAGCTATGATTTGATCCCTAAGGGTAGGTTTAGCCACCAAGGTAGATAGGAAACCTTTAGGAACAATGTGAAGGTTAAGCTTCCAAAATTCCTCATGGAGAAGTGGTTGACCTTGTTGTAACATTAGGATTTTACAATAAGATTTACGACTTAGTGCATCAGCCATAACATTGGCTTTCCCCGGGGTGTAAGTTATTCCTAAGTTGTAATCTGAGATCAACTCGACCCAACACCTTCACCTGAGATTCAAATCCGGTTGGGTGAAGATGTATTTCAGAATTTGGTGATTGGTGAAGATCTCGCAACGATTACCGAGAAGGTAGTGTCGCCATGTTCTGAGTGCATGGACTACAGCTGCAAGCTCTTGATCATGTGTGGGATAGTTTTCCTCATGTGGATGCAACTGTCGTGAAGCATAGGCAATCACATGACGATCTTGCATGAGTATGTGATAACCCACAAGTATAGGGGATCGCAACAGTTTTCGAGGGTAGAGTATTCAATCCAAATTTATTGATTCGACACAAGGGGAGACAAAGAATATTCTCAAGTATTAGCAGCTGAGTTGTCAATTCAACCACACCTGGATAACTTAATATCTGCAACAAGGTATTTAGTAGCAAAGTAATATGATAGTAGTGGTAACGATAACAAAAGTAACAGTAGCAAAAGTAATGTTTTTGGTATTTTATAGTGATGATAACAATAGCAACGGAAAACTAAATAAGCGTAGAACAGTATATGGAAAGCTCGTAGGCAATGGATCCGTGATAGAGAATTATGCCGGATGTGATTCATCATGTAACAGTCATAACCTAGGGTGACACAGAACTAGCTCCAATTCATCAATGTAATGTAGGCATGTATTCCGAATATAGTCATACATGCTTATGGAAAAGAACTTGCATGACATATTTTGTCCTACCCTCCCGTGGCAGCGGGGTCCTAGCGGAAACTAAGGGATATTAAGGCCTCCTTTTAATAGAGTACCGGACCAAAGCATTAACACATGGTGAATACATGAACTCCTCAAACTACGGTCATCACTGGAAGTGGTCCCGATTATTGTCACTTCGGGGTTGCCGGATCATAACACATAGTAGGTGACTATAGACTTGCAAGATAGGATCAAGAACACCCATATATTGATGAAAATATAATAGGTTCACATCTGAAATCATGGCACTCGGGCCCTAGTGACAAGCATTAAGCATAGCAAAGTCGTAGCAACATCAATCTTAGAACATAGTGGATACTAGGGATCAAACCCTAACAAAACTAACTCGATTACATGATAAATCTCATCCAACCCATCACCATCCAGCAAGCCTACGATGGAATTACTCACGCACGGCAGTGAGCATCATGAAATTGGTGATGGAGGATGGTTGATCATGACGATGGCGATGGATTCCCCTCTCCGGAGCCTTGAACGGACTCCAGATCAGCCCTCCCGAGAGAGTTTAGGGCTTGGTGGCGGCTCCGTATCATAAAACACGATGAATCTTTCTCTCCGATTTTTTTCTCTCCGATCACGAATATATAGAGTTGGAGTTGAGGTCGGAGGAGCTCCAGGGGACCCACGAGGTAGGGGGCGCGCCCCCCACCCTCGTGGCTAGGGTGTGGGCCCCCTAGTCTTGATCTTTTTCCAGTATTTTTTATTATTTCCAAAAATAATCTCCGTGAAGTTTCAGGTCATTCCGAGAACTTTTGTTTCTGCACATAAATAACACCATGGCAATTCTGCTGAAAACAGCGTCAGTCCGGGTTAGTACCATTCAAATCATGCAAGTTAGAGTCCAAAACAAGGGCAGAAGTGTTTGGAAAAGTAGATACGATGGAGATGTATCAACTCCCCAAGCTTAAACCTTTGCTTGTCCACAAGCAATTCAGTTGACAAACTGAAAGTGATAAAGAAAAACTTTTACAAACTCTGTTTGCTCTTGTTGTTGTAAATATGTAAAGCTAGCATTCAAGTTTTCAACAAATATTATAAACTAACCATATTCACAATAACACTTAGGTCTCATGTTTACTCATATCAATGGAATAATCAACTAGCAAGCAATAATAATAAATCTCGGGTCTCATGTTTACTCATATCAATGGAATAATCAACTAGCAAGCAATAATAATAAATCTCGGGTGACAACACTTTCTCAAAACAATCATAATATGATATAACAAGATGGTATCTCGCTAGCCCTTTCTGAGACCACAAAACATAAATGCAGAGCACCTTTAAAGATCAACGACTAACTAGACATTGTAATTCATGGTAAAAGAGATCCAGTCAAGTCATACTCAATGTAAACTAACGGTAATGAATGCAAATGACAGAGGTGCTCTCCAACTGGTGCTTTTTAATAAGAGGATGATGACTCAACATGAAAGTAAATAGATAGGCCCTTCGCAGAGGGAAACATGGATTTATAGAGGTGCCAGAGCTCGGTTTTGAAATAGAGATGAATAATATTTTGAGTGGTATACTTTCATTGTAAACATAACAACCAAGAAATGGCAATATCTTCCATGCTACATACATTATAGGCGGTTCCCAAACAGAATGGTAAATTTTATACTCCCCCTCCACCAACAAGCATCAATCCATGGCTTGCTCGAAACAATGAGTGCCTCCAACTAACAAGAGTCCCAGGGGGAGTTTTGTTTGCAATTATTTTGATTTGATTTGCATAAAGCATGGGACTGGGCATCCCGATGACCAGCCACTTTCTTGTGAGTGAGGAGCGGAGTCCACTCCTCTTCACAATAACCCACCTAACATGGAAGATACAGACAGCCCTAGTTGATACATGAGCTATTCGAGCATACAAAACGAGATATTTATTTGAAGGTTTAGAGTTTGGCACATACAAATTTACTTGGAACGGCAGGTAGATACTATATATAGGTAGGTATGGTGGACTCATATGGAATAACTTTGGGGTTCATGGGATTGGATGCATAAGCCGTATTCCCGCTTAGTACAGGTGAAGGCTAGAAAAAGACTGGGAAGCGACCAGCTAGAGAGCGACAACAGTCGTGAACATGAATTAAAATTAATCAACACCGAATGCAAGCATGAGTAGGATATAATGCACCATGAACATAAATATCGTAGAGGCTATGTTGATTTTGTTTCAACTACATATGTTACCATGTGCCAAGTCAAGCCACTCGAATCGTTCATAAGAGGATACCACCCTATCATACCACATCACAACCATTTTAATAGCATGTTGGCACGCAAGGTAAACCATTATAAGCTCCTAGCTAATTAAGCATGGCATAAGCAACTATAATCTCTAATTGTCATTGCAAGCATGTTTATTCATAATAGGCTGAATCAGGAACGATGAACTAATCATATTTACAAAAACAAGAGATGTCGAGTTCATACCAGCTTTTCTCATCTCAATAAGTTCATCATATAATCATCATTATTGCCTTTCTCTTACACGACCAAACGATGTGGATAATAATAATAGTGTGCGTGCATTGGACTAAGCTGGAATTTGCAACCATTCAATAAACAGGAGAAGACAAGGAAATATGGGCTCTTTTGTCAGATCAACAATAATGCATATAAGAGCCACTTTAACAATTTAATCATGGTATTCTCCTATCGACCCCTAAAGAAAAGAAAAGAAATAAAACTATTTCCACGGGAAAGCTCCCAACAAGCAAAAAGAAGAACAGGAAATATTTTTGGGTTTTCTTTTTAATTACTACTACAAGCATGGAAACTAAAACTAGCTAAAAGTTACAACTAATTTTTTTCGTTTTTCTTAAGGTGTATTAAACACACAAGAAGAAAGCATAAAAAAGAAATAAACTAGCATGGATATCACAATGAAAAAGTATGAGCACCGACAACTAGCAATGAGCATGTGAACATGATTGTAATGTCGGTGGGAAATACGTACTCCCCCAAGCTTAGGCTTTTGGCCTAAGTTGGTCAAATGCCACAGATGGCCTGGCAGATATCCAAAGTTGTAGTTGGGGTCGTACTGAGTTGCAACAGTCATTGCATCATGGGCTGCAGCTTGGAGGCGAGCTATCTCAGCCCTCCTCTTTTACTCTTCCTCCTCCTCTCTGGTTAAAAAATATCACCCTTTTGCCTGAAAGTCAAAGAAAGTAGAAGCAGGGAGAGCGACGTGATAGGTGCGTCGTCTGTCAAAGATTAGTCGGTACTGGAGGAACTGATCGTTCCTCTCAACAAACTGATGACGAACCATATCCTCATAATCCAAATAAGCAGGGGGCAACTCAATATCATCCTCACGTATGGTTATACCAAGAAAATTAGCTATGCGGGTTGCATAAATTGCACCAAAGAAATCTCCATTAAATCTATTAAGATGCAACGTACGTGTAACAATGGCTCCCAAATTATAAGATTTATCTCCTAACACAGCACTCCTAAGAATACTGAGGTTAGGGACACACATGTGACATGCTTCATCTTTACCGTTAATGCATCTACCTATGAAGAGAGCAAAATAATGTATAGTAGGAAAGTGAATGCTCCCTATGGTAGCTTGTGCTATATCTCTAGATTCCCCCACAGTTATATTAGCAAGAAAATCTCTAAATTCATATTTGCGAGGTTCACTAGCACTACCACATTGTGGAAGTTTGCAAGCAGTGGCAAAGTCCTCTAAGTCCATAGTATAAGAGTTTTCATAGAGATCAAACAGGACAGTCTAAGAATTGCGTGAAGATGATAATTCAAACCTCCTCACAAAGGAACTTGTGAGATAGTGGTACTGACGGCATTTTTCTTCCTCGAAGCTCACAAGATCAGCGTTACGCAAATATGCGTTAAATTCTTCCTTAATTCCTGCTCGATCCATGAAGTCCTCTGAAGGCCATTCACAAGGCCGCACTGGAGCGTCCCTTGGTGGCTCATCATCAGCATCACGCATTGCAAGCCTGGGTCCTTGTTTCCTTGAAGAACCAACTTGGTACATTTTCCTAAACATATTTCTTCATCCGAAAAATTTCTGAAATTTTTAGTAACTTCAAATAAAAGTAAACCAAACTCAACAAAATTGATAGCAACTACTCCTACAAGTTCCTACAGCCTGTATCATGCATTAAAACTACTTGGAACCATAAAAAGTTGACATGCAAGCTCAAGAACATGGTCACCTAGGCAGGACAAGTTTGCAAAGAATAAATCACTAGAACAAAAACTAATTGGACCATTGGAGGAGTCACATACCAAGGAATAATCCCACGAAGCAGTTTTGTGAGAGGTGCTCTGAGCACGGAGATTGAAAATCGCAGCAAAATGAGCTAGAACTCATGCTTCAGCTGGATAATGGTGTTTGAGGGAGGAAGAAGGAGTGTGTGGGTGTAGTAATAAGTGGAGGAGGGCCATCGTGGGCCCACGAGGTAGGGGGCGTTCCAGGGGGGTAGGGCACGCCCTCCACCCTCGTGGCCAGGTGGATGCCCCCCTGTTGTGTTCTTAGTGCCAAATATTCTCAAATATTCCAGAAAAGAACATATTTAAATTTTAGGACATTTGGAGAACTTTTCTTTTTGGGGTATTTTTATATTGCACGGATAATCAAAAAACCGACAGAAATTACTATTTTTGCTTTATTTAATATAAATAACAGAAAGTAGAAAGAGGGTACAGAGAGTTGTGTTTTCTAAATTCATCCATATCATGATCATCAAAAGCAATCCATTAACAAGGTTGATCAAGTCTTGTTAACAAACTCATTTCGAATAACATGGAACCGGAGAATTTTCGAATAACACTAGGTTACCTCGACGGGGATATGCACATCCCCAACAATAAGAATATCATATTTCTTCTTGACAGTAGGAAGAGGAAATTCAAAACCTCCAAAAATAATTGATGGAATTTTTCCAATAGAATTGACACTGTGGATTTGAGGTTGTTTCCTCGGAAAGTGTACCATATGCTCATTACCATCAACATGAAAACTGACATTGCCTTTGGTGCAATCAATAACAGCCCCTGCAGTATTCAAAAAGGGTCTTCCAAGAATAATAGACATACTATCATTGTCGGGAATATCAAGAATAACAAAGTCCGTTAAAATAGTAACGTTTGCAACCACAACAGGCACATCCTCACAAATACTGACAGGTAGAGCAGTTGATTTATCAGCCATTTGCAAAGATATTTTAGTAGGTGTCAACTTATTCAAATCAAGTCTACGATATAAAGAGAGAAGCATAACACTAACACCGGCTCCAAGATCACATAAAGTAGTTTTAACATAATTCCTTTTAATGGAGCATGGTATAGTGGGTACTCCTGGATCTCCTAACTTCTTAGGTATTCCACCCTTAAAAGTGTAATTAGCAAGCATGGTTGAAATTTCAGCTTCCGGTATCTTTCTTTTATTAGTAACAATTTCTTCTCGTATACTTAGCATAAGGATTCATTTTGAGCATATCAGTTAATCGCATACGCAAAGAGATAGGTCTAATCATTTCAGCAAAGCACTCAAAATCCTCATCATCCTTTTTCTTGGATGGTGTGAAAGGAAAAGGCATGGGTTTTTGAACCCATGGTTCTCTTTCTTTACCATGTCTCCTAGCAACAAAGTCTCTCTTATCATAACGTTGATTCTTTGATTGTGGGTCATCAAGATCAACAACAGGTTCAATTTCTATATCACTATCATTGCTAGGTTGAGCATCATCATGAATATTATCATAAACATTATCACTAGTTTTAGGTTCATTACCAGATTGTATTTCAGCATCATAAATAGAAATATCATTTGGATTCTCAGGTGTTTCAGCAATAGGTTCACTAGAAGCGTGCAAAGTCCTCTCATTTTTCTTTTTATTCCTTTTAGAAGGACTAGGTGCATCTATATTATTTCTCTGAGAATCTTGCTCAATTCTCTTAGGGTGGCCTTCAGGATACAAAGGTTCCTGAGTCATTTTACCAGTTATAGTAGCCACTCTAACAGCATAGTCCTTATTCTTATTATTCAATTCATTGAGCAAATCATTTTGAGCTTTAAGTACTTGTTCTACTTGAGTGGTAACCATAGAAGCATGTTTACAAATAAGTTTAAGTTCACCTTTGACATTGGCCATATAATCACCCAAGTGTTCAAGCATATCAGCACTGCGTTTTGATTCTCTACCAAAATAAGCATTGAAGTCTTCTTGCTTAACCATAAATTTATCAAACTCATCTAAGCATGGGCTAGCAAACTTAGTAAATGGGATTTCAGCTTTATCATATATCTATAGAGAGAATTTACCTTTACTACCTGTGTTGGGTTATCAAGGACCATGTGTTTCTTCAATAGGTGATGGATTAAAACCATATATTTCTTCAACAGGCGGTAAATTAAGACCATGTATTTCTTCAATAGGAGGTAAATTCTTAACATCTTCAGCTTTAATACCCTTTTCTTTCCTGGATTTCTTTGCCTCTTGCATATCTTCAGGACCGAGAAATAGAACACCACTTTTCTTCGGAGTTGGTTTAGGAATAGGCTCAGGAGTTGGCTCAGGAAGTGTCCAATTATTTTTATTTGTCAACATATTATTCAATAGAATTTCAGCTTCATCCGGTGTTCTTTCCCTGAAAACAGAACCAGCACAACTATCTAGGTAATCTCTGGAAGAATCGGTTAGTCCATCATAAAAGATATCAAGTATTTCATTTTTCTTAAGAGGGTGATTAGGCAAAGCATTAAGTAATTGGAGAAGCCTCCACCAAGCTTGTGGGAGACTCTCTTCTTCAATTTGCACAAAATTATATATATCCCTTAAGGCAGCTTGTTTCTTATGAGCAGGGAAATATTTAGCAGAGAAGTAATAAATCATATCCTGGGGACTACAAACACAACCAGGATCAAGAGAATTAAACCATATCTTAGCATCACCCTTTAATGGGAACGGGAATATTTTAAGGATGTAAAAGTAGCAAGTTCTCTCATCATTAGTGAACAGGGTGGCTATATCATTTAATTTAGTAAGATGTGCCACAACAGTTTTAGATTCATAGCCATAAAAAGGATCAGATTCAACCAAAGTAATTATATCAGGATCAATAGAGAATTCATAATCCTTATCAGTAACAAAGATAGGTGAAGTAGCATAAGCAGGATCATATTTCATTCTAGTATTCAGAGTTTTTTTGTTTAAGCTTAGCTAATAATTTCTTAAGATCACTTCTATCATTGCAAGCAAGAAAGTATCTTTTAGTTTCTTCATCCATAACATAGCCCTCAGGCACAATAGGTAATTCATATTTATTAGGAGAACCTTCATAATCACTTTCATCAATATTATCAGTTTCATAATTTCATTCTCTCTAGCCCTAGCAAGTTGTTCATCCAGAAATTCACCAAGTGGCACAGTTGTATCAAGCATAGAAGTAGTTTCATCATAAGTATCATGCATAGCACAAGTGGCATCATCAATAATATGCGGCATATCAGAATGAATAGAAGAAGCAGGTTTAGGTGTTGCAAGCTTACTCAAAACAGAAGGTGAATCAAGTGCAAAGCTAGATGGCAGTTCCTTACCTCCCCTTGTAGTTGAGGGATAAATTTTTGTTTTTGGATCTCTGAAGGTCTTCATAATGATAAGAAAATATAAATCCCAAGTGACTTAAAGAATAGACCTATGCTCCCCGGCAACGGCGCCAGAAAATAGTCTTGATAACCCACAAGTATAGGGGATCGCAACAGTTTTCAAGGGTAGAGTATTCAACCCAAATTTATTGATTCGACACAAGGGGAGCCATAGAATATTCTCAAGTGCTAGCAGCTGAGTTGTCAATTCAACCACACCTGGATAACTTAATATCTGCAGCAAGGTATTTAGTAGCAAAGTAATATTATAGTAGTGGCAACGATAGCAAAAGTAATGGTAGCAAAAGTAATGTTTTTGGTATTTTATAGTGATGATAACAATAGCAACGGAAAAGTAAATAAGCGAAGAACAATATATGGAAAGCTCGTAGGCAATGGATCGGTGATAGAGAATTATGCCGGATGTGGTTCATCATGTAACAGTCATAATCGAGGGTGACACAGAACTAGCTCCAATTGATCA
The DNA here is from genome assembly GCF_002162155.2 of Triticum dicoccoides. NCBI lineage: Eukaryota > Viridiplantae > Streptophyta > Magnoliopsida > Poales > Poaceae > Triticum > Triticum dicoccoides. The sequence continues at coordinate 151,535,687 of NC_041380.1, forward strand.
ATGTAATGTAGGCATGTATTCCGAATATAGTCATACGTGCTTATGGAAAAGAACATGCATGACATCTTTTGTCCTACCCTCCGTTGCAGCGGGGTCCTAGCAGAAACTAAGGGATATTAAGGCCTCCTTTTAATAGAGTACCAAACCAAAGCATTAACACATAGTGAATACATGAACTCCTCAAACTACAGTCATCACCAGAAGTGGTCCCGATTATTGTCACTTCAGGGTTGCCGGATCATAACACATAGTAGGTGACTATAGACTTGCAAGATAGGATCAAGAACACTCATATATTGATGAAAACATAATAGGTTCAGATATGAAATCATGGCACTCGGGCCCTAGTGACAAGCATTAAGCACAGAAAAGTCTTAGCAACATCAATCTCAGAACATAGTGGATACTAGGGATCAAACCCTAACAAAACTAACTCGATTACATGATAAATGTCATCCAACCCATCACCGTCCAGCAAGCCTATGATGGAATTACTCACGCACGGAGGTGAGCATCATGAAATTGGTGATGGAGGATGCTTGATGATGACGATGGCGACGGATTCCCCTCCGGAGCCCCGAACGGACTCCCGATCAGCCCCCCCGAGAGAGTTTAGGGCTTGGCGGCGGCTCCGTATCGTAAAACGCGATGAATCTTTCTCTCCGAACACGAATATATAGAGTTGGAGTTGAGGTCGGAGGAGCTCTAGGGGGCCCACGAGGTAGGGGGTGCGCCCCCAGCCTCGCGGCTAGGGTGTGGGCCCCCTAGTCTTGATCTTTTGCCAGTCTTTTTTATTATTTCCAAAAATAATTTCCGTGAAGTTTCAGGTCATTCCGAGAACTTTTGTTTCTGCACATAAATAACACCATGGCAATTCTGCTGAAAACAGCGTCAGTCCGGGTTAGTTCCATTCAAATCATGCAAGTTAGAGTCCAAAACAAGGGCAAAAGTGTTTGGAAAAGTAGATATGACAGAGACGTATCAGTATGCAACCTAGTCCTTGTCGCGAGGTGTCGCAATAAATAACAAAGTCCTTGGAGAAATCTGGTAGTACCAGTACGGGAGCAGATGTCAGGCGTCTTTTTAGCTTCTGAAAACTGCACTCGCATTGTGGGGTCCACTCGAACTTTTTATCTTTCTTGAGGAGTTCAGTTAGAGGTTTAGCAACCTTGGAGAAGTTCTCGATGAGGCGGCGGCAGTAGGTTGCTAAGCCAAGGAAACTCCGAACTTGCTTGACTGATTCAGGTGTAGTCCAATTAAGAACGGCATGAACCCGCTCGGGATTGACAACAATACCCTTACCATAGATTACATGGCCTAGGTAGGTCACTTCTGGCAACCAGAATTTGCACTTAGAGAATTTGTCATAAATGCGATGCTCTCGAAGTTTCGTCAATACCGGCCTCAGATGTTCGGCATGTTCTTCCACATTCTTGGGTAGATGAGTATATCATCGAGGTATACCATGACGAATTTATCCAAATACTCCATGAAGATCGAGTTCATTAACCGAGAGAAGGTGGCTGGGGCACTGGTTCAACCGAAGGACATGGCGGTGTACTCGTATTGGCCATAACGAGTAACAAAGGTCGTTTTGGGAATGTCCCCGTTCTTGCTTTTTGATTTGATGGTAGCCCAACCTCAAATCCATTTTAGAGAAGACTGAGGATCCAGCGAGCTGGTCATACAGGTCGTTGATCCTGTGGAGTGGATACTTGTTCTTCATGGTGACCAAGTTGACGGGTCGATAATCTATAACCATCTGATCCGTACCATCCTTCTTCTTGACGAAGAGGACGGAGCCCATGGAGAAGAACTAGGACGGATGAAACCCTTTTTCAAGGACTCATCGAGTTGTTTCTTAAGCTCAGCTAGTTCTAAGGGTGTCATTTTGTAGGGTCTTCTAGAGATTGGGGCAGTTCCTGGAACAAGATCTATCATCAACTCTACATCTCTGTTAGGTGGAACACCTGGCAGTTCTTTTGAAAAGACATCCGGAAAGTCACGGACTACCGGTATATCTTCAAGGTCTGGAAGAGGACTGTCATTGAGAGAGTAGAGCTGACGCTTGGACACTCGGGTCAAAACATTGACTGTCTTGCCCGATGGATGAGTAAGTTGAATAGTTCTAGTGGCACAATCAATCTTAGCATAATGGGCTGACATCCAGTCCATACCTAAGATGATATTTATGTCCGAGGACTTGAGAGATATTAAGGATGCATGGAAGACAAGTCTATCAACAAGAATTTCATTCCCATGGCTTACTCTAGAAGTTTGCCGTTTGGAACCCGGAGTTTGAATTACCATGAAAGTGGGCATGTCACAAAATGTGGTATTATGCAGTTGAGCATAACTCTCAGATATGAATGAATGAGATGCTCCAGTATCGAAAAGAACAGATGTCGCATGACAGTTAACAAGGAGCGTACCAAGGACGACGTTGGGATCATCATGAGCCTCCTCAGCTGAGACATAGTTGACATGGCCACGTGCAGTGGTGGCTGGCTTGGCATATTACACCTTTCCCGCTAGCTTACCACGGCCAACAGACTTCCCAGATGGTTGGGGTTGTTGTTCTGGGGACACTCTCGAAGGTAGTGACCTGGCTCTCCGCACTTGAAGCATGTAATATTGTTAGTGCGCGGGGCAGAATTAGCGGCTAGTCCACGATAATCCTTAGGCGGTGCATACTGCTGGTTTGGGAGAGGCGCCTCATAGGATGGCCTCGGGGTGAATCTGGGTGGCAGGGCTGTGTTTGGAACCCACACCCAGCACTTCTGAGAGCCAGACTCGGATGAAGAACCAAAATCACGGGAGTGCTTGTGTGTACCTTCAAAGTCAGTCTGACCAGTTTCAGCATTGATGGCCTTGTTCACAAGCTTCTGGAAGGAGGTGCACTCGTGCAGACGGAGGTCATGGTGAAGCTCAGGGCTAAGTCCCTTCCAGAACCTCGCCTGCTTCTTGGCGTCGGTGGACACTTCCTCAAGAGCATAGCGTGCTAGGTTTCCAAACTCACGGCTGTAGGCATCCACGGTCAGTCTGCCTTCGGTGAAGTTGCAAAACTTCTCCCTCTTGCGATCCATAAGACCTTCTAGAATATGGTGCTCACGAAAAGCCTCGCTGAAGTCTGCCCAAGTGGTAGTCTGGCCAACTGGGCGCATAGCCCCATAGTTTTCCCACCAAAGGCTAGCGGGGCCCTCAAGATGATAGGCAGCGTAAGTGACCTTATCAGCTTCTGCTACATTGGCAGAACATATCTTATGGGTGATATTGCGAAGCCAGTCATCCGCATCGAGGGGCTCGACGGAATGATGGACGGTTGGTGGGTGCAACTTGATAAAGTCATTGATAGACACCAAGCCATTCCTTTGGTGATGTGCAGTGTTCTGCTCAATGCGTTCCAGCAGTCGGTTGGTCTTGTGTTTATTCCTTTCTGCCTCCAAGATGACTTCGGCCAAGGAAGGTGGATGGGGCAGATTCCCATCCCTAGACCCACTAGCTTCACCCTGCTCCTGAACAGTAGGGGTGCTTCAGGTGTTGACCATCCTAGGAAAACAAAACAACAGTTTAGACAAGGATGGCAAAACTCCAGCATAGGAGTGCAAAATGTAATGGATGACACGGAATGTAGAGATGTTCATTTGTACGACATGGTAATACAGAAACTGCCATATATATACCATCGGCCATACACACCATGCATAGTTTAGTACAAGCCCAGGCTGAAATACAATTACGGTGAAAGAACATTACATCTCATCAGAGGCATTCCAAGCTCCTATACATTATTTATCTACGCCTCAGGAATTTAGTACACACTAAGATATTCCAAAAGACGCGCAGGACTGTGGAGATACAACTATTACAATACTACTATTGCCATGATCTAGCTCAGTCGTCTCCGTCTCCGTAGTAATCTTCATAAAGATTACCCACGTAGCCTGGAAGTGGAACATGCAGATCTGGAAACTCCCGGTCACATGGGGCCTGTGGACCATAAGGACATGGAGCAGGTCTTGGCCCCACAAACGGTGGCAGACGACGCCCACGTGGAGGTGTGATGCCTCCTACATTAGGATAGTCCATTTGAGCTGGCGGGTGCAAGCCGTGTTAGAGTGGCCCAGTGGTCCGCTCGAGTGTTATACAGCTCCATCCGGAGGGCACGGGCCTCATGGTCCCTTTCCTCCAACATCTATGTGGTGGTCCAAAGGTGTGGCTCCTCATGAGTAGCATCGGTGTAAAGACCAGTGAATAACCCTCCTGACCAGTAAGTGCTGCTGGCAGATAGCAGAATTCGGTGTCCTGAAGCGACGCATGCCCAGCTCGAATGATATATATCATGGAGTAAGCGGTGTCCTAGACGGACATTTCCATGGTAACTCCGAGCCCGTAAGACCAGTGAAGGGGTCGGTAGCTTCGGGGTATGAAGGAAATATCCTCACTATGCACATGTACTGACTCTGATTAAAATCTCGATAATGCTCCTCTATGCTATACTCCATATACCATCGATAGCCTGTCTCTGACATCACACGGACCAGCATGGCCGTGTGACCGTGCACATTAATGCACCGAGTAAGACGTACCACCTGATGTGTGGTGCGGGAAGCCATCTGAAACATGAAATAATGCAAATGCATTAGAATTTCTAGGAGAAATCGGGCAACATAACAGCTGTAAATGCTCAAAAAGGATTTTGAGACATTCTGCAAAAGTTTGTATAGCCACTAAACAACATCATATCAAGGTTTCGGGTCCAACTAACGACATACTGAAATAGTAGAACCGAAATGGGGCTTGTAACCAACAATCCTATAAGAGCCAACGGATTAGTAACACGTGAACCTGGTAGAAAGATGAGATCCTAGTCCTTAACCCCCGTGGAAAGAATGGACTGACTCAGATTAGAATGTCATGAGGTAAAGGAGTAAAAAGAGCCTTACGTTCCCTCCCACAATCAATTCCCCTACATATAACAAAAGCATTTCTAGACTCCACATTGACCAGTTTGGCTTGATGAGCCTACAGGCAGTCCGGCTCTGATGCCAATGCTGTCAAGACCCCGATCCTAAGTCACACCGATCTAGCATGTAACACATCATATCACTTTGCGTCCTCACGCATGGTATTCCCACGGGTGCCACCTTTCCTGGCCCCGGACCGTTTGCGCCTTTTGGCTCACGTATATGATAGTGTCGCTAGCATCCATATGACAAAGAACCCGGGCCAACATGACTAGTCGTAAACCCAAAGTGGCACTAACTTACGGAGACATGCATACATGACCCAACAACGAACGTGTCGTTCATCAGTGAGTGAATCCGGCTGCAGCAACAAGGCTAACATGACTCCAGGAACCCGGGCTGTAGCAGGCTAGTAGGACTCCGGTAGGCACTGCGTGACATTTCCCCGAAGGGACAGACACAGGAATGAAGAAGGACACATGGCGGCCAGTCTAAGTGTTCCGGTGCAGTAGCAACTAGGCTAACAGGACTCCAGTAAACCGGGCTGTAACAGACTACCATGAGTTAGTGGAAGCACTAGACTACATTTCCCCATAAGAGAGGCTACCAAGGATGGATAACTAGGTTGTTGGATCCCACACATGCCAATCATTTCAAATCATACACACAATATGCTCGATATGTGCAAATACCAAATGGCATCACAACAAAACTCTACAACTCAAGCACTTTATTTAGAAGGCTTCGGAGAGCCATACATAACATGTTCCTACAGGTAGGGGTCACACGACCCAACACTCAAGTTATACAAACATACAAGCACATGCGGAACCAAACTTGTCTGAGTACAGACAACTAGGAAGCAAGAAGGCTTGACGAAGCTTGTCTATCTACAAGGCCCTTCACGGCTCAGGATCACCACGTGGGTGGCAAGTCGCTTGTCAATGTCGAGATCTACATAGAACCCATCGAAGGGGGCGGTGTTCTCCTCTGTAATAGTTTAATAAGCAAACATGAGTACAAAGGTACTCAGCAAGACTTACATCAGATCCTACATACATGCACATCATCAACAAGGGGATAGTGGAGTTTATTGCAGCAAGCCAGATTTGACTCTTGGCTAAACTATACTACGAGACAACAACTTGTATAATCTCTAATTGTCATTGCAAACATGTTTATTCATAATAGGCTGAATCAGGAATGATGAACTAATCATATTTACAAAAACAAGAGAGGTCGAGTTCATACCAGCTTCTCCCTTCTCAACCAGTCCATCATATATCGTCATAATTGCCTCATAATCATATAAGCATTCAATAAACAGGAGAAGACAAGGCAATATGGACTCTTGGTTAAATCAACAATAATGCATATAGGAGTCACTTCAACAATTTAATCATGGTCTTCTCCTATCGACCCCCAAAGAAAAGAAAAGAAGAACAGGAAATCTTTTTGGGTTTTCTTTTTAATTACTACTACAAGCATAGAAATTAAAGCTAGCTAAAAGCTACAACTGATTTTTTTTTATTTTTCTTAAGGTTTATCAAATACACAACAAGAAAGCATGAAAAGAAAATAAACTAGCATGGATATTACAATGAAAAAGTATGAGCACCGACAACTAGCAACGAGTGTGTGAACATGAATGTAATGTCAATGAGAAATACGTACTTCCCCAAGCTTAGGATTTTGGCCTAAGTTGGTCTAATTCCACGGATGGCCTGGCGGATATCCAAAGTTGTAGTCGGGGTCGTACTGAGATGCAGCAGTCATTGCATCACGGGCTGCAGCTTGGAGGCGAGCTATCTCAGCCCTCCTCTTATACTCTTCCGCCTCCTCTCTAGTTATAAAATATCTCCCTTTTGCCTGAAAGTCAAAGAAAGTAGAAGGAGGGAGAGCGACGTGATAGGTGCATCGTCTGTCAAAGATTAGTCGGTACTGGAGGAACTGAACGTTCCTCTCAACAAAATGATGACGAACCATAGCCTCATAATCCAAATAAGCAGGAGGCAACTCAATATCATCCTCACGTATGGTTATACCAAGAAAATTAGCTATACAGGTTGTATAAATTCCACCAAAGAAGTCTCCATTTAATCTATTGTGATGCAACCTACGTGCAACAATGGCTCCCAAATTATAAGATTTATCTCCTAACACCGCACCCCTAAGAATACTGAGGTCAGGGACACACATGTGACATGCTTCATCTTTACCATTAATGCATCTACCTATGAAGAGAGCAAAATAATGTATAGCAGGAAAATGAATGCTCCCTATGGTAGCTTGTGTTATATCTCTAGATTCCCCCACAGTTATACTAGCAAGAAAATCTCTAAACTCATATTTGCAAGGTTCACTAGTACTACCCCATTGTGGAAGTTTGCAAGCAATGGTAAAATCCTCTAAGTCCATAGTATAAGAAGTTTCATAAAGATCAAACAGGACAGTTTGAGAATTGCGTGAAGATGAAAATTCAAACCTCCTCACAGGGGAACTAGTGAGATAGTAGTACTGGCGGCACTTTTCTGCCTCGAAGCTCACAAGATCAGCGTTACACAAGTATGCGTTAAATTCTTCCTTAATTCCAGCTTGATCCATGAAGTCCTCCGAAGGCCATTCACAAGGCCGCACCGAAGCGTCCCTTGGTGGCTCAACATCAGCATCACGCATTGCAAGCCTGGGTCCTTGTTTCCTTGAAGAACCACCTTGGTACATTTTCCTAAGCATATTTTTTCTTTGAAAAATTTCTGAAATTTTTAGTAATTTCAAATAAAAGTAAACCAAACTCAACAAAATTGATAGCAACTACTCCTACAAGTGCCTAGAGCCTATATCATGCATTATAACTACTTGGAACCATATAATTTTGACATGCAAGCTCAAGAACATGGTCACGTAGGCAGCACAAATTTGCAATGAATAAAGTACTTGAACAAAAACCAATTGGACCAATGGAGGAGTCAGAAAACAGACAGAAATTACTATTTTTGCTTGATTTAAAATAAATAACAGAAAGTAAAAAGAGGATACAGAGAGTTGTGTTTTCTAACTTCATCCATCTCATGCTCATCAAAAGGAATCCACTAACAAGGTTGATCAAGTCTTGTTAACAAACTCATTTCGAGTAACATGAAACCAGAGAAATTTCGAATAACACTAGGTTACCTCAACGGGGATATGCACATCCCCAATAATTAGAATATCATATTTCTTCTTCACAGTAGAAAGAGGAAATTCGAAACCTCCAAAAATAATCGATGGAATTTTTCCAATAGAGTTTATACTGTGGACTTGAGGTTGTTTCCTCGGAAAGTGCACCGTATGCTCATTACCATTAACATGAATAGTGGCATTGCCTTTGTTGCTATCAATAACAGCCCATGTAGTATTTAGAAAGGGTCTTCCAAGCATAATAGACATACTATCATCCTCGGGAATATCAAGAATAACAAAGTCCGTTAAAATAGTAACGTTTGCAAATACAACAGGCACATCCTCACAAATACCGACAGGTATAGCAGTTGATTTATCAGCCATTTGCAAAGATATTTCGGTAGGTGTCAACTTATTCAAATCAAGTCTACGATATAAAGAGAGAGGCATAACACTAACACCGGCTCCAAGATCACATAAAGCAGTTCTAACATAGTTTCTTTAATGGAGAATGGTATAGTTGGTACTCCTGGATCTCCTAGTTTCTTAGGTATTCCACCCTTATAAAAGTATAATTAGCAAGCATGGTGGAAATTTCAGCTTCCGGTATCTTTCTTTTATTAGTAACAATATCTTTCATGTACTTAGCATAAGGATTCATTTTAAGCATATCAGTCAAAAGCATACGCAAAAAGATAGGTCTAATCATTTCAGCAAAGCGCTCAAAATCCCCATCATCCTTTTTCTTGGATGGCTTAGGAGGAAAAGGCATGGGTTTCTGAACCCAAGGATCTCTTTCCTTACCATGTTTCCTAGCAACAAAGTCTCTTTTATCATAACATTGATTCTCTGATTGTGGGTTATCAAGATCAACAGCAGGTTCAATCTCTACATCATTATCATTGCTAGGTTGAGCATCAACATGAACATTATCATTAACATTGTCACTAGTTTCATGTTCATTACCAGATTGTGTTTCAGTATCAGAAATAGAGATATCATTGGGATTCTCATGTGTGTCAGTAATGGGTTCACAAGAAGCATGCAAAGTCCTATCATTTTTCTTTTTCTTCCTTTTAGAAGGACTAGGTGCATCTATATTAGTTCTCTGAGAATCTTGCTCAATTCTCTTAGGGTGGCCTTCAGGATACAAAGGTTCCTGAGTAATTTTACCAGTTCTAGTAGCCACTCTAACAGCATAGTCATTATTCTTACTATTCAATTCATTGAGCAAATCATTTTGAGCTTTAAGTACTTGTTCTACTTGAGTGGTAACCATAGAAGCATGTTTACTAATGAGTTTAAGTTCACATTTAACTCTAGACATATAATCACCCAAGTGTTCAATCATATAAGCATTTTATTTCAATTTTCTACCAAAATAAGCATTGAAATCTTCGCTTATTGTTCTTCGCTTATTTACTTTTCCGTTGTTATTGTTATCATCACTACAAAACACCAAAAATATTACTTTTTCTAGCGTTACCTTTTGCTAACGTTACCACCACTATCATATTACTTTGCTACTAAACACTTTCCTGCAGATACTAAGTTTCTAGGTGTGGTTGAATTGACAACTCAGCTGCTAATACTTGAGAATATTCTTTGGCTCCCCTTGTGTCGAATCAATAAATTTGGGTTGAATACTCTACCCTCGAAAGCTGTTGCGATCCCCTATACTTGTGGGTTATCAAGACTAATTTTTGGCGCCATTGCTGGGGAGCATAGCTCTATTCTTTGAGTTACTTGGGATTTATATCTGCTGGACACTATGAAGAACTTGAGAGATCCAAAAACCAAGATCTATCCCTCAACTACGAGGGGAGGTAAGGAATTGCCATCTAGCTCTGCACTTGATTCACCTTCTGTTATGAGTAAGTTAGCGGCACCTACACCTACTTCTGCTATTCGTTCTGATATATCCCATGTCATTGATGATGCCACTTCTGCTATGCATGATACTTATGATGAAACTGCTTCTATGCCTGATACTACTGTGCCCCTTAGTGAGTTTCTTGATGAACAAATTGCTAGGGCTAGAGAAAAAGAAATTATTGAACCTGAATACGATGATGATAGTGATGATGAAAATATGCCTGTTATTCCTGAGGGTTATCTTTTTGATATGGAATCTTCTGCCGCTATTTTAGCTTGCAAAGATAGATATGAGCTTAAGAGGTTATTAGTTAAATGGAACAAAGAATCACTTAGAGATAAAATGAAACCTGACCCTGCTTTTGCTACTTCACCTATATGTGTTCCTGATAAGGATTATGAATTCTTTGTTGATCCTGATATAATTACTTTGGTTGAATCTAATCTGTTTTATGGCTATGAATCTGAAATTGTTGTGGCACATCTTACTAAGTTAAATGATATAGCTGCCCTGTTCACTAATGATGAGAGATCGCGTTACTTTTATATACTCAAAATATTTCTGTTGTCATTAAAGGGTGATGCTAAGATATTGTTTAATTCTCTTGATCCTGGTTGTGTGCGTAGTCCCCAGGATATGATTTATTACTTCTCTGCTAAATATTTCCCTGCTCATAAGAAACAAGCTGCTTTGAGGGAAATATACAACTTCATGCAAATTAAAGAAGAGAGTCTCCCACAAGCTTGGGGGAGGCTTCTCAAGTTACTTAATGCTTTGCCTGATCATCCTCTTAAGAAACCTGAAATACCTGATATCTTTTATAATGGACTAACCGATGCTTCCAGAGATTACCTGGATAGTTGTGCTGGTTCTCTTTTCAGGGAAAGAACACCGGATGAAGCTGAAATTCTATTGAATAATATGTTGACGAATGAAAATAATTGGGCACCTCCTAAGCCAGCTCCTGAGCCAACTCCTGCTCCAATTACTAAACCTATTCCTAAACCAACTCCGAAGAAGAGAGGTGTTCTATTTCTCAGTCCCGAAGATATGCAAGAGGCAAAGAAATCTATGAAAGAAAAAGGTATTAAAGCTGAAGACATTAAGAATTTACCTCCTATTGAAGAAATACATGGTCTTAATTCACCGCCTGTTGAAGAAACATATGATCTCAATTCTTTATTTACTGAAGAACCTCCTGATCCCGATATCCCGACACAGGTAGTATAGGTAAATTCTCTCTATAGATATGATAAAGCAGAAGTCCCTCCTACTAAAATTGTGTGACGCCCCGTGACCGATGTGCCAGGTGTCCTCTAGTTATTCGCCGTCGTTGCCATGTCATGTGCTTGCGTGTTGCATCTTGTCATGTCATCATGTGCATTGCATCATCATGTTTTCGAAACTTGCATCCGTCCGGGTTCCCCAGTTCCGTCCGTTGTCCGTTCTGAGTCCAGATACACTTGCACGCGCCCACGGCAGGTCCGAATTAGTATTTTATAAGTGGCCGGAGAAGGTTCTCGGAATGGGATGAAAGTTGGCATGCGGTTTTGTTATGTTGTCAGTAGGCCGCCTGTCAAGTTTCATCGCATTCAGAGTTTGTTTGTTAGTCCAACCGTTAAACTATAGCGGCATTATAGCCGGTCTATCGTTGGACGTTTTCGGTCTTCGGAAACAGATGTCGGGCCCTCTCACTCTCTCTTCTCCCCCTCGCAGTCTTGCCACGGCCCACCTAGTCCATCCTCTTTCCCCTCTTCGCTTCCGGAGTTGTCTGATGCGATCGCACGGCCCGAAACCCTCTCTGCTCAGTGCATCAAACCCCCCCTCGCGCGCGCGTCTGAAACCTGTCCCGGACCTGACCCGGACTGTCGCCACCGTTGTGTCCGGATCATCCCCAAACATCTACAAAACATTACCGTTTTCTTATTTGGGCTCCCTAGCCTATTTTTCTCGACCGACCGATTTTGATCGAAGGGACGAGTTAGCCCTTAACCTAAACTCATCTGATATAAATATCAGATCAAACCCTAGCCTATCATGTCCCATCCTCCGAATCCCTCCGCCGCCACTCTCTCTGGTTCCCCTGGGGATCACCAGCGAACCAACCAGAGCCTCCACCTTCTCCTCGGTCTCCCCACCAGCCCAAAAGAAGCGCTCAAACAAGTCTCCTCCTTCCTCGGGAGCGATCCAGATCCTACCAGGCCATCCCCTGATCCCCTCCTCTCGATCCAACCACCTCGACCTCGCCGGAGCCACCGCCCGGTGCATCAGGCCGGCCTCCCTCACCCTGCGCCTGTGTCTCTTCTCCCTTCCCTTCCCTTTCTCTCTCTCCCTCTCATCTCCTTGCTTCCTCTCTCTCGCAGGGATCACAACGACACATGGAGCTCCGTGGCCGCCCGATGCTCAAATCATCACCGGGAACCGCTCCTCCGCCTTGGGTCCACCCAGATCAGGACCGCCCCGGCCTTCCTCGCACCTCCTGACGGCAAGCGCCGCCACCTTGCCCTTCGCTGAGATGACGAGGACGAGGACACCAAGCCCCCTGTGCTCGCCGTCGCCTCGCGTGGTCTTCTCGACCCTCCGTCAGCCCGCCATGGCCTTGTAGCTCCCTTCCGCCTCCTCGCTCGGTTCCAGCCGTTCTGCGCCATCCCCGCCGTCAAGCTCCACACCACCGGAGACCTCCAACGACAACCTCGGCCTCGTGTGTCCGCGCGCCTGGGATGCCGCTCGTTTGCCCGTTGACCGAGAGCACGGCTGGAGACGGCCGGTCCCCTGCCTCTTCGTCAGCCATGTCACCGTTGTCCAAGGCCAGCCGCACCTGCACCTCGCCGGCGACCCACAGGAGCCCCGCCAGTGATCCTCGACGCCGTCCTCTGCTTCGCCCGCAGGAGGATGAGCGCTCGCCCGGGTGCGTTGACCGCGTCCAGCTGCAATCGACTGCGACCCGAGCTGGCCTTTTTCCCTGCTCGCCCGCCAGGCCTGCATGCACTCCTCCAGCAAGGCCTGCTGCAGTCCACTGAAACGGGCCAAGGCCCACTAGGTGAGGCCACACCCAGCGCCCCATCTATTGTTTTTTTCCTGTTGGGCTTGTCCTAGTTTCGGCCCATATACAGTGTTTTTTCCCTGTCTGCGATTTAGTCTTTATCCAGTGCTTTTCTGTTTTGCAGAAAACCCCTTCATGATCATTCATTTAATAACTTCACAACCGTGCATCGGATCTAAATAATTTATATATGTAACTTGTTTAGAATTTCATCTAGTTTCACAATATCCAACTTTCATGCATGTTTAAAATGTTTAAAATGATGTTTGATTAAATTTGCTCCTATGCCATGCTAAAATGCTTTAATTAATAACTAATTAACCGTAGCTCCGAACTTAATAAACTTTATATGTAAATGGGGTTGAAAAATGCCTAGATTATCATGGTGGCTTTACTTTGTATGTTTAATAACTCTAAAATTGTGTTTAGGGCAGAACAGTACCAAACCTAATATATGCATATGAGGAGTTTCCAGACTTGTGGTTTGTTGTTCGGGCCTCATTTAAACTTGCCTAGATTAGATAGTTTCATCATGTTTCACCTCTTGCCATGCTAACAACATTTAATCTTGTTGGGTACATAACCGAGAGAGAACTAAATAAGTCATGTGGTGTTTTCTTCAATATGCAACTCTGTTGCATAATGAGCTCCACTTAATTTGTAGGATTGTTTGTGCACTTTTTCATGCCATGCTTCATTAAACCGGACATGCATCATACTTGATTGTGCATCATGCCATGTTTATGTGGTGGTTGTTTTACTATGATTGTTTGCTTCTTTCCGGTGTTGCTTCTTCGGGTTGGTTCCGATAACGTCGTGTTGTGAGGATCCGTTCATCTACGTTCGTTTGTCTTCTTCATGGACTCGTTCTTCTTCCTTGTAGGATCTCAGGCAAGATGACCATACCCTCGAAATCACTTTTATCTTTGCTTGCGAGTTGCTCACTCTTTTGCCATGCCTATGCTGCGATACCTACCACTTTCTTATCATGCCTCCCATATTGTTGAGCCAAGCCTCTAACCCACCTTGTCCTAGCAAACCGTTGATTGGCTATGTTACCGCTTTGCTCAGCCCCTCTTATAGCGTTGTTAGTTGCAGGTGAAGATTGAAGTTTGTTCCTTGTTGGAACATGGAGATGTTGTTCCTTGTTGGAACATGTTTACTTGTTGGGATATCACAATATATCTTATTTAATTAATGCATCTATATACTTGGTAAAGGGTGGAAGGCTCGGCCTTATGCCTGGTGTTTTGTTCCACTCTTGCCGCCCTAGTTTCCATCATATCGGTGTTATGTTCCCCGATTTTGAGTTCCTTACGCGGTTGGGTAATAATGGGAACCCCTTGACAGTTCGCCTTGAATAAAACTCCTCCAGCAATGCCCAACCTTGGTTTTACCATTTGCCACCTAGCCTTTTCTTTCCCTTGGGTTCTGCAGACTCAAGGGTCATCATTATTTTAACCCCCCCGGGCCAGTGCTCCTGTGAGTGTTGATCCAACCTGTCAGCTGCCGGTGGCCACCAGGGGCAACTCTGGGCTGGCCTACTCGTACCTAGGACAATCTGAGTGTGCCCTGAGAAAGAGATATGTGCAGCTCCTATCGGGATTTGTCGGCACATTCGGGCGGTGTTGCTGGTTTAGTTTTACCTTGTCGAAATGTCTTGTAACCGGGATTCCGAGTCTGATCGGGTCTTCCTGCTAGATGGTCTATTCCTTCATTGACTGTGAGAGCTTGTCATGGGCTAAGTTGGGACACCCCTGTAGGGATTTGAACTTTCGAAAGCCGTGCCCGTGGTTATGGGTAGATGGGAATTTGTTAACATCCGGTTGTAGAAAACCTGAAGTTGACCTTAATAAAAATGCATCAACCGCATGTGTTACCGTGATGGTCTCTTTCCGGCGGAGTCCGGAAAGTGAACATGGTTTTCGAGTTATGTTTGACGTAGGTTGTTCTAGGATCACTTCTTGATCATATTTTCTCGATCGTGCTTTGCCTTCTCTTCTCGCTCTCATTTGCGTATGTTAGCCACCATATATGCTAGTCGCTTGCTGCAGCTCCACCTCATGCCTTTACCTTACCCATAAGCTTAAATAGTCTTGATCGCAAGGGTGCGAGATTGCTGAGTCCCCGTGGCTCACAGATACTTCCAAAACCAGCTTGCAGGTGCCGATGAGTCCGTGCAGATGACGCAACCAAGCTCAAGGAGGAGCTCGTTGAAGATCTTGTCCTTTATGTTGTTTCGTTCTAGTTGATCAGTAGTGGAGCCCAGTTGGGGTCGACCAGGGACCTTGTCACATTTGGGGTTCTTCTTTTATTTTGGTTCCATAGTCGGACCTTGATTGTATTTGGTTGTTGTAATGCTTTATTCATGTAATTGTGTGAAGTGGCGATTGTAAGCCAACTATGTATCTTTTCCCCTATTGTATTACATGGGTTGTGTGAAGATTACCTCACTTGCGACATTGCTTTCAATGCGGTTATGCCTCTAAGTCGTGCTTCCACACGTGGGAGATATAGCCGCATCGAGAAAATGCTTATATGATTAGACGCTTGGGTGATTATATGGCTGATATTAAAGGTGAACTTAAACTTGTTAGCAAACATACTTAAGGCTCAAAAAGAAGTGCTTAATGAAATGAATAGTAAGAAAAATGATTATGCTGTTAGAGTGGCTACTAGAACTGGTAGAATGACTCAGGAACCTTTGTATCCTAAAGGCCACCCTAAGAGAATCGAGCAAGATTCTCAAAGAAATAATATTGATGTTCCAAGTTCTTCTAAAAAGAAGAAGAAGAAAAATGATAGAACTGTGCAAACTTCTAGTGAACCTATTGCTGAACCACCTGATAATCCAAATGATATTTCTATGTCTGATGCTAAAACACAATCTGGTAATGAACATGAACCTAGTGAAAATATTAATAATGATGTTCATGATGATGCTCAACCTAGTAATGATAATGATGTAGAAATTGAACCTGCTGTTGATCTTGATAACCCACAATCAAAGAATCAATGTTATGATAAAAGAGACTTTATTGCTAGGAAACATGGTAAAGAAAGGGAACCTTGGGTTCAGAAACCCATGCCCTTTCCTCCGAAACCATCCAAGATAAAGGATGACGAGGATTTTGAGTGCTTTGCTGAAATGATTAGGCCTATCTTTTTGCGTATGAGATTAACTGATGTGCTCAAAAGAAATCCTTACGCTAAATATACGAAGGATATCATTACTAATAAAAGAAAGATACTGGAAGCTGAGATTTCCACCATGCTTGCTAATTATACTTTTAAGGGTGGAATGCCAAAGAAACTTGGAGACCCCGGAGTACCTACTATACCTTGCTCCATTAAAAGAAATTATCTGCTTTATGTGATCTTGGAGCCGGTGTTAGTGTTATGCCTCTCTCTTTATATCATAGACTTGACTTGAATAAGCTGACACCTGCTGAAATATCTTTGCAAATGGCTGATAAATCAACTGCTATACCTGTCGGTATTTGTGAGGATGTGCCTGTTGTGGTTGCAAACGTTACTATTTTAACGGATTTTGTTATACTTGATATTCCCGAGGATGATAGTATGTCTATTATTATTGGAAGACCTTTTCTTAATACTGCAGGGGTTGTTATTGATTGCAACAAAGGCAATGTCACTTTTCATGTAAATGGTAATGAGCATACGGTACACTTTCCGATGAAACAACCTCAAGTTCATAGTATTAACTCTATTGGAAAAATTCCATCGATTAGGTTTTGAATTTCCTATTCCTACTATCAAAAAGAAATACGATATACTTATTATAGGGGATGTGCATATCCTCGTTGAGGTAACTTAGTGTTACTCGAAATTTCTCCGGTTTCATGATTATCGGAATGAGTTTGTTAACAAGACTTGATCAACCTTGTTAGTGGATTCTTTTTGATGAGCATGAGATGGATGAAACTAGAAGCACAAACTTCTGTAACCCACTTTTACTTTCTGTTATTTATATTAAATAAAGTAAAAATAGTATTTTCAGTCTATTTCCTGACTTATCCGTGAATATAAAAATATCCCGAAAATAAAAGTCCTCAGAACGACATGCCAATTTAATATGATTTTTTCGGGAATATTTGAGGATTTACTGTGCAAAAATTACTGCGGGAGGAGCTGCCACCTGGCCACGAGGGTGGTGCCCCCCCCCCTCTAGGGTGCGCCCCCTGCCTCGTGGGCCATGGTGGCCCTCCTCCACTAATCCCAGCACCCATCTTCTTCCTCTGTCTCACACAAACCCGAAAAACCAACTCAAGCACGAGTTCCAGCCACTTTTGCTGTGATTTTCGATCTCCTTGCTCAAAGCACCTCTCGCAAAACTGCTTGGGGAGATTGTTCCTTGGTATGTGACTCCTCCATTGTCCAATTAGTTTTTGTTCTAGTCCTTTATTCTTTGCAAATTTGTGCTGCATAGGTGACCATGTTCTTGAGCTTGCATGTCAAATTTATATGGTTACAAGTAGTTCTAATGCTTGATATAGGTTCTAGGCACTTGTAGGAGTAGTTGCTATCAATATTATTGAAGTTGGTTCACTTTTGTTTGAAGTTACTAAAAATTTCAGATTGTTTCAGAAAAATAATGAGGAGATTTTTGAGGGGCTCGTCGAGCCAAAGCTCGAAGGAAAAGGCACCGAAGCCTAAGTATAATTTGCCGCGCACCACAGAGATTCGGGCGTGTGAATGGCCTTCTGATGATTTCTTGAGAGCAGCCTGTATCTATGAAGATTTTCATGAATTGGCTCATAATGTAGGCCTCACCGCTTTCCTCCATGACCAATGCGACCAGTATCTCTTACTCACAAATACTTTTGTGCAAAACTTTCATTTTCATTCTAGGAACTCACCACCTACGGTGGAGTTTCATTTATATGCTGAGCATAAGGAGATGTCACTTTATGATTTCTGTCGGATTTGTTTAATCCCTTTTGAGGGCAAGACAGAAGAACCACATCATGATGATGTGGCTGCGTTTATTGATACTATCACTGTAGGAGAAACTAGAAAGGTTTCCGATGCACGAATCACTAGCATACATTTTTCCTGTTTTACGTTACTTTGCATTATTTGCTAGTAGTTGTTTAATTGGACGCGGAAACAGTGGAAACCTTAGTGTCTCTAATATAATTATTCTGCACCATGGTTTATATAGTGATAACACTTTTAGTATGGGCGGTATTATTGCTAGACGGTTAAGTATGAACCGTACTAAGGGTCCCATCATTGGAGGCGTCTATGCCACACGCCTAGCTGCACATTTTAACATACCTATTAGGCATGCTGAGAAGGAAGAAAAGGTGCTACCCCGTGTTTATCTAGATCATAAAGGTATGGTGGCACGTGATTTTATTGTTAAGAATAGGGCAGGAGAGCTTAAATATCAATTGTTCTTTAACAAACATCATCCTGAGACTATTATCCTGCCTGCTCCTTCTTTGTTTAATTTTGTAGGACCCTACCTCATTACATGGGCTGCCGTCCAAGCTTACAAGAATCCTGCACCAGCCCTGGAACAGGAGCCACAAGATGAGCCTCCACGACAATCTGTTTATTCTTGGGATCCAGAGATGACTGTCAGCCAGTGGCAGTCAGATCATCTTCTTCATCACAGTATGATCCCAACTATTCTTCCTCATCACAGTACGACCCCAACAACTATTATTATGGATATCCACCAGGCCAGCCGTGGCCATAGACCAACATAGGCCAAAAACCTAAGCTTGGGGGAGTACGGATTTCTCACCGACATTACATTTATGCTCACACACACTCATTGCTAGATATCGGTGCTCATACTTTTTCATTGTAATATCCATGCTAGTTTATTTTGTTTTTCCTGCTTTCTTCTTGTGTGTTTGTTAAACCTTAAGAAAACCAAAACAAAAAAATTAGTAGTAGTTTATTTTTCTGCTAGAGTAGTAATAATTAAAAAGAAAACCCAAAAATATTTCCCGTTCTTCTTTTGCTTGTTGGGAGCTTTCCCGTGTAAATAGTTTTATTTCTTTTCTTTTATTTGGGGGTCAGTAGGAGAAGACCATAATTAAATTGTTGAAGTGGCCCTTATATGCATTATTGTTGATTTAACCCAGATCCCATATTGCCTTGTCTTCTCCTGTTTATTGAATGCTCGCAAATTCCAGCTTAGTCCAATGCACGTGCACCCTTATTATTATTCACACCATTCGGTCGTGCAAGTGAAAGGCAATTATGATGATATATGATGGACTGACTGAGATGAGAAAAGCTGGTATGAACTCGACCTCTTTTGTTTTTGTAAATATGATGAGTCCCTCGTTCTTGATTCAGCTTATTATGAATAAACATGTTTGCACTGACAATTAGAGATCATAGTTGCTTGTGCCATGCTTGATTAGCTATGAGTTATAATGGTTTACCTTGTGTGCCAACATGCTATTGAGATGATTATGATGTGGTATGATGGGGTGGTATCCTCCTTTGAATGATTTAAGTGACTTGACATGGCACATGTTCACGCATGTAGTTGAAACAAAATCAACATAGCCTTCACAGTATTTATATTCATGGTGGATTATATCCTACTCATGCTTGCATCCAATGTTTATTAATTTTAATGCATGTATATGGCTGTTGTCGCTCTCTAGTTGGTAGCTTCCCAGTCTTTTGCTAGCCTTCACTTGTACTAAGCGGGAATACTGCTTGTGCATCCAATCCCTTAAACCCCAAAGTTATTCCAGATGAGTCCACCATACCTTCCTATATGCGGTATCTACCTGCCGTTCCAAGTAAATTTGTATGTGCCAAACTCTAAACCTTCAAATAAACATTCTATTTTGTATGCTCGAATAGCTCATGTATCAACCAAGGCTGTCATTATCTTCCGTGTTAGGCGGGTTATTCTCAAGAGGAGTGGACTCCGCTCCTCACTCACGAGAAAATGGTTGGTCACCGGGATGCCCAGTCCCATGCTTTATGCAAACTAAATCAAAATTAATTGCAAAAAAACTCCCCCTGGGACCTGATGTATGTTGGAGGCACTTGTTGTTTCGAGGAAGCCATGGATTGATGCTTGTTGGTGGAGGGGGAGTATAAACTTTACCATTCTGTTTGGGAACCGCCTATAATGTGTTTAGCATGGAAGATATCACCATCTCTTAGTTGTTATGTTGACAATGAAAGTATACCGCTCCAAATACAATTTATCTCTATTTCAAAACCGACCTCTGGCACCTCTACAAATCCCTGCTTCCCTCTGCAAAGGGCCTATCCATTTACTTTTATGTTGAATCATCACCCACTTATTAAAAAGCACTAGCTGGAGAGCACATCTGTCATTTGTATTCATCACTGTTAATTTATATTGGGTGTGACTATGATTGGATCTCTTTTACCATGAATTACAATGTCTAGTCAGTCCTTGATCTTTAAAGGTGCTCTGCATTTATGTTTTGCGGTCTCAGAAAGGGCTAGCGAGATACCATCTTGTTATATCATATTATGATTGCTTTGAGAAAGTGTTGTCATCCGAGATTTATTATTATGACTTGCTAGTTGATTGTGCTATTGATATGAGTTATCATGAGACCTGAGAATTATTGCAAATGTGGTTAGTTATGATCTATGCTGAAAACTTGAATGCTGTCTTGACATAGTTACAACAACAAGAGCAAACAGAGTTTGTAAAAGTTTTTCTTTCTTTCTTTCAGTTTGTCAACTGAATTGCTTGAGGACAAGCAAGGGTTTAAGCTTGGGGGAGTTGATTTGTCTCCGTCGTATCTACTTTTCCAAACACTTTTTCCCTTGTTTTGGACTCTAACTTGTATGATTTGAATGGAACTAACCCGGACTGACGCTGTTTTCACCAGAATTGCCATGGTGTTGTTTTATGTGCAGAAAATAAATATTCTCAGAATGACCTGAAACTCCACGGAACATCTTAGAAAAAACAATAAAAAATCCTCGCCAAAGATGAAGACTGGGGGCCCACACCCTTCTCACGAGGGTGGGGGGCGCCCCCCCCAGGGCGCGCCCCCCTACCTCGTGGGCCCCCCGGATGCCCTCCGACGCCAACTCCAACTCTATATATTTGCTTTCGGAGAGAAAAACATCAGCGAGAAGAAATCATCGCATTTTACGATACGGAGCCGCCGCCAAGCCCTAAAACCTCTCGGGAGGGCTGATCTGGAGTCCGTTCGAGCCTCCGGAGAGGGGGATTCGTCGCCATCGTCCTCATCAACCATCCTCCATCACCAATTTCATGATGCTCACCGCCATGCGTGAGTAATTCCATCGTAGGCTTGCTGGCCAGTGATGGGTTGGATGAGATTTATCATGTAATCGAGTTAATTTTGTTAGGGTTTGATACCTAGTATCCACTATGTTCTGAGATTGATGTTGCTATGACATTGCTATGCTTAATGCTTGTCACTAGGGCCCGGGTGCTACGATTTCTGATCTAAACCTATTATGTTTTCATGAATATATGTGAGTTCTTGATCCTATCTTTCAAGTCTATAGTCACCTACTATGTGTTATGATCCGGCAACCCCGAAGTGACAATAATCGGGACCACTCCCGGTGATGACCATAGTTTGAGGAGTTCATGTATTCACTATGTGCTAATGCTTTGTTCCGGTTCTCTATTAAAAGGAGGCCTTAATATCCCTTAGTTTCCAATAGGACCCCGCTGCCATGGGAGAGTAGGACAAAAGATGTCATGCAAGTTCTTTTCCATAAGCATGTATGACTATATACGGAATACATGCCTACATTACATTGATGAATTGGAGCTAGTTCTGTGTCACCCTATGTTATGACTGTTACATGATGAACCGCATCCGGCATAACTATCCATCACTGATCCGGTGCCTACGAGTTTTCCATATACTGGTTCTCGCTTGTTTAATTTCCCGCTGCTACTGTTACAATCACTACAAAATACCAAAAACATTACTTTTGTTGTCTTTACTTTTGTTGCTGCTACCACCACTATCATATTACTTTGCTACTAAACACCTTGCTGCAGATACTAAGTTTCCAGGTGTGGTTGAATTGACAACTCAGCTGCTAATACTTGAGAATATTCTTTGGCTCCCCTTGTGTCGAATCAATAAATTTGGATTGAATACTCTACCCTCGAAAGCTGTTGCGACCCCCTATACTTGTGGGTTATCAGGGTCCCGCTGTCAGGTGGAGGAATAATTATTTTGCAGGTAATAAGGAGGCACTTCCTTGCTGCGGCCGTGGACCCAGCTGTCAGCCGCTCCACATACAGTCCATGTCCAATGGAAGTTGTTCCTTGACCACGTTGACCACGCCGCGCCGAGAGCACCAGGGCGGTGGACGACGGCGAGGCCTAGGAAGGGGACGACACGGAGCCGGGGGAGATGTGGCAGTGGATGCCCACGCGTAGAGGAGTACGAGGGTTCACTGGTTTGCTGCGGTGTGAGGCTGCCGTCGCCGCAGAATAACATGGGGTGTGGGTGAGTAGAGGGATGGCCTGGCCAGCGGTGGGAGTAGTAGGGGGCGGTGAGGCCTCCGCCGCATCGCAGCCAGCCATGGGAGGCAGGAGCACGAGGCACGACCGGCGCTGGTTTGGGCGGCTGGAGCAAGAAGACCAGAGGCTGAAGAAGCACTACGGCCGTTGGATGGACATCGTACGGTCACTGGAGCTAGAATCGTGCATATTGACTAAGTTGACAAAGCCCTCCATCCCCATCAACTTAGTATGCCCACAAGTTAGCCTGCCACTATACTGGGTCCTAGCTAACAGGGGGAGTATTCATTTTTTTTGTGCGTAATAAGGAGGCACTTCCTTGCGTGCGAAGATATAGTTGGTGGGTCCGAGCTGTCAGTGGCGGTAACATTTTTTTCGTGAAATACAGAGGCCCTTTCGGTGGGTCCCTGATGTCAGGTGGAGGAATCATTATTTTGCGCGTAATAAGGAGGCATTTCCTTGCGTGCGGCCGTTGACCCAGCCGTCGGCCTCTCCACGTAAAGTTCACTTCAGATGCATGTCGGTCATTGACCATGTTGACCAGGCCGCCCGAGAGCACCAGGGCAGTGGACGACGGCGAGGCCTAGGAAGGGAACGACATGGAGGCAGGGAAGACTCGGCAATTCTTTCCCATGCGGAGGGGAGTACGACTGTACGAGGGTTTACTGGTTCGTCTGCCGTCACCGGAGAATAACAGCAGGTGTGGGTGAGTAGAGGGATGGCTAGGCCAGCGATGGAAGTACGGGTGGGCGGTAAGGCCTGCGCGGTAGCAGAGCCGACCGCGGGGAGGAGAGAGCAGGCAGTCCCGTCGGCGCCTGTTTGAGCGGCTGTGGCAGGAATAGCAGAGATTGAAGAAGCACGACGGACGTTGGATGGCCATCCAACAGTCACTGCTTGTGCGTCAACCTTTTTTCAGGAAAGCCTCAAATCTGTGGAAAACAGCATACAACCCATTTGCTAATTCTTAAGGTTTTTTTGGAGCCCATATTCTTTTTGTTAGCATTACAGCCCATATTGTGGCCACGGTTAAAAAATTATACGAAATTTTGCATATTTCGGTGCGGTCCGAACTGTTTTTAATCCCGAAATTTCGACTCACATTCAAACTGATTTTAAAAATAAATGTATATCAATATAAAATCCAACAAATTCTCCATGCATAAAAATTAATGTAATTTAAAATCTTGAAATGAAAAAAAAAGATATTTGAAACTAATTGCCGGTTTGATGTGTTTTAAAAATGTACAACCCATTTCTCATTACTGATGGGCCATTTTCTCGGCCAGCTAAATGAAAGCTCAACTCGTCTTGAAAGATCTGCAGCCCAACAGGCCTGACAAAGCGACTTACTTGGCAAATCACAAAAAAACTAGGATGTGGCCGTGGACCCAGCTGTCAGTCCATTTATTTTTTAGTCCATTTGGTGGGCTGGGTGAAACAATGATGTAGCATCTATGCAGCCCATTTAAATCCCATTTGCATTTTTCTCGAAAGCAGCGGACTTGCTGGGCTGGGTGAAAATATCATGTTGGGCTAGACGGAGAAATGTTATAAAAACATAAACACATGATTGCACGTCAGTAAAATCTTTGCAAGCTTATGTACGCAATCACTAGGAGTTAACTTTCCAAGTTATATATTATAATTATTATTTTGTAACAGCTTTCAACTTACAAAATAAAAATATCATTTTAATTTGATGAGTTAATAGTACGTGGGGTATTATTATTTTTTAGGCTAGACGTGGGACAGTTGAGTTGGTTCTAGGGGAAAGTACTGGGAGAAAACTTAGTTTACATCGAAAAAGAAAGTGGGAGAAAATTCAGAGACCTGCTGGGTCCACCTTAGGAGGGGAATATGTTGGGAGGAAGGAGATTCAAAGCACGACAGCCGAGTGAACTAGTTTTTTTACGGACAAGTGAACTAGTTTACATACATAAGCAAATTGCCACTAAAAAAAGCAATCAGGTTAATGGGTTCTTAAAAGAAATATTTCGGACAAAACAGATAATTACGACACATAGGCTAATGCATGAAACACTCACATGATAAATGTGCTTATAAACAGATAAAGTACAACATCTAGACATTCCTGGCACGCTTGATCATGACGCTGCGGCTGTTCGTGTACTCCTCGGTTACGGGAAGCAGACACGCCCTCATGTCCAAGATCTGCATGTACATGCCATAGCATGCGTATGTGCCCTTGGCCGCGTAGGTTATGTAGGCTAGATTCAGAGGTACCTCCCACGTGTTCAGGTCATCTTCTTTCATGTTGGCGTATCAGGGGTCGATGATGGTCTCAGCAAGGTCAACCATGGAGTCCTTCTCCTGCCCGTTGCTGATGATCTTGTATTGCTTCTGGATGTCGACAAGCTTGTTGCACCAGATTGCCGAATCGTTGCGTTCTTCCTTCTCTCCACCGTAGCGAAGGTGCAGTCAGCGCTGCCGATGAAACGGGCGAATGCTCCAGAACCTGGTGCAGCCATAGGACTGAGGCGAGGCAGAGCTTCACCGAGTCTGTATCATTGGTGTACATCACATTCAACTTGGTGCAGCCATAGTACTAAACGGCGAACTCAAAGGGGAACTCCTTGCTGAAGTCCATATCCAGCAGGCTCACCCCTCGGATCGCCATTGGAGTCTCTTCGAGTGAACGAGTGTGTAGGCGGCGGCAACAGTTCGTTTTTAGCTCTTGGGGAACTGGATTCAACAGTAAGCTGAGTGTGTACATGCGAGAACAGTTACTACCCTCCCTCGTCCGCTGCACGCCCGACAGAAGATGCACCCTCGGCCACACATCGGTTCACGAGCGGGTCTGTATTGGTACTGTAATAACAGGAGTTAGTGGTCACTTTACTTAAATTTAATTAGCTTTAATAGAAATTTGTACTTAAAACAAGCAATGCATTCGCTCGTTCTATCAGTGCCACAGGATCAACATGCACAACAATTAGAATTATTATTCTCAGGACGCACATGATCATCACATTTGTCGCACTTTCACAATAGAAAATACTACCGAGTTTGAACTGTTTGTTATGGTTGTTGTCCTCTGCATCATCATGCTGTGTTTCCCAGCTTGCAAGATCCAGAACCAACAAATAAGATCCAAATAATAAGTACAACAAAGATGCCTACACATCTCATTGATTCCCAGCTTGCAAGATTCAGAACCAACAAATAAGATCCAAATAATAAGTACAACAAAGATGCCTACACATCTCACTGATTCCCAGCTTGCAAGATTCAGAACCAACCCATTAGAGCCTTTTGATAAAGTGAATATCGGGATTAAATCCATCTTGGCTAGCCATGTCATACAATCGAAGAACTTGGCTAATGCTCTTGACCGTCACAACATCTGTAGTTGAGTATTCCTGTTTGCACAGCATGTTTGCACATCACAAACAAGGAGACAGGAGAGCATGCTTTCGCTTTAATAGCGGCCTCCTTGAACTCAACCTCCAGCTCTACTTGGATGAGGTCTGGATGGAGTTCCATGATTCAATTCATGTGCCTTTTTCTGCAGTTCACCTGAAATGAAGCAAAGATTGCATCATTCAGCTAGCAAGAAGTACTTGCTCTTGTGAGCTGGCAGGTTCTTCTTTAGTAGTTGCACTAAAATTGAGGAACATTAAGGTTGGCTGTCCGGCTCATGTAAGGTGCAACTATAATTTTCTTATCCTTTTGTGCAGTTCCACTAAAATAAAGTGCCATTGTGGTGACAGTGATGGATCCATCTTGCAAAGGCTAATAAAATGTTGCACGAGATTACCACCAGAACTTGACGAAGATTTTGGAAACTCCAATCACCATTTTGTGCAGTTCCACCAAAATTGAGAGATGGTGCCCACGTGACATTTTAGTTGAACTGCACAAGACACTCATTCCAAAAAAAGTGTTTTCTGCAGTTCACCAAAAGGTCACAATAGCAACAAGGTGAAATGGATATCCCTATCTACACAAAAAGATAGAAAGTAAATAGTTGTTGGTCAATAAGAATATATGAAACATATACAAAATGAAAAGAAGCATCTTAATTATGTTCATGGCAATCACACAAGGACAATAGAAATTTTAAAATGTCAGCGATGCTTCATGTTACCAGAAGCATTACGATCAAAATGAGATTCCTCAAATATGGGATTACTTTAATGGTGGCATTGCTTGTTTACCAGACACAGTAAATCAACAGCAGCTAAAGAGTTGGTTTAAGGGCATGGGACCCTGGGGACACCAAGACACTCAGCAGCGTAAAGGAGCAACTTACTTATCATACTAGGGAAAACAACAGGAGTGCTATTGTACTATGTAAGGGCAGCAAATCTAATCCTGAAAACCTTTTACTATGTGAGGGCAGCAAATCTAATCCTGGAGACCTTTTACTATGTGACGGCAGCAAATCTGATCCTGAGACCTTTTACTTTGTGAGGGCAGCAAATCTAATCCTGGAGACCTTTTACTATGTGATGGCAGCAAATCTAATCCCGGACATACTTTGTTGACTTGTCCACCAGCCGCCACTTTCTATCCTTTTTCAACCAATAATAGATCTGTTCCTTATCCAGTTTGTACTGCGTTTTCCCATCATTTCCCTTTTCAACCAAGCGACCGGTTGGGTATCCGGTCTCTACTACTTTCACCATATTATTTCCTCTTTGAATCAAGTCTGGGATTCATGCTACAACTTTCCCCCCTTTCTTCGTTGTTTGAACAAAGCCCTAGATTCGAATGCATGAAGTAGCTTTACCTCTAATAATACAAAAAGTTTAGGTGGCTTTGGAAGAGCTGATGGGAGTAGAAAAAGATGCACATGCAGACATGTGGGGCGCTGGGGCAGTAGAGCAAGGCCGCTTTCGAAGAACTTATACCTGAGGGTCGCCGGGATGTCGGCGGCGGCAGGTCGGATCTGCGGACAATACAGCAGGGAGGAAGAAGGGCCGGAGGACCTCCCGAGCCGGCCATGTGTCAGAGAGAATGGCACGGGCAGAGGATCGGGCCCCTCCGGCAGCTGTGGGTTTCCTTCCTCGGCGGCGATGACCGCGTGAATGATGCACCTTTTAGTCCTCTACACACACCGGCCGACGGGATCTGATCGGATCTGTGACCAGCGGTGAGCAGAGAGAAAATGTCGCTACCGCTGTCTTGTTTATATCTGGAGAGGATGAGAGAATGAAGAGAGCAACCCTAGTAAAGAAAGCGCTCAGGCCCCTGCGTCCATATATAGTGGAGTGATTATCTTTTTTCTCTCCACAACAAGCGTTTCAATTTGTGTAGTGGCACCGAAGAAAAGAAACTCTCTATTTAAGGTGACTACTGTACGACTCCTACTTACTACCAGTAGTACTACAGTATTGTTCACTTGTGCTCCCCGCTCCTCCATTCATTGAACAACCCCACGAGTGAATAAACATACAGTAAGAACTGTATTTATATAGAACAAACAAGCTCGAACTGTTTTCGCGTAGTTAAAAGTTGAGGGCGGGGCTTTTCTCGGGCAGTACGCGCGGCAGTTTTCTGGTAGGGCCAGAAGACTATTTTAAAAAAATTTAAAACTTCGAGACGGCCACATAGCATGGAGCCGACCCCAACGATTTTAAGCTTACAGGCACGGTACATGCTATCCTAGACTACTATACACATGAAACTGCCACACGAGCGTCCGGGCTGCGCTTGGCTCTTCGCCTCTTCAGGAAGTCGAACAATGATGGAATACTACTGCACTGGAGGAGTACTAAAGTACGCATCTGGCCATATGACACCAATTGAACTGCTGCATGTCCACCGCGTGCGGGAGGGAGAGCGTGTAGCGAAAGCTTCTCCTAGTCTTGCTAGCCACCACGCTCATGGGCGAGGGAGGGACGCTCCTGCCTTTGCGTGTATGACAGGTGGTCCCTACAGGTGTGTGGCCAACCTGTCATACAACCAAAGGCATGTGCAGTTAAGTCCGCGAGCGAGAGGATAATCAAACTTCTCATTGATGTACAAGTTGACGCGACACATCAAAGCACTGCACTCGATATATTTCAATAATTTGCATGTGTGACTCCCAGATGCAGAGGCCGAGGGTCATCATCCTCCTTTTTGAGAAAAAATAGATGCGTGTGTGAGAGGATGAGTGCGTGCGTGCACCTATTCTCTTCCTGTATAATGTACTACTAAACTCAGAGTACAAGTTTTTGTGGGTGTCACGATGGTGCGTGCGAGAAGTCCCGAGAGATAGGTTTAATGCATTAATTGCAATGCATGCATGCATAAAGTACATGCATTGGTCAATTTTCTCTTAATACTTGCATGCAATGATTTAATGCACCTTGGAATTTGAACATGTGTTGGGGACAACCAAATTGAGCATTATAAAATGGAAAAACTAAAATTTTGCGATAAGCCCTATAAAACAGGAGTAGAAAAAGAAGTACTCCATCCGGGAATAGTGCCGCACTTCGAAACTAGAACCGTCAATAAATTTTGAGCTTCTGTATCATCACATTCCAAATTACTCCACGCTATATTGAATTGCAAACCTGTTCACACCGATCACAACCTAAACAATTTCCCACTTAGGAGCGTATTAGTACTCGGTTATAAATACTAGTATGCCAAGATGACTGCACATTCCTCCTCAACTCCTCATACACAAAAACAAACAAGTCATTCAGCATCCTTCCCTTGCGTCTGCCATGGCCAGCGTGAGTTCTGGGTCGAGAGATTGCCACCAGGGAGAGGCGAGCATCGAAGCGGAAGCACGAGAGATGTCCCGCCTCGCTGCGAGAGCTGCCGACATGTCCCGCCGCACGGAAGTAGCAGCACGTTGGTCCCGCCGCGCCGTCGATGCAGCAGACTGGTTCGGCCGCGCCGCGGAAGCAGCAGAGATGTCCCGCCGCGCCACGAATGTAGTAGAGATGTCCCGCCGCGCCGCGGCAGCCTGGGAAAATTTCTCGCGGGCACGCGACGACTGTTACAGGCGCATGCATGCGATCGTCCATAGCCAAACGGATCAGATCTCCCGCTCAGCGAGGTTGCAGAACGACATGATAGCCTCGTTTGAACAGGCTACCGGCGTCATCCGGCAACAAAGGGAGGGCAATGAGAGGCTCCGGGCTGAGCGCGACCTGCTGAGGGAGAAGATCGTCTGAAGTGCAGACCCGCAGGAGGAGACTAGTGCCTTGTTGAAGAAACTTATGGACGAGAATGACATGCTCCGCAACGAGCGCCAAAGGCTGGTGGAGGAATCTGTGGATGTTCTCAAGCAGCGTCTTGAGGACACGAAAGAGCTCATTGTCACTCCCCGCGGAGACTAGTTTTCTAGTTTCTTTTGATGTAATAATCGGTTTAGGATGTGGATTGTGTCGTCGGTTGTGAAATGTTGGGTTCTAGCATGGATGTTTGGCCTTTGTTGGCCTCTTGGGATGTTGCGATTTCAATCTGGTAGCTTTTAGTCCTTCGTGTTAGGCTGGAGTTATGCTGAACTTCTTGTGAATTGTGGTGGTTTTCAGTAATGAAAATCGGAAGGGGAAAGCCCTTCTTTGATCAAAAAATTTTTAATCGTCCTTTTATATTCATCAGTCTTGCTATAAGTCGCTGTAGATGATATATAGGTCCGTCGGATCTTACATCCATATCCGTGCTTTCAGATTTACTTTTTTCTCTCTTAAATCTCAGTCGAGTGAGACATAGCCACGCCATTAAACAGAGGCTCGGGCGCCATTAATGGAGACCTTGGGAGAGAGGTGGACGGCAGATGAAGATCAAAGGGCTCTCCTCCCAATAAGCTCGCCAGGGGTCTGATCGCATGCCTCTCGTACTCAAATAGCTACCCTGCACGTCGCCTCCTAGCTAATAAAAAAGGGGATGCGTGGCGGCACGTAAATGGTACTAGTAAGTAGAACGCCCACGGTTTCAATAATACTTGTATTTCCGATTGTAACGTGACAGCACTTCTTCCAAAATGACTTCATTGATTGTTAATGTGTGCGCCTTCGCAAATCGGATTGCAAATTTACCACAGCATGTTGGTGCCATGTCATGGCACCAAGCCAAGTTTCATTATTTTCATGCATGTTTTGGATTTACAGGAATTAAAAAACTAAGTTTCTCAATGTTTCCAACCCAGCCACGACGCCCAGAATTTTGAATTTCATTCCCATTTCTTGCATGGAAGCTAGAAATTTACCCCAAGGACACACATGTGATTTTTCAACCAACTTTGGTGCACTGGAACATGTGCTTGTATTTCAAATTTGAATTATGCACACAAAGGTGACACGTTCCCTCCCAGAACCACGAGCCTTCTTGAGAGAAGCTCCGATTTGCAAGAAGCTTATACCAAAATTTGTTCCTATTCCCCAATTTTTTTTACCACAGCATGGTACTACCATGACATGACACCTTGCCAAGTTTCATGATTTTAAAACCAAGTTTCTCAATGTTATCGACCGAGCCACGATGCCCAGATGTTTGAATTTTATTCTCATTTTTTGCATGGGACCTACTCCCTCCTTCCATCTATATAGGGCCTAATGTGTTTTTCAAGACAACCTTTGACTATTGACAAGATTAATAGCACATGAGATGTATACTATGCAAATTATATTATTGGAAGCTCCTTTGACATACAAAATTGAAGGTATGCTTTGTGTAAGTTGCATGTCATATATTATTGCTCTAACGTTTGGTCAAAGTTAGCCTCGAAAAACGCATTAGGACCTATATGCATGAGAGGAGTCGACTTCGAGAGAACGTGTTTGTTCGAGAGACACCGATGAAGACTACTATATATCGATGGTGCATGTAGGCAGGAATTAAACTAAGGGATGGTCTTATTGGTTTCGGGGATATAGGGGAAGAGTGAGAGGGGGGGGGGGGGGGTATCTAGAAGGAGATTGTTAATTGTGAGTGTGTGTTTTACCCATCCAGGCAGAAGTTATGTGCACAAAAGAGGAGAACGATTTGATGTGGCGTTAGGATTGAGGGTAATTAACTACGTATGGAGACATAGAGACCTTGAACGTGCATGTGTGAGAGGTATACATGTATACGTGGGATGTGTGTGTGTGCGCGCGCGCATGATCGAGATAAAAGAAAGAAGACATAAGTCATAAGATCAACGACATGGGAGAGACGGATCGGTATGACAATATGCATGCATGTGAGAATGCATGGAAGAAGTCCCGGCAATTGAGCATGTGTTTTTGTCTTTAAGAGATAGTGGCGTGGGCTGGAGCATGCATCTATGGCGAGCAGAGGGAGTGAGGCGCAATGATTGTGCAAAAGAGACCAACCTATAAATGCATATGTATGGAGAGACATATATAGTGTGGGTGATAGGAAGCAAGACTCCGTGCGAGAAATATATGTTGACGGAGAAACTACAGATAGATATAGAGATGGAGATGCTAGCTAGAGGGACATCCACTAGTTTGGGTGTTGGAGATGACCGTCGGGTGGTTCAAAGGGTGAAGTTATATATGTGTGTGAGAGGGCACTTGACTGGATGTAGAGAGAAACATATGTAGTGTGTGTGATAGGAATCAAGAGTGAGGGCGAGAAAGAAGGTTGATGGAGAAACAGATAGTTAGAAAGATAAAGATGCTAGCTAGTGTGCGTTAGAGATAGGAGTCGAGTGGATTAGAAGGCTTGGTTATGTGTGTGGGTGTGAGAGAGATAGAGAGAGGGTGTGTGTGAATCACATACAAACAGATATCAGAGAGAAATGAGATCCAAAGAGACGGAGTTTTGTGTCTGCGAACGAGAAAGATATTTCACGACGAGAGTGATAGCTAGAGAGACATACGAGGGAACGCAAGATATATCTAGGGAGAGAGGGTGTGTGTGAGCGACATACAAGAGAACGATGGAGAAATATGAGACCCTGGGAGACAGAGTTTGTGTTTGTGTGTGAGAAAGAGATATTGAAGAGGAAGAGTCGTAGGTTCTCATATCTAAGGAGCGAAAGACATCTCTGTATGAGGGGTGTGCGAGTGGCACACATGGGAATAGTAGAGAGAAATGAGACCCCGGGAGACAAAGTTTTGTGTTTGTGTGAGAGAAAGAGATTCCACATGGAGAATCATAGTTAGAGACACATAGCAGGGAGCGGGATATACTTAGAGAGAGATAAAGTGATGAAGGTCGAGGGAGAGAGTACCGTCAGTGTGTTAAGAAGATAAAAGATCATTGTCGACATACAGGTAGCACGAGAGATACCTGAGAGACGATGAACGCGTATAGGTCCAGAGATATAGTCCTATATAAGCATGAGTGATAGCTATATGAGACGAATTTCTGGGTTAAAGGGGATTCAAATATTTAAACTGGAGATCACGACATCGATAATATCATAACACAAATTGGTGTATCAAACATGCATATTCATTTGAATTTGGGCACGCGTGTAATGTTATATAGTTTATCAATATTGGTGATCCATAGATTCTTCAATTACAAACAATGTATGGTTTATATGCAATTAATGTCTAAACGGGATTACACTATATGTTGCATGTGTGAAACACATTATACATGTTTGAGAAGTAAAAAAACCCGCATGAAACACACATTAATTGGAGACAGTTAGCGAGGAATGCATACATTGGATTTCAACATAAAGTGGTTTCAAATATTTGAAAATCCAAATTGATGGATACAACCTTATGAATCTGAGATCATGCCATTTGTAAACCATATTTATGTATAAATGGTGTTGTGCTTTTGAAAGTGTATATAAAAAATGATGTATATAGAATGTAATTCCAATTGAAAATGGATCCTGCCTCGAAAAAAATAGAATACAAACGGGATTCGAATTGAGATGGCACAGTAAACATGCACTATACAAAATTTGAACGAAGCGGGGAAAGTCGCAGTAACCGCCCGAAACTAAAATCTGCGAGATGGAAATCACTGCTGCCTATCCCTGCCACGCAAAGCCTATATGCTGGATTTCTATAGGTTTCGATAGGGGTAGGTTTGTAATTTCACCCAAACATGACGTAACCGCCTCTCACCCGGATTCATACACGGTGGGCGCCAAAACACAGTGTGTCCTCGGCCGAAATCGACTTCCTCCCCAATTCATATTCATACACGGTGGGCGCCAAAAACAAACTCTCGTCAGCAAATATTCGGTGTATGCAAGATTACCGTCCTATCCCCAACCGACTAGCGTTGCTGTGATGTAGTAGAAAATTGAAACGGGGGCTAAGTTTGTAAATTTCCTCGCATTTGAGACAAGCGCGCCCTTAATACATGGTTCCCCCCTTCTTCTCTACCTCCCTTTTCCCCATTCGTACTCTGTGGGCGCCAAAACACCCACTCCACCCCACCCTCCTCCGTCCGCCGCCGTCCGTCACCCCATCCACCGCCGTCCTCCTCCACCATGCCAGAGCTGATACCCCGACGCCGCCGTCCATTACAAGAGATCGACCTCTCTCATCCACGGCTTCGATCGGGATCCTTGCATCCCGTCCTCTCGCTTCATCCCCATCGTCGTCCACCTTGTCGGTGCCGCTCCTACGACCGTCTCGTCCATCGCGCCCCGCCGCCACCGTCTACCCTCCTAGATCTGCTTCCACGCCGCCGACAGCCATCGCTACCGCACCACCGTCAAATTCTCAGCAGATGCGTACACGGCGCCGCACCAGAGGCGGTACTCTTTCGTATCTGCTCAACTTATTTATCGCAGCAAGAAAATAGATCACCACTGCTTTACTCTGATTTCTTTTCTTGGTTGCGAAGTTGCCTTTGTCCTGTTTGCACCTTCAAATCCGCCATGGCACGCTCAACACCATACTCGCAATGCTTATGGTTTTCCCCTTTTATATTCCACACTAGTTAAATCACAGTAGACTAAATTTGAAAATTGGGTCAGTCGATTTTTCAGAGCTCGCCGGAGTTCGCCGGTGTGATCGAAGGGGCTCACGTGATTGTGGGGCCTCGCCGAACGAAGAAAACTCGACGCGGGTGGGGGTGGCGGAGGAACACAGGCGGTGGGGCCGGTGGTCCGGCCGGCGGCCCGTGCGGTGTTCTGTATGGGAAGAATCAGAGACGAGGAAGAAGAAGGGTTAGGAGACGTAGATCTTCATCCAACTGCCTGAAATGGTCAAGAGACAGCTAGGAGTTGCATTCTTAATGCGCTCTGGTGCATCATGTGTGGGCACTGCGCAACCAACATTTTATTATACAAAATCTGCTTGCTCTTCTTTACCATGTTCCTCTTCCGTTCTTCTTTAATATGTACTCTCTCCGTTCCTAAATACAAGTCTTTGTATAGATTCCACCATGGACTACATATGGAACAAAATGACTGAATCTACACTCTAAAATGTACCTGGATACATATGTATGTGTTTGAGGGAGTCCTGGATTAGGGGGTGTTCGGGTAGCCGGACTATACCTTCAGCCGGACTCCAGGACTATGAAGATACAAGCTTGAAGACTTTGTCCCGTGTCCGGATGGGACTTTCCTTGGCATGGAAGGCAAGCTTGGCGATGCGGATATTCAAGATCTCCTACCATTGTAACCGACTCTGTGTAACCCTAACCCTATCCGGTGTCTATATAAACCGGAGGGTTGTGGTCCGTAGGACATCAACTCCATATACAACAATCATACCATAGGCTAGCTTCTAGGGTTTAGCCTCCTTGATATCGTGGTAGATCTACTCTTGTACTACCCATATCATCAATATTAATCAAGCAGGAGTAGGGTTTTACCTCCATCGAGAGGGCCCGAACCTGGGTAAAAACATCGTGTCCCTTGTCTCCTGTTACCATACGGCCTTGACTCACAGTTCGGGACCCCCTACCCGAGATCCGCCAGTTTTGACACCGACATTGGTGCTTTCATTGAGAGTTCCTCTGTGTCGTCGCCTTTAGGCCCGATGGCTCCCTTGATCATCAACAACGATGAGGCCCAGGGTGAGACTTTTCTCCCCAGACAGATCTTCGTCTTCGGCGGCTTCGCACTGCGGGCCAATTTGCTTGGCCACCTGGAGCAGATCGAAAGCTACGCCCCTGGCCATGAAGTCAGGTTTGGAAGCTTAAACTACACGGCTGACATCCGCGGAGACTTGATCTTCGACGGGTTCGAGCCACGGCCAAGCGCGCCGCACTATCTCGAGAGGCATGATCTAGCTCTGCCTCCGGATAGTGTCCTGGAAGCCGCACACGCACCGGTTCCGACCCCTAACTCGGAGCCTATTGCGCCAATCGAGGATGAGCGGTTGGACATCACCTCGGGGGCTGCGATCTCAAAGGCGATCGAGCCGAGCACCAGCCCCGCACTCTGCATGACTCGTGACTCCGAGGATCCGAACTCCTCCCCGGACTCCGAACCCCCCGCGCCCCTACCAATCGTATCTGATTGGGCGCCGATAATGGAGTTCACCGCCGCGGACATCTTTCAGCACTTGCCTTTCGGCGACATCCTGAATTCTCTCAAGTCTCTCTCTTTATCAGGAGAGCCCTGGCCGGATTACGGTCAGCGAGGATGGGATATGGATAATGAAGAAGTTCAAAGCCCACCCACCACCCACTTTGTAGCCACTGTTGACGATTTAACCGACATGCTTGACTTCGGCTCCGAAGACATCGACGGTATGGACGACGATGTAGGAGACGAACCGGAACCAGCACCTGTAGGGCGCTGGAAGGCCACCTCGTCATATGACATATATATGGTGGATACTCCAAAAGATGGAGATGGCGATGGAATAGCGGGGGATGACACCTCCAAGAAACAGCCAAAGCACCGGCGTCAGCGGCGCCGCTCTAAATCCCGCCAAAGCAAAAACGGTGATTCCTGCACAGGAGATAATACTACCCCGGATAGCGCCGAAGAACACCCACCCCAGCAAGATTCGGCACAGGAAGATGGAGAAGCCAACCCTCATGAGAGAGCGGCAGACCGAGAGGTTGAGGATGATAACTATATGCCTCCCTCCGAAGAAGAGGCAAGCCTCGATGACGACGAATTCGTCATACCATCAGACCCCGCCGAACAAGAGCGTTTCAAACGCAGGCTTTTAGCCACGGCAAGCAGCCTCAAGAAAAAGCAGCAACAGCTTAGAGCTGACCAAGATTTGCTAGCTGACAGATGGACTGAAGTCCTTGCGGCCGAAGAGTATGAACTCGAACGCTCCTCCAAGAGTTACCCAAAGCGCATGCCGCTACCCCGATCAGAGGAGGAAGCACCTACATCACCAGCGCACGACATGACAGACCGGCCACCTCGCGGCCGCGATAGAGAGGCCTCTCGGCCCTCCACCCAAGCCATGTCCCGACGCCGCTCAACTAAGGCACGGGAAAATGCGCCAGACCTGCGAGACGTACTGGAGGATAAGGCAAGACAAACAAGATCGATCTATGGATCGCACAGGCACCCTACGGCATGTGACGATGATGTTCACTCCGGATACAACAAATCCGACCGGGCCAAACACAACAGACATAGCTCTTCCGAGCTGCGTCGTGATATAGCCCAGTACAGAGGCCCCGCACACCCGCTATGCTTCACGGATGAAGTAATGGATCATAAAATCCCAGAGGGGTTCAAACCCGTAAACATCGAATCATACGATGGCACAACAGGTCCGGCGGTATGGATCGAGGATTATCTCCTTCACATCCACATGGCACGCGGTGATGATCTACACGCCATCAAATACCTCCTGCTCAAACTTAAAGGACCGGCCCGGCATTGCCTTAACAGCTTGCCAGCAGACTCAATCGGTTCTTGGTGGGACCTGGAAACCGCATTCCTCGACAACTTCCAGGGCACTTACATGCGACCACCGGATGCCGACGACTTAAGCCACATAATTCAGCAGCCAGAGGAATCGGCCAGGCAATTCTGGACACGGTTCCTAACAAAGAAAAATCAAATAGTCGACTGTCCGGACGCAGAGGCCCTAGCAGCCTTCAAGCATAACATCCGCGACGAGTGGCTTGCCCGGCACCTGGGACAGGAAAAGCCAAAATCTATGGCAGCCCTCACGACACTCATGACCCACTTTTGCGCGGGAGAAGACAGCTGGCTAGCTCGCAGCAACAACTTATCAAAGAACCCTGGTAATTCGGATACCAAGGACAATAGTGGCAGGACACGTCGGAATAAGCAAAAACGCCGCGTTAGCAGCGACAGCAATGAAGACACGGCAGTAAATGCCGGATTCAGAGGCTATAAATCCGGTCAACGGAAAAAGCCATTAAAAAAAAATACTCAGGGCCCGTCCAGTCTGGACCGAATACTCGACCGCTTGTGCCAGATACATGGCACCCCCGAAAGGCCAGCCAATCACACTAACAGACATTGTTGGGTGTTCAAGCAGGCAGGCAAGTTAAGAGCCGAAAACAAAGACAAGGGGCTGCACAGCGACGACGAGGAGGAGCCCAGGCCACCGAACAACAATGGACAGAAGGGTTTTCCCCCACAAGTGCGGACGGTGAACATGATATACGCAACCCACATTCCCAAGAGGGAGCGGAAGCGTGCGCTACGGGACGTATACGCGTTGGAGCCAGTCGCCCCAAAGTTCAACCCATGGTCCTCCTGCCCGATCACTTTTGATCGAAGGGACCATCCCACTAGCATCCGTCATGGCGGCTTTGCCGCATTGGTTCGACCCAATCATCGACGGATTTCATCTCACAAGAGTCCTCATGGACGGCGGCAGTAGCCTGAACCTGCTTTACTAGGATACAGTGCGGAAAATGGGCGTAGATCCCTCTAGGATTAGGCCCACAAAAACGACCATTAAAGGCGTTATACCAGGTGTAGAAGCCAACTGTACAGGCTCAGTAACACTTGACGTGGTCTTCGGATCCCCGGACAATTTCCGAAGCAAAGAGTTAATCTTCGATATAGTCCCATTTCGCAGTGGCTATCACGCCCTGCTCAGACGAACCGCATTCGCAATGTTCAATGCGGTGCCGCACTACGCATATCTCAAGCTCAAGATGCCAGGCCCTCGAGGAGTAATCACGGTCAACAGAAACACCGAACGCTCCCTCCGTACGGAGGAGCACACGGCGGCTCTCGCAGCGGAAGTACAAAGTAGCCTTCTTAGGCAATTCTCCAGTCTGGCCGTTAAAAAGTCAGACACTGCCAAGCACGCCCGGAGTAACCCACAGCAGGACCGCCTGGCACGCTCTGAGAAAGCGTAGCAATGCGGCCCCAACCCCAGCTCTCGCGACATAGCGAAACCAGTGCCTCGCGTACATAACTACGCCCTTGAAATACCATGGGCACAGGGGAAGGGGCACAATAACGGCACGCCCAAAATACGGCTTAAAATGTACTAGGGGCTGCCGGATTCTTTTTTTAATTTTTTCTTACTTTCAGGACTCCATACTTCGGATGACCTGTTCGGCAATTCGACTGCCGCACAAACGATGCAAGATCCAAGGAGACAGACAAGCCATGCCGCATTATGGAACTCCCAGGTGGTCTCTGTTACGAGCAGTATACCTGTTTTTAATACAATTCCGCGGCCTGCCCCTGGCCAGGACATGTTAAATAGTCCAATATATTTTTGCTTATCGCACTATTTATATCGTTCGGCTTTGATAAATAGCCTCTCTATAAACAATGCATAGCTTTTTGTCTATTTTTTGCATTATCCTCTTTTCACATATATGTTTATTAAATGACATGATTGCACCTGTACACCATGGTACGGCAAACACGCCAGGGGCTTCAGTACCCATCATTATGGTGTGAGAAGTCCGTACACTTTCACAAGTGCGGCACCCCGAACTTATAGCACTATATGCATCGGCTTCGAATCATGATTTGGGTCAATAGTTGGGTTTGCCCGGCTCCTATGTTTTGGTGCCTTACATTCCGCTATATCGGCTAAGGTAGCACTAGGAGAACCACTGCGATTGTGCCCCGGTTCAGCTGGGTTAAGCACCTCAGTGGAGAAAGCTAAAACTGACTGTCATGATGAGGCGAGAGACCGGTCGTTGTTCGAGAGGTTTTTCGAGTTCCTAAAGACTTATGCCGCTTCGAGCGAGGAGCTGGCTTTGTCCGGCCAAGGCGTGGATAGCGCCCCGAACTCGGTCTTCCGAACTAGGGGCTTCGCCGAAATTTAAAATTATAGAGTTCTATGGCTAAGTGAGAGTGTTTAAGCATTATAGTCCGATTTCCTGGTTCGTTGTGCTGAGCGCCTCCCTCGAAGGACCCAACTATGGGAAAAAGAGCGCTCAGGTTTATCCCGAACACCCCAGCACTAGTGGCATGGGGGCAGAAGCCGACGACTGGCCATCTCTTAATTTTTTGATAAACGGCCGCACAGAAAGTAATATTTTAAATTCAATGATCATTGCTTAGTGCATATGAACAAGTTTTCAGCGCACAGGATAAACACAAGCGAGTTCATTCAAAAATCACATCCTTGGTACATTCATCCGCCACAAGGCGGGCACCTGCAAGAACATCCTTGTAGTAGTTCTCGGGCTTGCGATGCTCCTTCCCCGGCAGCGGCCCGTCCTTCACAAGCTTCTCACCGTCCATCTTACCCCAGTGCACCTTTGCACGGGCAAGGGCCCGACGGGCACCTTCGATGCAGACGGAGCGCTTGATGACCTCGAGCCTCGGACAGGCCTCCACCAGCCGCCGCACCAGCCCGAAATAGCTCCCAGGCAGGGCCTCTCCCGGCCACAGCCGAACTATGAAGCCCTTCATGGCCTGTTCGGCCGCCTTGTAGAGCTCGACCAGCTGTTTCAGCTGGTCGCTCAAAGGCACAGGGTGTCCGGCCTCAGAATACTGAGACCAGAACACCTTCTCCGTCGAGCTGCCCTCTTCAGCTCGGTAGAATGCGGCGGCGGCGGATACGCTGCGGGGAAGATCTACGAATGCCCCTGGAGAGCTCCGGATTCGGGTAAGTAACAAGTAGTTTACTTTTATATTTCTGTTTTGCATAAAGAATGCCTTACCCGCTGCTATCTTCCTCATCTCCTCCAACTCTTGGAGGGCCTTTTGGGCTTCGGCCTTGGCAGACTTGGCAGTCTCAAGGGCCGTCGCGAGCTCGGATGCTTGCGCCTTTGACTCAAGCTCCAAACTCTCATGTTTTTTCATGAGAGCCTGAAGCTCTTGCTGCACCTCGCCGATCTGAGCCCCAAGTCTGTCTCGCTCGGTGCGCTCCGCAGCCGTTTTCTTTTCGGCCTCAGACAGCGCCTGCTTAAGGGTCGCCACCTCAGTCATGGCCCCTACAATAAGCAGTACAATCCTGTTATTTTTTTGCAATCACGCCTTTTTATAGACACTTTTTCTGTAAGGTATTTCTTACCTTCTCTCTCCTCGAGCCGCCGCTTGGCAAGGCCGAGCTCTTGCTCGTTCTGCTCGAGGTCCTGCTTCAGGACACCCACCTCCGCAGTTAGAGCGGCGGTGGATAGCAGCGAAGCCTGCATACGCATATTGACTCTTTTTTGTTAGACTCCTGCGATATTTAATAGATCCTCTATTCGGCTTTTCTTTCCGAACGCCAAACAGAGCATCAGGGGCTACTATCTATGCGGTAATATTTTTACATGTTTTTACTTACCTCGAAGCCCGTTAGAAGGCTAGCGCAAGCTTCAGTCAGTCCGCTCTTGGCGGACTGAACCTTCTGGATCACCGTACTCATAATAGTACGGTGCCCCTCGTCGATGGAGGCGCCGTCAAGCACCTCCAGCAGATTGTCCGACACCTCCGGTTGGACGGAGGCCGCCGGCTCAGAATGCTTGCTCCTCTTGGAAGGAGTTCGCCTACCGCGGTCCGAAACTGTGGAAGATTCCGGCGCGGTGTCCGGCACAAAGCCGGACTTGGAGCCCTTGGGGGCCTTATCCCCTTCACTCCTGGAGTCCGGGAGGTTGCCTTGCGGCTCCTCCGGGACCACCTCCTCCTGCCCCGGAGCTTGTCGCAATGCTACTTCGGCGTCATCTGCAGTGCGGGGGGAGACAGCAGGCGGAACTGAGTTCACGTCCGATGAGTCCAGGGAGCCGCCCGACGATTTGTTGAATTCGGCCCGGGGCGGGCTGCATAATTATGTTCGACATTAGGGAAAGCTGTGCAACAAAGGAACATCATGAGTTACTCTGATATCCGAACTTACGATTTCGCTGGACGCTTGGCCCTGTTTGGCCACTCCTCTTCGCCCTCTTCGCCATAGGCGGAGTAGTCCGGCGGAGGGGTCTTCCTTTTCCTAGACCCCTCAGCCTCCCCCGTTGGGGCGGCCTTCCTCTTCTCTCCTCCCTCCGCTGGGGGGGGAGAGTTTTCTTCTTCCCCCTCCTTGTTTTCGCGGGAAGAGGGCATCTCGGACTCGTCGGATGACGAGTCCAACACCACCACGTTACGGGCACTCTTTCGAGTCCCCGTGGTCTTCTTCTTCTTGGCCTTCTTCTCCGGCACCACATAAGGCGCCGGAACCAGCAGCTTCACTAGTAGAGCTGGGGCTGGGTCTTCGGGCAGCGGAGTCGAACAGTTAATCGGTCCGGATATCGCCCGCCAAGCCTGTCAAAGGTAAGGGAGTTTAGATCCCGCATAGAGTCAAACTATGAAAAAAGCTTAACATCCTATAAAAGGTGAAGATAGCTTACCTCGCTAGCGTGACGCTGCGAGCTGTATCCGTGGTCCTCGGAAGCGGATGCGGGAGCCTCGGCGCCCTTGAATAGCGCCTTCCAGGCATCTTCGTACATCGTGTCAAAGACCATGCTAAGGGTTTGGTGATGCGCCGGGTCGAACTCCCATAGATTAAAATCCCGTTGTTGGCACGGGAGGATCCGGCGGACGAGCATAACCTGGATTACATTAACAAGCCGGATTGGCTTGTTCACCAGGGACTGGATGCATGTTTGCAATCCATCACCTCTTTTTCATCACCCCACGATAGGCCCGTCTCTTTCCAGGACATAAGCCGCGTGGGGGGTCCGGATCGGAACTCGGGGGCTGCGATCCAGTTCGGATCGCGTGGCTCGGTGATGTAAAACCACCCGGATTGCCAACCCTTTAGGGTATCCACAAAAGAGCCCTCAAACCATAGGATGTTGGCCATCTTGCCCGCCATGGCGCCTCCGCACTCCGCCTGGCTGTCGCGCACCACCTTGGGCTTGACATTGAAGGTCTTGAGCCAGAGGCCGAAATGAGGGCGGACGCGGAGGAAAGCCTCGCACACGACGATAAACGCCGAGATGTTGAGGATGAAGTTCTGGGCCAGATCATGGAAATCCAGGCCGTAGCAGAACATGAGCCCCCGGACAAATGGGTGGAGTGGAAAACCCAGTCTGCGGAGGAAGTGGGGAAGAAATACTACCCTCTCATGGGGCCTTGGGGTGGGAAGAAGCTGCCCCTTTTCGGGAAGCCGGTGCACGATGTCCTTAGACAGGTATCCGGCCTTCCTTAGCTTCTTGACTTGGCCCTCCGTAGCGGAGGAGACCATCCACTTGCCTCCTGCTCCGGACATTGCTGGAGAAGGTTGAGGTGGGAAGTGCGGGCTTGGGCGCTGGAGCTCGAGCTCGCAGGAGATGGATAGGCAAAGGAGGAAGAAGGCGTAGGTAAAAAGGTGGATCCTTATCCCCTTATATGGGCGGATGCGGTTGTGCGTCCCCACCAGCCTAGTAAAACTCACTTACCTCCCAAGCGCCGTGATAAATGGCGCGGTTGGGTTACCCACGTCCGTATTGATGAGAATCCTGTAAAAGGGGTACACGATCTCTGCTTTGACAAGACGTGCCAAGGAAACCGCCTCGCAAAACGTGCTGAGGTGGAAAAGTAAAAACGATTCGAGTAAAGGACTTGGCCGTAGTGTGATGACGCACTGCAGAATACGTCAACAGATTTGATTTGTGTTTATATTATTCTCTCTATGGCAATATGTGGAAACTTATTTTGCAGAGCCGGACACTACTCTTGGTGTTTACAATATTCTATGAAGGACTTGGAGGAGGAACCCGCCTTGCAATGCCGAAGACAATCCGCGCGCCGGACTCGTCGTCATTGAAGCCTGGTTCAGGGGCTACTAAGGGAGTCCTGGATTAGGGGGTGTTCGGGTAGCCGGACTATACCTTCAGCCGGACTCCAGGACTATGAAGATACAAGATTGAAGACTTCGTCCCGTGTCCGGATGGGACTTTCCTTGGCGTGGAAGGCAAGCTTGGCGATGCGAATATTCAAGATCTCCTATCATTGTAACCGACTCTGTGTAACCCTAACCATATCCGGTGTCTATATAAACCGGAGGGTTGTGGTCCGTAGGACATCAACTCCATATACAACAATCATACCATAGGGTAGCTTCTAGGGTTTAGCCTCCTTGATCTCGTGGTAGATCTACTCTTGTACTACCCATATCATCAATATTAATCAAGCAGGAGTAGGGTTTTACCTCCATCGAGAGGGCCCGAACCTGGGTAAAAACATCGTGTCCCTTGTCTCCTGTTACCATCCGGCCTTGACGCACAGTTCGGGACCCCCTACCCGAGATCCGCCGGTTTTGACACCGACAGTGATCCATAGTGGAAATCTCTGCCAAGAATTATATTTTGGAACGGAGGGAGTATGATAGTAGTATAGTATGTTCCTTTTACTAAAGATGAGCAGGGAAATTTTCAGTGTAGAGGTCTATACGGTCGGTTGTGATGGACACTTTGATCCTCTTTGATTCGTAGGATCTTGTAAACATAGGAATAGGATTTGTAGTGGCCTGCCCACTTGAATCCTATAAGAATAGCAAGGAAATGCGGGGAGTTGTGTCGCCTTTGAGTGTTACATTGATATTAATAGTACCGCACCTTCACTTGAAGAGAGCTGGTATCCGAAGCCTTTCTAGCCGTACCGGCAATACTAGCACATATATTCCAGCAAGTTCCACTTTGCTGATTTTACTCTGATGCTTAAGGTTTTCTCGTTATATTACACTATGATCTGTGTAGTTGCTTTGTGTCGCACTAGCAGCAGTCCACTCTTGAGGCTAAACACTGCAATGACTTACAAAATTGGCACCAAGGCATTGAGTGCCATTCTGGATGCAATGAAACTCATATGCTCCCCACCTGTTGATTCTTGTTCAGAATATGATCCTAATGACTATTCTAACCTCGAGGAGTCAAAGGCAGATGGCCTGTCCTGTTCACCCATCAAGGTGCCTGTTCTAATTTGGCAATGTTTTATTGATTGTGGGTATCTTGCA
Organism: Triticum dicoccoides; assembly: GCF_002162155.2. NCBI lineage: Eukaryota > Viridiplantae > Streptophyta > Magnoliopsida > Poales > Poaceae > Triticum > Triticum dicoccoides. The sequence continues at coordinate 151,580,409 of NC_041380.1, forward strand.
TATGTTGTCTTGCATTTCTTCTACTTTGTTGCACCGCCATCTACTTAGTTTACTCATCATATATGTCGAGATGCCATGCCCATCCATTATCAATACATATTCCATCTGTCATCATACCATGTTTTTCCACTCAAATGCTGTTCTTGTGCATCAGACATCAAAAAGGAAGAGGGTGATTGCCGGACCTGAAGGAGCACTAGCAAAGTCCTTGAAAAATGTGGTGGTGCCTGAGAAATCAGACAGCACCCCACTTATATTGGCTATACAACCAGTGACACAAAACATAGGACCGACTCCAGCAGACTGTACCTATACTTCACTAGCCACACCACTAGCCCCACCACACAGGACCTGCACTCCAGCAAAAGGTATACCGATTCATTTGCCATAGCACTAGCTGTACCATAGAAAAATCCCACTCCAGCAAAAAGTACAGCAAGTCCACTGGCCGAAGACCTATCCCAACTACAGAGACGGCCAATTCCTACAGATTGGAACCCCATTCCATTTATTCCCAGTTTAAAAGACAATGCTTTCAATGTTGTTAGGGACTACGTGCATATATTCCCATCATGGGAAGATTATTGTGAAGACAAACACCATTTTCACATCTTCCTGTCGAACTTACGTATAAGTGCTATTATTCATGGTTATTATTTTCCTGTTTTCTGCTGATTGAACACATGAATGATTTACATTACATTGTTGTAACTAGGCGAGGGTCAATCTGGATAGTCATGACGAGCAAAGCTTGCTTATGCTTCTCAAGGAAGCATTGCAGCAGTATCGGTGTTACCTGAGGAAATCACACTTTGATGGCAAGTCTATAAACGAATTTCCGGTGAAGTCTTCTGTGCTAAATTTAGAAGACATTGAATGGAAAAACCTTTTTATGCACTGGTCTCGTTCCCAGGATGAGGTACTGTCTATGAAATCACATGACAATTTGAACTTCTACTTTTCCGCATGTGCCTTACGAATCTTTTTTGCAGGAAATCTGCTCGAAGAAGAATTCCGGTTTGACAAGAATGACAGGATATCGCAAATATGCTGCCCGCTGCTTTGCTCTTGTTAGTACCTGTTGTCCTGTATCACTGTACTTGCATACATACCTAGTTCATTATGTGACAGCAGTATGCATGATAGCTTGCTTATCAATTGTTTGCTCCAAATTATCTAATCTGTATGAATGGTTACATTAGTGTAGAATATATCCAATGCCAATGTTTTTTAGCTCTGCATTGTTCTTGTAAGTACATGCTGTCCTTTATCAGTGTACTTATAATGACAGGTAGTTGTTCATGTATCATCACTCTGCAGCTTATTTTCCTTTGCCCTCCATTTTCTACACATCAGATCTATATTTACTCTTACCATAAGGTTGGTACTGAAGAAGTTTAGCTGTGCATTGCTCTTGGCTGTACCTTTTGCCTGTATCGCTGCACTTACATTTATAGCTACTTGGTTATGTAGCATCACTCTTCATCTTATCTTAAATATTCTCCATTTTTTCGTATATTATCACATCTATATTTACTCT
>NC_041380.1:151582358-151589039 GCF_002162155.2 Triticum dicoccoides
TTTGCATCAAATTGCTTGTTTAAAGTTTATTATGTAGTTCATAAACAAAAGTTTGTCCTTTCTTAATTTAAGTTTTCAGTTGTACAACCAACTTCCTTCTTCATACCATGTAAATTAAACTATACAGAGCAAGTGATCTTCTTTTGCATTGCATGTATGCTTCTATTCTTCATCCGTAATCCAGTGGTGTGGTGAACCTACCCATACAGCACAATGTCATATTCTGCAATGTCTTAACTATGAACAATGTCATATCATTCTACTATTATTTAAACCGTCTCTTTATTTGCCAATCTGAAATGGTATAAATTGACAGCACACTAACCATTGATACTTATGAGTTCTTGATCTGTAATCCAGTGGTGTCGTGAAGCTGCAAACTCCTTCACAATGTCATTTCCTGCCATGTCTTGACCTGAACAATACCATATTGTGTTAATGCAAATTTAAATTGTGTCACTTTATTCGTCAGTAAGAAATGTGATGAATTGTCAGCACTGATACTTTTATGTGCAAAACCTGTCGTCTGTCTGCTTGTTTATCTTTCAGAGTGAGGAAGATATAAGTGTTGAACAAGCATAGTCTCATCATCTTGCTCAGCTGCTTGCGCTACAGCTCCCCAGCAGGGCTAACCTTTCTTGAACTCTATTGAAGTGCTATCGGTTTTGTATATTATTTTGTCGGCTTGTTTATTTGCACTGGTGGCGATCTTTGATGCCCAGTGTATGTAATCTGCTGTCTGCTTGTGCTTTATTATCATAGTGGCGAACTTTGATGCCTAGTGGATGTAATATGCTGTAATTTCTTTATTGTATAGTATAGGTTTTTTCTTATTCACGATGCTGCACTTATTTTACTGTATATATATCTTGTCTTCGCAGTAAACTGGCCAAACCGTAAAATTACGGTACATAATCGGGCCTTCAAGCAATCACGATGTAGGTTGGGCCTGAAACGTGCCGATCAGCTCACGGGCCGGCAGCAGCCCGAAATGAACCCCGGCCCATGATTGTGCGAATCAAATTGTCTCGGTCTTTGTTTGGCCTAATCAGATATCGGCTGCGAGCAGGCCGGATGCAAACCGGGCTGTAGTTAGGCCCAACTATATGACGGGCTTTTAACAGGCTGAAATTAATATAGGGCCGAAATGTTAAACGGGCCCTTAACAGGACAAAACTAATATCATGCCGAATTGCTAAGTGGGCCTTTAGCAAGTGGGCCCAAAAGCATAGTGTCCAGTTGACGGGTCGAATCTCATATGGGCCATAATTAGGCCCAAAATCTCTTAAAGGGCCGGACCTGATCTGGGCCGTAATTTGGCCCAGAACGTGGTAGGCTTTTAACGGGCCGGATCGCATATGGGCCACTATTAGGCCCGGAGCATGGCAAGCCATTAATAGACCGGATCAAATATGGGCCGGCACTTGGACCCAAACATGGCAGCCAGTTAACGGGCTGGCCTTCTAGGGTCCTCAAAATCTTGTGGGCCTACAGCTGGGCCAGCCCATTAATGTTGGCGAAATCTCGTGGGCCTTTAGCTAGGCCGGCCCATTATGATCCGCAAGAATTTTGTGGGCCTTTACCTAGGCCGGCCTATTATGGCAGACGAAAATCTTGTGGGCCTATACATGGGCCGGCCCATTATGGCCCGCGAAATCTTGTGGGCCTTTAGCTAGGCCACCACATTATGGTTCGAAAAATCTCGTGGGCCTTTAGCTGGGCCGGCCCTTTATGGTTCGCAAAATCTTGTGGGCCTTTAGTTGGGCCGGCCCATTTAAACTTGTTGGGTCGTGCCACATGTCGACGTATCATAGGCGCTTTCTGTCCAGTGAGTGGATGACATCTGTCTCGACGATGAGACGACACGTGTTTCCTCTAGCCAATGATTATTTTACACATGGAAAATCCGATTGGTCAGGGCTGTTAAGGGTTATCGGATCCAAAACCCGACCCGATAGCTTAACGGCGTTCCGTTACGGTGGATGCCACGTCTCGGTCACCCTTGACGAAAGCACTTCTGTGACGCGTGATTTATCATCATGGAAGTGGACACTTCCGTGATGATAATTTTGGTAATGTCATGGAACACTTCTACGACAGCACAGGTATGACTATCTTGATTCTGTCATAAATTTTTCACGGATGTACATGCATGACAAAAAAAGCGACCTACTGTGACAAACACGTATCATCATGGAAGTGTATTTTTTTGTAGTGTTGCATGACATATTTTGTCCTACCCTCCCATGGCAGCGGGGTCCTAGTGGAAACTAAGGGATATTAAGGCCTCCTTTTAATAGAGTACCAGACCAAAGCATTAACACATAGTGAATAAATGAACTCCTCAAACTACGGTCACCACCGGGAGTGGTCCCGATTATTGTCACTTCGGAGTTGCCGGATGATAACACATAGTAGGTGACTATAGACTTGCAAGATAGGATCAAGAACTCTCATATATTCATGAAAACATAATAGGTTCAGATCTGAAATCATGGCACTCGGGCCCTAGTGACAAGCATTAAGCATAGCAAAGTCATAGCAACATCAATCTCTGAACATAGTGGATACTAGGGATCAAACCCTAACAAAACTAACTCGATTACATGATAAATCTCATCCAACCCATTACCGTCCAGCAAGCCTATGATGGAATTACTCACGCACGGCGGTGAGCATCATGAAATTTGTGATGGAGGAAGGTTGATGATGACGATGGCGTCGGATTCCCCTCTTCGGAGCCCCGAACGGAGTCCAGATCAGCCCTCCCGAGAGAGTTTAGAGCTTGGTGGCGGCTCCGTATCGTAAAACATGATGAATCCTTCTCCTTTATTTTTCTCTCCGAATACAAATATATGGAATTGGAGTTGAGGCGGTGGAGCTCCAGGGGGCCGACCAGGCAGGGGGCGCGCCTCCACCCTCGTGGCTCGGGTGTGGGCCCCCTGGCCTTGATTCTTTGCCAGTATTTTTTTTATTTCCAAAATAATCTCCGTGGAGTTTCAGCTCATTCCGAGAACTTTTGTTTCTGCACATAAATAACACCATGGCAATTCTGCTGAAAACAGTGTTAGTCCGGGTTAGTCCCATTTAAATCATGCAAGTTAGAGTCCAAAAGAAGGGCAAAAGTGTTTGGAAAAGTAGATACGACGGAGACATATCATTGACGAGGGTTCCAACTTGAAACACCCAAACTGACTCATGAGTTAATATACATTTTATTATTCATGTCGGTATTCAATTTTTTTATGTTGTATTAATTATGTTTACTCTTCTGTCAGGACAGGTGTTGAAAGATGGTGGTCGTTGGTCCTCGGCATGGTGGGAGTGGTACTTCCATTCCACTCGTACCTCTCCAGAGAGCATTGTACGAGGGTATGGCTTCAACGGGGGCACTTCTTCGTCGGCGTCGTTGCCCACCGGGAGAGGAGGTCGGGGAGGAAGGATAACAGGAGGTCGGGGAGGACGTGTCCGCGGGAGAGGTAGGCAGGCTCCTACGCCTTCCTCGCCGCCACCCTCAGCCGAGTCACCCAAGCACATGACTGCTAGGGGGCACGTCCGAGGAGGAGGCTACGCGGACTTCAGTCCACGAGCCTCGGGTCGACGGGCCTTCGCCCTCCTCCTCTTCGGCCCATGAGACTCCGGTCCACAAGCCTCAAGTCGACGGACCTTCGCCCCCTCCTCTTCGGCACAAGAGACTTCGGGCCAGGATGCTTGGGCCCATGTGACTCTGCCCCAGGCTACGTCCCAGGAGAAGTCCGGATGGTGTACCTGGCACGATCCTCCTGAGGAGTCGAGTGGCCATGCTAATGCTGGTGAGCATCATATTTCTGATAGCAGTGAGGACGAGGTGGTTGAGGGGGCCACCGTCTACCAGCGTGGTAGTACACGGCTCCCGTCCGTGCCGACGACCCGCGGGCAGAGGTGGTTTATTTGGCATGATGGGACGAGGTAAGTGCATTTACTCTTTTTGTACCTTTTGCCATCATGTTTTTTCAAAATATCTAATGAGTTGGCCTTGTCATACTGCAGGGGTTGGGACCAAAATCAGGATGTCCGCAGGCCCAACCAAGTCCTCGGTGTGATTTGCCAGTAAAACTTCCTAGGGTGGGTCACGTTTCCCGGTGAGGGTCAGATTCCAGAGCTAGGATTGACCTGGGAGCACTACTTGGCTGCCCCGGCCCTGTCAGAGGAGATCATCGCCGGTGTCTTGTGCCACACAAGGGCCGACATGGTGATCAGAACGTTTTGGGTAATTTCTCATTTACACAATTAAAAGTCTTCGAATAAGCTTAGTTATTGTACTAATCAATGTTGTCTCGTTTGATTGCATACCTTCTACAGGTGTGAGAAGGGATACACTACAAAAAAAGGCACATCCATGACATTTTGGGCCAAACGAATTTTTTTCCTGTCATACTTATGGCACTTCTATGACGATAATTGTGACAAAACCCGGTATCATCATAGATGTGTTGGAGTCCTACTTCTATGACAAAAAATCATGACAGAAAATGGGCTTTTCGTCCTGGGTGGGCCGGAGATGCAACTGCATGACATTCTTTGGGCCGTCAATGACGGAAAAAACCGTGGTAGAAGCGAGGACGAGGAAAATATCGGGGTGTTCCCGGTTACGGTGGGTGGTCGGGGCCGAGTGATGCACGTTTCTCTCGTACACGCAAGCACATGGGTGCGAAGCATTGGGCTCTAACTGAACCCGAGCGATTGCACTGCAGGCTACGCGTTACAGAACCCGAGTGATCGATCGATGGCTGTTAACTGAACCCGATCAAGCGATTCCTTCGCTACTTCTGCTAACTGAAGCCGATCGATGCTGCCTCTGGATGAACAGTGAGCGTTCCTGGGGGTTTGGATGAATAATTCCCGATGGGGGTGGATGAACAGGACCCCGTGGTGTTGCCTCTGGATGAACAGGACCCCGATCGATCGAGCAGGTTGGGGCTGGATGAACAGGACCCCGTGGAGGGCAGGATGAACAGGACCACCCCGTGGAGGGCTGGATGAACAGTAGACGGTGGAGGGCTGGATGAACAGTAGACGGTGGAGAGCTGGATGAATAGTAGCCCGTAGAGGGGTGGTTGAACAGGAGCCCGTGGAGAGGGCTGGTTGAACAGTAGCTGGTGGAGTAGCACGCTGTGGAGGCTGGATGAATAGGAGCCTGTGGATGAACAATCGCAGATGGAGGCTGGAGGAGGTCGACGATGGATGAACAGTAGCCCATGGAGGCTGGAGGGGGTCGACGGAGCACATGAACAGTGTCCCGTGGAGTCCCGTTTTGCGGTATGCCACACCCCTCCCGGTGAACAGGACCACCGTTTCGACCGTAGCACTCTAACACAAGTCCGTTTCCTCCGTTTTGCGGTACGCCACACCCCTCCCAACCAATAGGACCCCCGTTTCGACCGTAGGAGGTCCGTTTCCTCCATTTTGCGGTACGCCAGACCCCTCCTGATGAACAGGATCCCGTTTCGAATGTGGCCGGTCGAACACAAGGCCGTTTCCTCTGTTTTGCGGTACGCTAGGCCTCGTTTCCATCGGCTGTTGCATCCAAGCCCTCCCGATGAACACGACGATGCATTCCATTCCGACCCAGCCGGTTGGCTCCCCATGAACACGACGATGACGTTGTTTCTCCGTTCCGACCCAGCCATGTACACGATCCTTGGTCGTACGTATGCGCGAGTAGGCATTCGAGACCCTGCCCGTATGTACGTACATGGCCGTATTTTCTTTCTTGCACACTATTCGTTGTACGTACGTGTACATGCTACGTGTGTGCCTCTACTATGAGACGTACACGCCTCTACATAGACCAGTATGTATGTACACGTTCGCGACCAGAATGACAACGATACGTATGCTTCGACCAGGTGGGTCCCGACTATCAGACACTTCCTTGCCTGCGAAGATGTAGCTGGTGGGTACTAGCAGTCATGGGGCCGACCGTTTTTTTTTTGCCCGGACACACTTCCTTGCGTGCGAAGATGTAGCTGGTAGGTCCCAGTAGTCAGGGGGAAATGTTTTTTTTTTGCGAATTACAGTTGCCCGTCTCGTGGGTCCCTGTTGTCAGTTGGAGGAATAATTATTTTGCGCATAATAAGGAGGCACTTCCTTGCGACTACCGTGGACCCAACTGTTAGCCTCTCAACCTATAGTACTCTTCCGATGGAAGTCGTTCCTTGACCACGTTGACCACGCTGCGCCGAGAGCACCAGGGAGGTGAATGACGGCGAGGCCTAGGAAGGGGATGACGCGGAGCCGGGGACGACGCGGCAGTGGAAGCCCGCACAGAGAGGACTACGAGGGTTCACTTGTTCGGCTGTGGTGTGAGGCTGATGTCGCCGCAGGGTTTGGCTAGCAGTGGGAATAGTAGGAGGCGGTGAGGCCTCTGCGGCAGCACAGCCGGCCATGGGAGGCAGGAGCATGCGGCACGATCGGCGCTGCTTTGGGCGGCTGGAGCAAGAAGACCAGAGGTTGAAGAAGCACTACGGCCGTTGGATGGACATCGTACGGTCACTTGAGCTAGAATCGTTCATATTGACTAAGTTGACAAAGCACTCTGTCCCCGTCAACTTAGTAGGCCCACAAGTCAGCCTCCCACCAAAGTGGGTCCCAACTAGAAGGGGAGTATTCATTGTTTTGTGCTTAATAAGGAGGCACTTC
>NC_041380.1:151589367-151618882 GCF_002162155.2 Triticum dicoccoides
TTTTTTCGCCAAATACGGCGGCCCGTCCGGTGGGTCCCTGCTGTCTGGTGGAGGAATAATTATTTTCCGCGTAATAAGGAGGCACTTCCTTGCGGCTGTCGTGGACCCAACTGTGAGCCTCTCCATGTACAGTACTCTTCCCATGGAAGTCGTTCCTTGACCATGTTGACCACGCCGCGCCGAGAGCACCAGGACAATGGATGACGACAAGGCCTAGGAAGGGGATGACACGAAGACGGGGAAGACGCGGCAGTGGATGCCCACGCGGAGAGGAGTACGAGGGTTCACTGGTTCGGCTGCGGTGTGAGGCTGCCATCACCGCAGAATAACAGGGGGTGTGGGTGAGTGGAGGGATGCCCTGGCCAGCGGTGGGAGTAGTAGGGGTGGTGAGGCCTGTGCGGCAGCACAGCTGGCCACGGGAGGTAGGAGCACGCAACACGATCGACGCTGCTTTGGGCAGCTGGAGCAAGAAGACCTGAGGTTGAAGAAGCACAACGGCCGCTGGAGCAAGAAGAATCGTTTATATTGACTAAGTTGACAAAGCCCTTGGCACGCGTCAACTTAGTAGGCCCACAGGTCAGCTTCCGAAATAGTGCGCCCCAGATGTCAGGGGGATGAATCATTTTTTGGCCGGGTGAAGCTAGAATATCCGAGATTGAAGAAGAAGCACGACATCTGTTGGATGGACATCCAACGACCACTACTGCTAGAACCGTGTGTTGACTATAAGTTGACAAAGCCTTGCATACGCCTGAACTCTGTTTTTGTAGGGGACACGTCAACTTAGTAAGGCCACAACTTTGTGGCAGAGAACTTATAGCCCATTTGAGATTTGTAAGAATGTGCAGCCATTTTTTGAATTCTAATGGAATTTACTACAACCCATTTACAGTTTGTTAAAAGTACATCCCATTTCAACCAACCATTCAAAATAGAATTCAATTAAATTTCCCACATTTTGATGGGATCCGAAATATTTTTATCCCGAAATTTCTAGTCAGATTAAATACAATTTCAATATAAATTTATATTACGTAAAAATCCAACGAAACATTGCGCTCGCAACAATTAATGAAATTAAAATTTTCAATATCCAAAAATAATATTTTATAAAGTAATTACGTGTTTGGTGCATTTTTTATAGTTACTGCCCGATTTTTATGATTACATCCCATTTATTATTTCTTAAAGCCCATTTTCTTGTTAAGCCTAATGCATCCCTTCTAGGAAAGATTTGCAGGCCAGCGGGGCGGAGAATAACAACTTGACCTTGCTTGGGTATTCCTAAAATAAAGTGTAGCTGGGCTAGCCATTTTCAGCTTGAAAAAAATGAATATCTGGGCTGGATATCTGGCCTAGGCTAGACGGGCCACAACCCGCCTAGTTAATAGCTGCAGCGATGTTTTCGTTGTTGTTGAGAGGAGAAAAATTAATATCTGGGCTAAACATCGCTCAAGAAAAACTCTGCAGTGCTCACACCTCAAAAACACAAATACTGCTTGAGCTGCTTGGTCCCACCTGTCGGCCGCTTCTTGTGAAATTCTCTCATTTATTGAGTACATAGGTTGACAATGGTGTGGGACCATGATGTCAAGAAACCAGGAGGAAGCAAAAAAATATAGTTTTATATACTAACAAGGAGGCACTTGTGTACATGCGGCTATGGCCCTGGTGGGTCCCCACTATCATCCTCGCCAACTAAAGTCATCTCCTCATCCTCATGTCCGTTGACCATGTTGACAACGCGAGACGGTGGCGCCACGGCGAGCGCAACAACTCGAAGGATGATGGAGAGGGCCTCACGGGCCCTATGGATGGTCTGATACAGCGCTCGCTGCTCATTAGAGAAACCAGGATCATAGGGTCACATGTCCGCGACGGCATTGTCGTTTGCTTGTTCATTGGTGCTCGCTGAGGAGACGGAGGTTGCAGCACAGGTTCTCCTGCGCTGGTAGCTCTTCCGCCATTAGGGCGTCAAAGTGCGGCCGCACCTGCTCTATGGTGAACACGGCATGAACCGGCTTGGACAGTGGTGCCGGCTCCTGGTCGGAAGCTACGTCCATCATCTGATTGTCGTCGCTCAGCTCGGCAAGGTAGCTGGCGAGCTAGCATGTCCGGCTGCTGGAGCGACCCGCTGCCAAGCATGAGTCTGACTGCCCTGGCCCACCCAGACTGCCTCCCTTGCCAGGGCGTGCTTTCCGCCCGAAACGGTCAGCGCCACCCGCCCTGCTTCCCGGTGCATGCGATTGCTTCGCCTTCAAACGAGACAAGTGTCGTCCATCCGTCCTTCTGCCGCCCACATTATAGATACGCGGTTGCTGTGGCGGCTACTCCAGCGCCACACACACGTCCCCTCCGCCACCCACCATTGCTATATAAACTGCTACGCCGGCCATAGCCGCAGTCATCCGCATCTGTTCCTATTCTCCTGTCCACACCACTACTGCCCACCATGGCTTCCTCGCGCTCCAGCGCTTTTCAGGATGGGAGGACGACAGACCACAAGGAGATGGCAGCCATTGTTGCCGACTTGCTGTCAGCAGGCAGCCGGAGGATGATGACGTCCCAATGGAGAACATGGTAGTCGACGATCCGGCGCCAACCCCCTCCTCCACGCCATCCTCCCTGGTGCATTGCACCATGACCATCGGCGAGGACCATGCCCAATATGTGGACACGGTGAGGAAGAAGCATGAGGAGCAGTTCCGGGAGGCACAGGCCGACACCGCCTACAACCACCATCTCCTCCAGGAGCACCTGCAGGCGGAGGAGAAAATCTCCGCGGAGCGGGCGAAGCAGGAGCCGCTGCTCGACTCGTACCGCTCCGCCCGTGAGGGCCGCCTCGTGCACTGGCGGTACCACATGTGGGTGGCAGAGGCTGCGGCCGCCTACAAAGAGGGCGAGGCGCTATTTGCCGAGACCAAGGACGAGGCAGAGGACAATGCCGGCTCCGACGAGTCCCCACTCCGCTCGCGTTGACGAGGCCCTGCTTCACCGAGGCCCCGCGGGGCCAACAACGAGGCAGAGGACACCACCGGCTTCGCTGAGGCCCCACCCTGCCAGCAACGAGACAGAGGACATCGCCGGCTCCACCGAGGCCCCGCCCCGCTGCCAACGAGGCCACCCCACACAGAAAACAAGGAAGAGTAGAACACGGTAGGTCGCCGCCGCTCGGGTCCAAGTAAGGCCACCGCTGCTACCCTCCGGTTGCTGGCCCTGAGCTGTAAATCATGGAGCAATCCTATGATTACAGGATGATTGAAGAGCGCTCCATGGTTGAGCAAGCTCATGAGATACAGTCATTTGCTAGAGCACTTGAGCACCTCAGTTGTATGCTACTAGACAAGTTTGTTGCCGGAGGTATCATCACTAAGCTTCTTCCTTCGTGGATATCATTGGCACTCTTGCTGTGGAAGAAAAGGCGAGAGCAAAGGACACACGTGCTCGAGGAATTGAGGGAGGATCTAGTGCCAATCTAGTACAGAAGAAGAACTTCCAGCCCTGCAAGTTCAAGAACAAGGGCAAGTTTGATGGTAAAGCAAAGTTTGATGGGAAGAACAAGGTTGTGCAACACACGAACTTCAAGAAGAAGAATGACAAGAAGAAAGGTGTTTTTCATGTGGGGATCCTGATCATTGGGCTCCTAGTTGCCCTAATCACTATGACAAGCTAGGCGGGTTGACCACTGACGGTCAGTTAGCTTCTTGGCGGCGACGTGGAGTCGGAGAGCTATGTTGGAGAAGGATGCTGCTTCTACTTAACTACTAGTGCAGTAGGCTGACTGACACGTGGGCCCAATAGGCATCTGGGCCATCTGACTGACACGTTGCCCTAAGTCACTGAAGCTTCTATTCGGCTCAGCTGAACATAGGCGGGTACCTTCGGTTAATTAATTATACCTCCAGCGCACCCCTTTTTAGTTGAAGAATGTATGAAATGTAATGAAATCCGACATGTTTATATGAGATCCGATCGTGTATGAATGAATTTATTTTGATTAGTTCGAATTCTTGTATCACTGGCATTGGATGAACATGCAAAACAATACATACTAGCATTATTCCCAGGGTGATCACCTCGTTTGCAACAGTTTCACATGTACTCCCTCCGGTCCTTTCTAGTGTGCATACAAGTTTTGTCTACAGTCAAAGTATCTCTACTTTGACCAATCTTATAGAAAAAAGTATGCACTTTCACAATGTGCAAAGTAAAAAGGAACAAAAGGAGTACAAAGAGTTTGAGCAGCTTTTTAGCGTTCCTGTACATTGCAATCAAACACACAGGCCTGGCAGTTCATAGAGATCATTCAAAACAATCGATGATTATGCATCTTAGCGATTCACATGTCAGAGCCAATATTTACTTCACAACTAAAGAATAAAGAAAAAATGGATCGACGCTGCTGACAGCAAAGGGCGTCCCATTCGAAAATATCAAACGCATGTCTTCTTGCTAAAATCAATGAGAAAAATTTGACAAGGTTTTCCCATTCCAAAATACCAAATGCCTATGATTGTGCAATGGTCAGGGTTTGCCATCAGTTCGGACATTGACATGGCACCTCGTGCTAAATAAACCAGCTATTCTTTTTGTGCAGTTCCACTAAAATCAACCAAATTCGCGCGTAGCTTGTATGATTTCGCCCTTATATGTTGCAACACCTTGAACTTATCGGCAGCTCCTTTCTTGTGGTGGAAGTGAATGATTCGATGTATTCACGAACATTTTGTGCAGTTCCCATTGAAATCAAGCTGAGCACCCCTGTTTGCACAAATACAAAAAAGTGATTAATATAAAGCAAACTTACTATGAATTGACAGTTTAAACAGACACCTACATGGTCCATGTAGAGCACACTTTTAAAAAAATGGAACTCACCGGAAAGAATCCTAGAACAACATTGTACTCGCGCATCACAGCACAAAAATGGAGATTTGTCAGTCCTTCTGAGATGAAGTTAGTTTGGTCTTGTGGGGGGTAATGTAACCATCCTTCAACTGCTCCTTCTGAAGAGAAGATAGATAGGGCTTCTTCATCCTGGCATAATCAGAACTAGTCACTTCACGTACTCCATATTCTTCTTCAGAGGAGGATGATCCTGTTGTGCTAAGACAAGAGGATAACTAAATGCTAGCATCCCTGTTTTCTCGAAAAAAGAAAAGTAAATACTTAAAACAGCATAGATGAAGCACTTCTCAAGGACAATACCACTTTTTGATGACAGTATCTAAACAGTAGCACAACACCAATAGAGATGACAAAGCTCAATCATATGGATGAAATCAGTGGGCGAGTACCAACCTTTGTCAGGAGGCTTATTGTGTAGAGCATACAGACGAAGCACTTCTCCGGAACTATCTGTTGCTATCTACTGTGGTGGCCATGCTTACTGTATACTCCTCGATTAGATTAATGTTTCCAACATCTTTTGTGCAGTTCCACTAAAATATATGGTATCTTCAAAGAAGATCCCTGTTTGCACAAGTAGAAACAATTACGTATTACATTAAGAGTGGCATCAAATTAGTGGCAAACCAATTGGTCATTCCAGCCATAGCAATAAATTAAGATGCAAAACTAAATCATTACTTGTGTCGTCACAGTTCCAGTGCTTCATTATAGCACCAGGAGTTGACTTTTGTTTTTCTTACGCTTGTTCTTCCCCTTCATCACTTGGTTCAATAACAGACAAGCTTCGCCTTCAATGTAAGATTTGGCATGTAAACTAGGTTGTAAAAGTATAGCACTAAACAATGACATTAATTTTCTCATGAAAGTGGCAAAATACATGCCAACAATTGTGAAATATCCTTATCTTACCTCAATGGGATATTGCAGTGCACATACAGATTGGATGTCTTGTCTCCACTTGTGCAGTTCACTAAAAGCAAGCAACATTACCGTACAAGTAGCACAACATATGAAAGCACACTGCAGAATCATGTGAAAGAAGGCTAGTACTGACCTCTCATGATGCGGAATTCAAACAACTCACAAGAAGAAGATCTGAACCAAATTTGCCAACACAGATAGGAAGTAAGATCTCCTCTTGTGCAGTTCCACTAAGATCAAGCAATCAAGCAACGTTGTCGGTGTGACACTTTGGTTGAACTGCACAAAACACTCTTAAAACAAAAGTGTTTTGTGCAGTGCAACAAAAGGTCACAATGGCAACGAGGTGAAGTAGATAACCCTATGTGCATAGAGGTGCAAAGGAAACAACTAGTGGTCAATAACGGTGGATGACACAGAAGCCAACAAAAAGAAGCATCTACCTTATCTAAATGGGAAAGAAAGCAAGACAGTAGCATTTCTCAAATGGTGGCATTGATTAATATTAACAAAGAGATTATATTAACAATAAAATTCGTTAAACATGTAATTTGCTTTTAACTGTGGCATTGCATCAATTTTCTAGTGGCATTATTAGAGGTTACTTGTTTATAGGGACATTTTGGTGCAGGGACTAAAAAACTCCGTGTCAGTCCCATCTAAACCAAACAGGAGGGACTTTTAGGGACTAAAAGTGGGCATTTGGGACTAAAGAAAGAAGACCCCGAGGGAGAGTCTTTTTGGGACTTTTTCCAACAGTTGCCCCTGCCACACATCGCACCTTGTCTCTATTAGTTCATTACTAGGGGTAACATGGTCTTTTAGCATGCCATTTGAATATTCTCTAGTCCATGTTTAGTCCCTGGAACATAGCAGGTAGGGACTAGGGAGTTTTTAACCAAACAGGGCCTTAGATTAACAACAGCTAAAGTGTTGCACGGGGCAGTGGACGCACCAACACCATGTGCATCTACCGATGTACTGGGGTGATGCACAGTCTGTTGCAACAAAGAACAAACAACCAAGGAGCATATTTGTGTTGGTCCCAGTTTTGTTATCTACAGCCTTGTCCCCCAAAACAAAAGATCAGTTCGTTACAGATGTGCGTACTTCATTTGTCATTGTTTTCCCTTTTCGACCAACGTAGGTGCTGGATAGCCAGTCTGTACTAGTACTTTCCCCACTTCCTTTCCTATGTGAACCACGTCCTAGATTCATGCGATACAACTTTCCCCACTACTTTCCCCCTTCCTTTCCTTTTTGAACCACGTCCTAGATTCATGCTATACAACTTTTCCCACTACTTTCCCCCATTCCTTTCCTCTTTAAACCACGTCCTAGATTCATGGTATACAACTTTCCCCACTACTTTCCTGTTTGATCCAACACCTAGATTCAAGTGCAGAAGCAGAAAAAGCCCACATGCAGCTAGAGCAATGCATGTTGAATAAGTAAATTATACCTTAAGGTTCTTGGGGTATGGTTCGGTGGGCGACCGGAGGCCATTCGACCCACACTATATATGGCGGCAAAGAAGAAGGGGTCGGAGGCCCTCCCGCGCTGCTGCTGGGTGAAAGTGAATAGCTGCACCGGTAGTGGACTCCCTCCCTCGCCGACGGCGACAGCGTTAAGCCTCCTTCCCTTCCCGGCAGACGGGTCCTGTCGGCTCTTTGACCAGCAGTGAGGGGAGAGAGAGAGGCCAATGAAGTCTTGTCTAGATCTAGAGAGGGTGATAGAGTGTGAAGAGTGCGACTACAA
Organism: Triticum dicoccoides; assembly: GCF_002162155.2. Classification (NCBI taxonomy): domain Eukaryota; kingdom Viridiplantae; phylum Streptophyta; class Magnoliopsida; order Poales; family Poaceae; genus Triticum; species Triticum dicoccoides. The sequence goes on from NC_041380.1 coordinate 151,596,958, forward strand.
GCAGACCAGTAGTGAGGGGAGAGAGAGAGAGGCCAATGAAGTCTTGTTTAGATCCGGAGAGAGTGAGAGAGTGTGAAAAGAGCAACTACAAGCACTAAGGCTCCAGCGTGTATATATATACTGGAGAGAGTGTGAAGAGTGCAAACCCTAGAAAACAAGCAACAAGGCTGCACTGATGCAGCTTATACGTGATGAGGTGATTATACGGTCACTACGATATCGTATAGCCCCGTATCCATCCATTTGGACCAGTCAAAGAATCCTCCTGGCACGAATTATTCTCAAGTGTAGTTAACGAACCCGAGACTTCAAGTTTAATGAGCGAACAGGCTAACCAGCTAGACAACCCTCCCGTTATGTTCAATGAGAGGAAAGTAACCTTTTATACATTAATGCAGTCGTTTGACAAACATGCCGTGTTTTCTTGTGTGTGTGGGAGTCATTGGGATTTAAGTCATAATCGTATCATGTGGCTTTGGTGGTAAGACTATCCACAGTGGTGCAGAAATAATGCAGCCTTAGTCACCTTACCTCTCTCCACGTAGTACGTTGGGTCCCACCAGTCAGAGGGTGAAACAAACAAATTAATAAGAAAAATTAAAAGCGCCAACGGTGTATCTTACCTCACACATCTCGCTACTGCTCGGGAACACTGTCCAATTGATCCCTCTGTTCACTCACGTACTATTTTAAGTGAATCCTTATCATAACATGCACACAATTTTGGACACTTGTATTCGACCTAAGTCAGTGTTCCACCGTATCTCGTACGACTCCCTCCGTCTAGGTGTAATAAGTCACATTAAAAGGTGCAGCGGGACCAAGGTGCAAGCAGATTGGAGGAGAAGGAGAAACTTGACCGATCATTCCTCCAACCATAGCCCTGATTCCTATCTCTAAACGCAACAATTAATCCAAACAACAAATAGCTACCATGCAGGGCCACGTATTAACTCGCATGCAAGCCGACTTTGATTTCTTGACTGATCAACACGTAGTTGCGCTCCATGCATTGGGTTTCCGGGGGAGATAACAAGGTAGAGTAAAGAGCGTTTGGTTACATTGCATAGGCTAGTCATAGTGGCGAGTAATTTGGACTAGTACAACATGCATATGTTACTAGTCCATGTTACTACTACGCGAAGTTTTCCATCAGAAGCGTCCCGGTCTGGCTCTCCTGAGCTAGCAAGGTTTTTCTAGCCCACCCAAGCTAGCTGGCCCACAAAAGCTAACATATTTTAACAGTTCCAAACGCCTAACCTTGCCCGGCTATGCTATAAGCTGTTCTTGCTAAGGATCCAAACGCTCCATAAGTAACAACGCTCGCTAGCAACGAGGCCAGGAGGGGATTGAGATGCGAAGTTAATGGACGACGCCTAAACATTTTGGGAATATCTGATTTCCGTAGGATGACTTAACACCTAGACGGAGGGAGTACTACTCCTCAGTCCATGTTTGATGGAATATTCGTCACCTCTTCTCTTCTTGTACGTACTCCATTTGTATCTCACTTCCTATGGCTTCGCACTCGCATGATTTTCCTATTCTATGAACCTGTGTGTGTATGTGTGCATGTGCGTGTGTGTGTTTAACAACGTGTGTGTGTTAGAGAGAGCGACAGATTGACCTACTCCTGCAGAGAGATGGTGTGTAGTGTATGATTTTAGCCGCGATAGTCGGTGCATCCTCTCGTTTCTGGGCGTCCGGTAGGGACAGGCGGACAGCTGCCACGCCCGCTCCTGACTAGCCTGGCCCACCCAAATCCCTTCCATCGCCCGTGCGCGCTTCTCGACCGAAACGGTCAATGCCTCTCCAAAGAATCGGTGTCGCATTCATGCCCGGGCAGAGCGGACGCGACCTGTCACTGGCGCCTGCGTTGAAGGGAGAAGCGGATTCAAGAGTGATGGTTGCTTCGTCCGTCCAACTTACTGCTGGGTCTATGTGGTTTGATGGCTCATTGGTCATTATTACTGAGGTGGTAGGACTGCTGGATGTCCCACGATTTCGACGAAAGGAGGTACTACTAGATTACAATTTTCTCCATTCTTACGACGGAAGAGTGCAAGAGCAGTGAAAACACGCAGGCTCAGTGATTACATGGCCCACCTCACACTATCACCATATTTTCTGGACACCGTGCGACACCTAACTCTTTACATAGTACTCCCTCTGTTCCTAAATATAGTTCTTTGTAGAGATTCCACTAGGTGGAATACATACGGAACAAAATGAATGAATCTACACTTAAAATGCATCTATATACATCCGTATGTGGTTCATGGTGAAATCTCTACAAAGACTTATATTTAGGAACGGAGGAAGTACTTGTATAGTACGTACTATAATTTATCAGCGAGATAGTACAATTCTATGAAGCTTCCAGCTTCTGTTACATGTATCTTGCATCCAAGGTTGCCCGTTGCAACATTTCATCAAATACAAAGGAGACTAACATGCATGCTATTGCAACTCAGTGATTGACAGATCATAGCAAATATGTACTCCCTCCGTTCCAAAGTAAGTGTCTCAATTTTATGCTACATACGGAGCAAAATGAGTGAATCTACACTCTAAAATACGTCTATATACATCAGTGCTTGGAGTATGTACTAGTAGTTCATATTGAAATCTACTAAAGGACATATATATTCCAAACAATATGATAATCTCTCTAACCAAGGTAGTAGGGACAAGGAGTAAATGGAGGGAGTAGTAAAATTTTATCCTCGTCCTGCGAGCCACTGCGCACGTGGGCAAGGGAGAGGGCGTAAGGCGTATAGTACTACTACTACTACTACTACTCATGCATTCCCTAGCCATTGAAACAGAGACAGCTAAAGAAAAAAACGATCCATGCAGTCCCTAGCCCTTGAACCGTAAACCCTATCCAGCCTTTAATTTGCTGGCAACGTCGGCGCTTCCTGAAGTTTACAACCCTTTGACCATCGGATCATTTTGTGCAGTTTCACCAAAATCGAGATGAGCATCCCTGTGGCAAAGAAATTGAAGAAGCATGATTAGAATAAGATTATTGGGACTAGTTGATGAGACATAAACTCATCACAAATACAGTATGTAGAAGCCAGTAGAGGTATGTGTGGGGCAAAGAAGTAGAGAAATATCCACATGGAGTGATGTGGGCAGCTGGAGCAGTGGTGCAATGTAACGCTCTCGATGCGGCTATATCTCCTACGTGTCGAAGCACGACTTAGAGGCATAACCACATTGAAAGCAATGTCGCAAGTAAGGTAATCTTCACAACAACCCATGTAAATATATATAAAAGGGGAAAAGATACATACTTGGCTTACACTTGCCACGTTACACAAATACATGAATACATTACAATCATCCAATACACTCATGGTCCGACTATGGTACCAAAATAAAGATCAACCCCCACATGCGACACGGTCCCCGATCGCCCCAACTGGGCACCACTACTGATCATCTGGGAAAGACACATAGTAACGGCGAGAGTCTTCATCGAACTCCCACTTGAGCTCAAGCGCATCATCTGGAGCGGTATCATCGGTCCCTGCATCTGGTTTTGGAAGTAAACTGTGAGTCACGGGGACTCAACAATCTCACACCCTCGCAATCAAGACTATTTAAGATTTTAGGTAAGGCAAGGTATGATGTGGAGCTGCAGCAAGCGACTAGCATATATGGTGGCTAACATACGCAAATGAGAGCGAGAAGAGAAGGCAAAAGCACGGTCGAACAACTATGATCAAGAAGTGATCCTAGAACAACCTACGTCAAGCATTACTCCAACACCGTGTTCACTTCCCGGACTCCGCCAAGAAGAGACCATCACGGTTACACACGCGGTTGGTGCATTTTAATTAAATTAAGTTTCATGTTATCTACAACCGGACATTAACAAATTCCCATCTTCCCATAACCGCGGGCACGACTTTAGAAAGTTCAAATCCCTGCGGGAGTCCCAACTTAGCCCATCACAAGCTCTCACGGTCAACGAAGGATATTCCTTCTCTCAAGACAATCCAGTCAGACTCGGCATCCCGGTTACAAGACATCCTCGACAATGGTAAAACTAGTCCAGCAACACCGCCCGAATGTGCCGACAAATCCCGATAGGATCTGCACATATCTCTTCCTTAGGGCACACTCAAATGAGCCAGACGTCGGGTAGGCCAGCCCAGGGTTGCCCCTGGTAACCCCGAACATCGCTCAGTTGGACCAACACTTAGAGAAGCACTGGCCCGGGGGGGGGGGTTAAAATAAAGATGACCCTTGAGTCCGTGAAACCCAAGGGAAAAAGGCTAGGTGGCGAATGGTAAAACCAATGTTGGGCATTGCTGGAGGAGTTTTATTCAAGGCGAACTGTCAAGGGGTTCCCATTATAACCCAACCATGTAAGGAACGCAAAATCCGGGAACATAACACCGATATGACGGAAACTAGGGCGGCAAGAGTGGAACAAAACACTAGTCAAAAGGCCGAGCCTTCCACCCTTTACCAAGTATGTAGATGCATTAAGATAACCAAGATAATATAGTGATATCCCAACAATAGACAATGTTCCAACAAGGAACGATCTCCAAGCTTCACCTGCAACTAGCAACGCTATAAGAGGGGCTGAGCAAAGTGGTAACATAGCCAAACAATGGTTTGCTAGGACATGTTGGGTTAGAGGTTTGACATGGCAATATGGGAGGCATGGTAAGCAAGTGGTAGGTATCGTAACATAGGCATAGCAAAAGAGCGAGCATCTAGCAAGCAAAGATAGAAGTGATTTTGAGGGTATGGTCATCTTGCTTGCAAAGTTGTTAGAGTTGACTTGATCCTCGTAAGAGAACTCAACGGTCTCCTTGTTCACGAACTCGTCTCCCGGCACTACCCAAACAAGAACAACAAGCAAACGGAACACAATCAACCACGTGCAATGCTCAAGCAACATGATGCAAAGATGGTATGATATGCGGGATGCGGTAAGTGATGCATAGGCATGATTTGCAAAGGAATGATTTAACCTGGCCTCAACTTGGAAATCCAAGAGTTCCACTGGAAAGGTGAGTTGATTTCGGTTGAAATCGATATAAAGATCACCGGAATCGGATGCACGGTTGGGAAATGGCAAGCAAAACAAATATGGCACCGGCCTGCGATAATCAGCAAGTGACCAACTAAATGCATCAAGATATATATTCTACAGCACTCAAACATGGTAACAAAATACATGGCAGGGATCCACTCATGATCCTTGACAAAAGATGAACACTGAGCTACGGCTAATTTATCCATTAACAGATTCAAACAAGCATGGCAAAAGTGCAAATGATAACAGGTTTCAGACTTAGCGAAATTAACACAAGCCTGGAATTTATCATCAGGAAGCACACTTTAGAGCATGAAAACTACAAGCTACAGGAACTTAACATGGCAAAGAAAGTCATGGCATGAAGCTACTCAAAGCACTTAACAAAAGTCCCTTAGTGACCTTGAGCCAAAAGGGATCAGAAAATACAATTGCAAACATGTGAACATGGCAAAAACATAAACAGATTCAGACTTAGTGAAAAACTGGAGCATGCAAAACAGTTAACGAGTAGGCATGTTTACGAGATCGATGCACTCGCTACAGAGCATGTCATGACAAACTAAGCATACACCCATCAAGAATACATGGCATAGAAGCTAGACATGGCAAGAACAACAACATAGCATGCACGGATCAATAGCAACATCCTCGGGAAAATTGTTAAACTTGTCAACAATCTGTCAGGATTATTTTATAGCAAAAGTAGAGCTCGATTGACTCAATCTAGGGTGATCCATAATTGCAAGCAAAGACATGGATGGATAGAGCACCACAATGTTAACAAAACATCCTTACTAATCATCCTCAAAAGAGGCACGGATCACTAGGAAACAACATGAACATATAGCATAACAACAAAATCAGGACAAGGACTTGGAGAAACTTAAGTCCCTGAAATCAGCATCAACGATTATGCTACTTTGCAAGCTTGTGCTAGTTACCACCAATATCACAAAAATACATGGCAAGCACCTATGTAAAGATGGCATGGCATTAAACAAAACACATGTAGAGCTCAGTATCATAGCATGCACACATTAATCATGGCAAAAATGACAAAATGCCATTTGCTGAAACAGATCTAACAAATTCATCACATAGCCCTCTTCCAACAGCATTTCGGGCATCAAGATGAGCTCACATTAAAATGATGCAATGAGATGAAATGATGTACTCGTCGGGACGAACATTTTGATATGCTACACGCACAAATCGGAGCTACGGATGCAGAGTTATGGCAGGTCAAAGTTTGCAAAAAAATAAAACTGAGAGGGGGAGAAGTCAACCGAAATCTAGGGTTCTTCGGCATGCAAACCGATGCAGCGGCGGATCTCGCCGGAGTTTGACCCGGAGATCGCCGGAGTGGATGGAGGTGGCAGATCCGGCCGGATCCGGGCCGATCAGGGCGCGGGGCGGCGTAGGGAGGACGACGGCGACCCTCTCCGCGGGGTCCGGCGACCCAAGGCGACAGCGGCGGCTCACCGGTGTCGAGGGGCGCGGCGACGGCGCGGGCACCGGCGATCGGGGCAGCGTGCGAGGCGATGTCGGTGGTCGGGCGGCGGAGGAAGAGGCGAGGCGTGCGCGGGGTGGCGCGGGAGCAGACGGGCCCGGGGGCTCCCCGCGGGCCTCGGCGGGCCGCAGCGGGAGGCGGTCGGCGACGCCACGTGGCACTCCGCCACTGGTTTGGGGCGGCGGCGTGATCTCGTCCGCCCAGGGCGAACGTGTCCGGCGGCGGCGCGAGGAGATTTAGGGTTTTAGGGGCTGTTTTGACCCGAAATTTTTGGAGGAGGGGCTATAAATAGAGGTAGGAGGAGCTAGGAGACTCCAAATGAGGTGCGATTTTCGGCCACGCGATCATGATCGAATGATATAGATTATGGAGAGGGTTTAGGTGGGTTTTGGGCCAGTTTGGAGAGGTGTTGGGCTGCAACACACATGAGGCCTTTTCGGTCGCTCGTTTAACCGTTGGAGTATCAAACGAAGTCCAAATGGCACGAAACTTGACAGGCGGTCTACCGGTAGTAAACCAAGGCCGCATGGAAAGTCTCGGTCCAATCCGAAAACGTTTAAGACCCACACACGAAAAGAGGTAGAAAGGACCACCGGAGGACATAGGAGCGCCGGAATGCAAAACGGACAACGGGGAAAAAGCTCGGATGCATGAGACAAACACATATGCAAATGCAATGCACATGATGACATGATATGAGATGCCTGACAAAGACAACAACACACGGAGGCAGAAACCCGACAATGATGAAATGAAATAACTTAGTGCCGGAAACGGCAAGAGTTGGAGTACAGATAAGGTAAATTACATTCGGGGTGTTACATGCAAGCCGGCTGTAAAGGGAGTTGTACCTAAGGGATGTCGGGACGTAGCTCAACCTAGAGGAGGGTGACGGGAGGAGGCAACTACCCATGTCGCGGCAGTGAGCAATGGACGAAGGCAACCTCACCTGCTTTGTGAGAGAGAATGGCGGGGACCCCTGATCGGGACGTGCCGACAGTGGGTTTTCGCCGTCGGCGACGGCGACCGCATCTACACTGAGCATCCACCCCTCCCCCCAGCGGACATGATCCGCCGGGATGTTAGAGATGTGTCCACAGTGGTTTTGTGCGAGAGAGTGTGAAAACTAAAGAGAGCAACCCCAGCAAGCAACCGTGTAGGCTCGTCCTGCCTATGTATATAGTGGAGCGGTTTCCATTTCTCTCCATATGAACCTATTTATATTGCTTACGTGCCACAGAAGAAAAAAACTTTGTTTATAAATGACGGGGCACCTACTACTCGTTCTCCTATAAACCTTGTGCTTGGCATCTCCAAACTATTAACCTTGCGATTGGCTCTTCGCCTCTTCGGGAACTCGAGCAATAATGGTACTGCAGTATATATCATTCTGGCTATATGAGACCGAATGAATTGCTACACTTCCACCACGTGGCGAGGGTCGAGAGGCGAGGGAGAGTGCGTACTATTACGTCTGTTTCAATATGGACTACATGCGGAGCAAAATGAGTGAATCTACACTCTAAAATACGTCTATATACATCAGTGTTTGGAGTATGTACTAGTAGTTCATATTGAAATCTACTAAATGACATCTATTCCAAAAAATATGGTAATCTCTCTAACCAAGGTAGGGACGAGGAGTAAACGGAGGGAGTACTAGTAAAATTTTCTCCTCGTCCTGCGAGCCACCGCGCGCGTGGGCGAGGGAGCGGGCGTAAGGCGTAGGAAGCAAGCTTCACCTCATCCTGTGAGCCACCGCGCCCGTGGGCGGGGGAGACGGCGTACTGCGAGTTGACGGGACACATCAAAAGTACTCCAATGTATAGAGCCTTGCCTCTAAAGTAGGCCCCACATGATTTGCCTCTTTTTTAACATAATGCGTCAAGTCGCAATTTGTTTGTTCACCCATGGTAGACGATCCTCCCTCCATATAGTGGACAACCAGTACACATGTCAAATTACCACGTGGGCTGCCTTTTCGTACAGAAATGAGATCCACCTTGTACCCGCGCGGGTGTGGTTGGGAAAGAGACGGGAGTACGTGCGACGTGCGTGCACCTCTTCTCTTCGTGCACGTTGATACGTCCATTTTGCATCATGCTTCTATATCGATATTTATTGCATTATGGGCTGTTATTTCACATTATGTCACAATACTTATGACTATTCTCTCTTATTTTACAAGGTTTACATAAGGAGGGAGAATGCCAGCAGCTTGAATTCTGGGCTGGAAAAGGAGCAAATATTAGAGACCTATTCTGCACAACTCCAAAAGTCCTGAAACTCCATGGAATACCTTATAATAAATAATGAAAAATCCTCGCCAAAGATGAAGACCAGGGGGCCCACACCCTGCTCACGAGGGTGCCCCCCACCTAGGTCACGCTCCCTACCTTGTGGGCCCCCTGGTGGCTCTCCGATGACCATCTTCTCCTATATGAAGTCTTTTGTCGAGAAAAAAAATAAGAAGCAACCTTTTGGGATGAAACTCTGCCGCCACAAGGCGGAACCTTGGCAGATCCAATCTAGAGCTCCGGTAGAGCTGTTCTGCCAGGGAAACTTCCCTCCCGGAGGGGTAAATCATCGCCATTGTCATCACCAATGCTCCTCTCATCAGGAGAGGGCAATCTCCATCAACATCTTCATCAGCACCATCTCATCTCAAAACCCTAGTTCATCTCTTGTATCCAATTCTTGTCTCCAAGTCCGGGATTGGTGCTAGTAGGTTGCTAGTAGTGTTAATTACTCCTTGTAGTTGATGCTAGTTGGTTTATTTGCTGGAAGATCATATGTTCAGATCCTTCATGCATATTATTACCCCTCTGATTATGAACATGAATATTCTTTGTGAGTAGTTACGTTTGTTCCTGAGGACAAGGGAGAAGTCTTGCTATTAGTAGTCATGTGAATTTGGTATTCGTTCGATATTTTGATGAGATGTATGTTGTCTAGCCTCTAGTGGTGTTATGTGAACGTCGACTACATAACACTTCACCATTATTTGGGCCTAGAGGAAGGCATTGGGAAGTAATAAGTAGATGATGGGTTGCTAGAGTGACAGAAGCTTAAACCCTAGTTTATGCATTGCTTCCTAAGGGGCTGATTTGGATCCATATGTTTCATGCTATGGTTAGGTTTACCTTAATACTTTTGTTGTAGTTGCGGATGCTTGCAATAGAGGTTCATCATAAGTGGGATGCTTGTTCAATTAATAACAGCACCCAAGCACTGGTCCACCCACATGTCAAATTATCAAAGTACCGAACGTGAATCATATGAATGTGATGAAAGCTAGCTTGACGATATTCCCATGTGTCCTCGGGAGCGCTTTTCCTTATATAAGAGTTTGTCCAGGCTTGTCCTTTGCTACAAAAAGGATTAGACCACCTTGTTGCACCTTATTTACTTTTGTTACTTGTTGCTTGTTACAATTATCTTATCACAAAATTATCTGTTACCACTTTTTTCAGTACTTGCAGAGAATACCTTGCTGGAAACCGCTTATCATTTGGTTCTGCTCCTCGTTGGGTTCGACACTCTTACTTATCGAAAGGACTATGATAGATCCCCTATACTTGTGGGTCATCAAGACTCTTTTCTGGCACCGTTGCCGGGGAGTGAAGCGCTTTTGGTAGGTGGAATTTGGTAAGGAAAAATTTATATAGTGTGCTGAAATTTACTGTCACTTGTTACTATGGAAAGTAATCCTCTGAGGGGCTTGTTTGGGGTATCTTCACCCCGACCAGTAGAGCAAAGGGTTGCTCCTCAACCTACTGAACCTATTGAAAATGAAAATGAAAATGAAATTCCTCATGAGTATCCTTCGGGTATGATAGAAAAACTTCTAGCTAATCCTTTTACAGGAGATGGAACAAAGCATCCTGATGAACACCTAATATATGTGGATGAAGTTTGTGGATTATTTAAGCTTGCAGGTATACTCGATGATGTTGCTAAGAAGGTCTTCCCTTTATGTTTGAAGGGAGACGCATTGATATGGTATAGGCTATGTGATGATACGAGATCATGGAATTATAGAAGATTGAAATTGGAATTTCATCAAAAGTATTACCCTATGCATCTTGTTCATCGTGATCGCAATTATATATATAATTTCTGGCCTCACGAAGGAGAAAGCATCGATCAAGCTTGGGGGAGGCTTAAAGCAATGTTATATTCATGCCCCAATCATGAGCTCTCAAGAGAAATGATTATTCAAAAAATTTATGCTCGGCTTTCTGATAACAATCGCACCATGCTTGATACTTCTTATGCTGGCTCTTTTATGATGAAGACTACTGAATTCAAATGGGATTTATTGGATAGAATTAAAAGCAACTCTGAAGATTGGGACCTCGAAAATGGTAAGGAGTCAGGTATGACACCTAAGTTTGATTGTGTTAGATCTTTATGGATACCGATATTTTCCGTAAGTTTAGCACTAAATATGGACTTGATTGTGAGATAGTAGCTTCTTTCTGTGAATCTTTTGCTACTTATGTTGACCTCCCTAAGGAGAAGTGGTTTAAATATCATCCTCCCATAGAAGTAAAAGTAGTTGCACCTATTAAAGTTGAAGAAAAGACTGTCACTTATAATGATCATATTGTTCCTACTTGTTATGTTGAGAAACCACCTTTCCCTGTTAGGATAAAGGATCATGCTACTTGTTCTAAAAGCAATATTAAAACATATACACCTCCTGAGCAAGTTAAAGTTGAACCTAATATTGCTATTGTTAAAGATCTCTTGTCTGATAATATAGATGGGCATGTTATTTACTTCTGTAATGAAACTGCTAGAATTGCTAAACCCCGTGATACAGATAAACCTATACCTGTGGTAGGCATGCCTGTTATTTCTATTAACATAGGAGATCATTGTTATCATGGCTTATGTGATATGGGTGCTAGTGCTAGTGCAATACCTATTGACTTATACAAAGAAATTATGCATGACATTGCACCTGCTGAGTTAGAAGAAAATGATGTTACTATTAAACTTGCTAATAGAGATACTATTTCACCAATGGGAATTGTTAGAGATGTTGAAGTCTTGTGTGGGAAAACTAAATATCCTGCTGATTTTCTTGTTCTTGGTTGCCCACAAGATAACTTTTGGCCCATTATATTTGGTAGACCCTTCTTAAATACTGTTAATGCTACCATAGATTGCACAAGGGATGTTGTTACTGTCAGCTTAGATGATATGACTCATGAATTTAATTTCTCTAAATTTAGTAAACAACACCATGAAGAAGAATTGCCTAGTAAGGATGAAATTATTGGTCTTACTTCTATTGTCGTACCTCCTAGTGATCCTTTAGAACAATATTTGCTAGACCATGAGAATGATATGTTTATGAATGAAAGAAGGGAAATAGATGAAGTATTCTTTAAACAGGAAGCTATGCTGAAACACAATTTGCTTGTTGAAATCCTAGGGGATCCTCCTCCACCTAAGGGTGATCCCGTGTTTGAGCTTAAACCGTTGCCTAATAATCTTAAATATGCTTATCTTGATGAAAAAAGATATATCCTGTTATTATTAGTGCTAACCTTTCAAAGCATGAAGAAGAAAGATTATTGAAAACTCTGAAGAAGCACCGTGCTGCTATTGGATATACTCTTGATGATCTTAAGGGAATTAGTCCCACTCTATATCAACATAAAATAAATTTGGAAGCAGATGCCAAACCAGTTCATGATCCTCAACGACGTCTGAATCCTAAAATGAAAGAAGTGGTAAGAAAAGAAATACTAAAGCTTCTGGAAGCAGGTATAATTTATCCCGTTGCTGATAGTTAGTGGGTAAGTCATGTTCATTGTGTCCCTAAGAAAAGAAACACAAAGAATTATTACAGGTTATAGGATGGTAATCGATTTCCACAAATTAAATAAGGCTACTAAGAAATATCATTACCCCTTACATTTTCTCGATCAAATGCTAGAAAGATTATGTAAACATACACATTACTGCTTTCTAGATGGTTATTCTGGTTTCTCTCAAATACCTACGTCAGCTAAAGATCAATCAAAGACTACTTTTACATGCCCTTTTGGTACTTTTGCTTATAGACATATGCATTTTGGTTTATGTAATGCACCTGCTACCTTTCAAAGATGCATGATGGCTATATTCTCTAACTTTTGTGAAAAGATTTGTGAGGTTTTCATGGACGACTTTTCCGTCTATGGATCTTCTTTTGATGATTGCTTGAGCAATCTTGATCGAGTTTTGCAGAGATGTGAAGAAACTAATCTTGTCTTGAGTTGGGAAAAGTGCCACTTTATGGTTAATGAAGGTATTGTCTTGGGGCATAAAGTTTCTGAAAGAGGTATTGAAGTTGATAAAGCCAAGGTTGATGCTATTGAAAAGATGCCATGTCCCAAGGACATCAAAGGTATAAGAAGTTTCCTTGGTCACACCAGATTTTATAGGAGGTTCATTAAGGACTTCTCAAAAATTTCTCGGCCTCTAACTAATTTATTACAAAAAGATATACCATTTGTCTTTGATGATGATTGCATAGAAGCATTTGAAATACTTAAGAAAGCATTAGTCTCTACGCCTATTGTTCAGCCACCTGATTGGAATTTACCCTTTGAAATTATGTGTGATGCTAGCGATTATGCTGTAGGTGCTATTTTAGGACAAAGAGTTGATAAGAAATTAAATGTTATCCATTACGCTAGTAAGACTCTAGACAATGCTCAAAGAAATTATGCTACTACTGAAAAAGAACTTTTAGCAGTTGTATTTGCGTGTGATAAGTTCAGACCTTATATTGTTGATTCTAAAGTAACTATCCACATTGATCATGCTGCTATTAAATATCTTATGGAGAAGAAAGATGCTAAACATAGACTTATTAGATGGGTTCTCTTGCTACAAGAATTTGATTTGCATATTATTGATAGAAAAGGAGCTGAGAACCCCGTTGCAGACAACTTATCTAGGTTAGAGAATGTTCTTGATGACCCACTACCTATTGATGATAGCTTTCCTGATGAACAATTAAATGTCATAAGTACTTCTCGTAGTACCCCTTGGTATGCTGATTATGCTAATTACATAGTTGCTAAATTTATACCACCTAACTTCACATACCAACAAAAGAAAAAGTTCTTCTATGATTTGAGACATTACTTTTGGGATGACCCACATCTTTATAAAGAAGGAGTAGATGGTGTTATTAGACGTTGTGTACCTGAGCATGAACAGGAACATATCCTACGCAAGTGCCTCTCCGAAACTTATGGAGGACACCACGCGGGAGATAGAACTGCACATAAGGTATTGCAATCCGGTTTTTATTGGCCTACTCTCTTCAAGGATGCCCGTAAGTTTTTCCTATCTTGTGATGAATATCAAAGAATTGGTAATATTAGTAGACGTCAAGAAATGCCTATGAATTATTCACTTGTTATTGAACCGTTTGATGTTTGGGGCTTTGATTATATGGGACCTTTCCCTGCCTCTAATGGATATACACATATTTTAGTTGTTGTTGATTACGTTACTAAGTGGGTAGAAGCTATTCCAACTAGTAGTGTTGATCATAACACTTCTATTAAAATGCTTAAAGAAGTTATTTTTCCGAGGTTTGGAGTCCCTAGATATTTAATGACTGATGGTGGTTCACATTTTATTCATGGTGCTTTCCGTAAAATGCTTGCTAAATATGACATCAATCATAGAATTGCATCTCCGTATCACCCACAGTCTAGTGGTCAAGTAGAATTGAGTAATAGAGAACTGAAATTAATTTTGCAAAAGACTGTCAATAGGTCTAGAAAGAATTGGTCCAAGAAACTTGATGATGCATTATGGGCCTATAGAACTGCATATAAAAATCCTATGGGTATGTCTCCTTATAAAATGGTATATGGAAAAGCATGTCACTTACCTCACGAACTAGAACATAAGGCATATTGGGTTATTAAAGAGCTCAACTATGATTTCAAACTTGCCAGTGAAAAGAGGTTATTTGATATTAGCTCACTTGATGAATGGAGAACCCAAGATTATGAAAATGCTAAGTTGTTTAAAGAAAAGGTTAAAAGATGGAATGACAAAAGGATACAAAAGCATGAGTTTAATGTAGGTGATTATGTATTGCTATACAACTCTCGTTTAAGATTTTTGCAGGAAAACTTCTCTTTAAATGGGAAGTCCCCTATGTTATCAAGGAGGTTTATCGTTCCGGTGCCATAAAAATCAACAACTTCGAAGGCACAAATCCGAAGGTGGTAAACGGTCAGAGAATTAAACATTATATCTCAGGTAATCCCATCAATATTGAAACCAATATTATTGAAACTGTAACCCCAGAGGAATACATAAGGGACACTTTCCAGAACATTTCAGACTCCGAAAAGGAATACGTATGTGGTACGATAAGTAGACCGACTCCAAAACAATTTTTAAGGCAATATTTATCCGTTTTGGAATATTTAGAAAAATAGAAAATTAAGTTGCAGTCCAGGAAGGAAACGAGGGCCCCACGAGGGTGGGGGGCGCGCCCTACCCCCCTGGGCGCGCCCCCTACCTCGTGAGCACCTCGTGTGCCTTCCAGACTCTGTTTTCTTACACGATACATTTTTTTGTCAGTAAAAATTCATTATATAACCTCCCGGGGGTTTTGACTCCCGTATCACGCAAAAATCTCTTGTCTTTGTTTTGAGCCGTCCTGTTGCAGACAGAGCAACATGTCGTCCCAGGATTCGAAAGGAGAGTGCTATGTGGCTAATTACCTTGCAGACCCTAAGGTCTATGAAGAGGTTGAGCATTATGGTTGGACCACGGAAGAAGAAGAAGACTATGAACCCAAGGGAAAGGAGGAGACGAGCTTAGATGAAGATGAAGTCCCACTACCTCAACCTGGGGACATGCATGTGGAGTTCAAAAAGTCAAGCCTCTCGGATAGGGTAAAGAAACCTAAGATCGAGTTTATCCGTTTTCGACTCTTGCAGGAAAACAAGCAAGAACTGTGCAAAAAGATACTAAGCCTGGAACAGGAGATCGAGGACCTAAGGGACCAAAATTCTGTCCTCAAACGCAAATTAAGGAAGAAGCCTATGCCATCAACAAAATCACCACCGTCTCCTCCAACAAAGAAGAATTGAGTATCTGGTATGGGCCCTCCACTTGGCAACTGCCAAGCTTGGGGGAGTGCCCCGGTATCGTATCACAATCACCATCACTTTTATCTTTACCGTTTTTCTTAGTTCGATCCTTTTGGTAATATTTTGATCTAGTAGAATAAAGTTTATGACATGATCTAGTTTTTAGTTTTGCTTTATGATCTCTTTATGTAATTGAGTCCGTGAGCTATATAATAAAGATTAGCGTTGAGTCGAGGGTTTGATTTTCTTGCCATGATCCCAAATAAAAGAAAAGAAAAGAGAAAAAGAATAAGAAGAAACAAAAGTTCATATTGATCTTATTGATAGTAATGACTTCACATAGAAAGAGTGTGATGATTAAAAGTTGTTGGGAGTTGGCAGACATAGCTTTGGTCATCGTTGCAATTAATAGGAAGTAATAAGGAAAGAGAGGTTTCACATATAAATATACTATTATTGACATCTTTTATGATTGGGAGCACTCATCAAAATATGACATGCTAAAGAGTTGATGTTGGACAAGGAAGACAATAATGGGTTATGTTTTCTTATATCTGAGATAAAGTATGTTGTCGTGGATCATCCAACATGTTGAGCTTGCCTTTCCCCCTCATGCTAGCTAAATTCTCAGCACCAAGTAGAGATACTACTTGTGCTTCCAAATACCCTTAAACCAGTTTTGCCATGAGAGTCCACCATATCTACCTATGGATTGAGTAAGATCCTTCAAGTAAGTTGTCACTGGTGCAAAGATAAAAAAATTGCTCTAAATATGTATGATTAGTGTGGGAGAAATAAGCTTTATATGATCTTGTGATGTGGAAGTAATAAAAGCGACGGACTGCATAATAAAGGTCCATATCACAAGGGGAAATATAAAGTGACGTTCTTTGGCATTAAGATTTTGTGCATCCAACCATAAAAGCGCATGGCAACCTCTGCTTCCCTCTGTGAAGGGCCTATCTTTTATTATTATCCTCTAACTTATGCAAGTGTCTTGGTGATCTTCACATCTCCCTTTTTCATTTATCCTTTGGCAAGCCCAGCATGTTGGAAAGAACCTGATATATATATCTAATTGGATGTAGGGGTCATGAGTTATTATTGTTGACATTACCCTCGAGGTAAAAGGTTGTGGGGCGAAACTATAAGCCCCTATATTTCTCTGTGTCCGATTAAAACTCTGTAACCACAAGTATTGCGTGAGTGTTAGCAATTATGAAGGACTAGATGATAGTTGAGTATGTGGACTTGTTTTTTAGCTCTGACATAGACTCTTTCTGATGTTATGATAAATTGCAATTGCTTCAATGATTGAGGTTATAGTTTGTTGGTTCTCAATAAGGTTTTTGATTTATACTTTTTATTGTGAATAGATCATCACTTGAACATAAGTAATCATATGACAATATCTATGTATGTCGTTGTTATGAGAATAATCATGATGCCCTCATGTCCGTATTTTATTTTTATCGGCACCTCTACCTCTAAACATGGGGACATATTTATTGTTATCGGCTTTCGCTTGAGGACAAGCGAGGTCTAAGCTTGGGGGAGTTGATACGTCCATTTTGCATCATGCTTTTATATCGATATTTACTGCATTATGGGCTGTTATTTCACATTATGTCACAATACTTATGGCCATTCTCTCTTATTTTACAAGGTTTACATAAGGAGGGAGAATGCCGGCAGCTGGAATTCTGGGCTGGAAAAGGAGCAAATATTAGAGACCTATTCTGCACAACTCCAAAAGTCCTGAAACTCCACGGAATACCTTATAATAAATAATGAAAAATCCTCGCCAAATATGAAGACCAGGGGGCCCACACCCTGCTCACGAGGGTGCCCCCCCCCACCTAGGGCACGCTCCCTACCTCGTGGGCCCCCTGGTGGCTCTCCGATGACTATCTTATCCTATATGAAGTCTTTTGTCGAGAAAAAAAGAAGAAGCAACCTTTCGGGACGAAACTCCGCCGCCACGAGGCGGAACCTTGGCGGATCCAATCTAGAGCTCCGGCAGAGCTGTTCTGCCGGGGAAACTTCCCTCCCGGAGGGGAAATCATCGCCATCGTCATCACCAATGCTCCTCTCATCGGGAGAGGGTAATCTCCATCAACATCTTCATCAGCACCATCTCATCTCAAAACCCTAGTTCATCTCTTGTATCCAATTCTTGTCTCCAAGTCCGGGATTGGTGCTAGTACGTTGCTAGTAGTGTTAATTACTCCTTGTAGTTGATGCTAGTTGGTTTAATTGCTGGAAGATCATATGTTCAGATCCTTTATGCATACTATTACCCCTATGATTATGAACATGAATATGCTTTGTGAGTAGTTACGTTCGTTCCTGAGGACAAGGGAGAAGTCTTACTATTAGTAGTCATGTGAATTTGGTATTCGTTTGATATTTTGATGAGATGTATGTTGTCTAGCCTCTAGTGGTGTTATGTGAACGTCGACTACATAACACTTCGGCATTATTTGGGCCTAGAGGAAGGCATTGGGAAGTAATAAGTAGATGATGGGTTGCTAGAGTGACAGAAGCTTAAACCCTAGTTTATGCGTTGCTTCGTAAGGGGCTGATTTGGATCCATATGTTTCATGCTATGTTTAGGTTTACCTTAATACTTTTGTTGTAGTTGCGGATGCTTGCAATAGAGGTTATTCATAAGTGGGATGCTTGTTCAAGTAAGAACAGCACCCAAGCACCGGTCCACCCACATGTCAAATTTTCAAAGTACCGAACGCGAATCATATGAACGTGATGAAAGCTAGCTTGACGATATTCCCATGTGTCCTCGGGAGCGCTTTTCCTTATATAAGACTTTGTCCAGGCTTGTCCTTTGCTACAAAAAGGATTGGGCCACCTTGCTGCACCTTATTTACTTTTGTTACTTGTTGCTCGTTACAATTATCTTATCACAAAACTATCTGTTACCACTTATTTCAGTACTTGCAGAGAATACCTTGCTGGAAACAGCTTATCATTTCCTTCTGCTCCTCATTGGGTTCGACACTATTACTTATCGAAAGGACTACGATAGATCCCCTATACTTGTGGGTCATCACACGTCCCCCGCTTACATGGGTGTGTGTGAGAGATACAAACCTAGATAAATGGCTTGTGCGTTCGTGAGTGTTTTTTGTTTAGGGGGAGGTTGATTTCGTGAATGTATTTGTGGGAATATGTGTCGATGACATCTAAAAACAAAATTTTTCATGCAATGTGTGTGAAATGGAGGCCTATCCATATCATATATAGAGGGTCGGGCGATCCACGAGAAGAGAGGGAGGGGTCATAGATATCGATAGAGTCAAAGAGAGGATCAAGTGGGTGGGTGCAAGATCGATGAAGAGAGCCATCGAAATTGTGTGTGTGTGCAAGTCAAAGATATAGGGAGACTGACCTAGCTGTCGGAATGTTAGAGGGCACATGTCAAGTTTGTGTGTGGTAGGGAGACATGACTAGAGCACTCAATGTATCGGTGTGTGTGTGGGAGAGGGTGGGGGAGGGGTAGGCAGAGGCCTAACTATAGAGGTAGAACGACTCGTATATGTGTTGAGAAGGAGAGACCCAGCTATGTCTTGAGGGAGATCGGTCGACATCCATACATAACTGAAGGACGGGAAATAGGATGGGATAGAGAGAGAGGAGAGAGGGGGAGGGAGAGGGGTAGAGTGTTGGATGGGTGATGGAGTTGCTTCTCGAAGATGGTGGGAGAGGCCTACTAGACAAACTGAGGGTGGAACTACAATATTATCAATAAGAGTGGGGATGTGTTTCTGTGTGTGCCTGTGCGTGATAGATATGTCGGGACACATCCATGGATGATGAAGGGGAACCATGTGTTTGGTAAGAAAACCTAACTAGATCGGTAGATCAATTGTTGTTTGTCAGAGGAAGGGAGAGACATAACTAATGAGGTAGATCGATCGACGCGTGGGGAAAACGAGTTATAATGACCTAGCTAGCTATATGTATAGCGGGAGATCGGTCGGTGTACATCCATTTCTTAGAGGCAAATAAGGCCCGGCGAGACGGATAGATAGAGAGAATGGAGCTAGGAGGTGGTGCGAGAGGCCCAGCTACTATCTAGATAGGGGGAGGAGTGTGCGGTAGTGTGGGAACGTATGAGAGACACGAGGCAAGGACACATAAAGGAGGATATTGAAGGTGCGTGTGTATGTTGTAGGCAGACATCACTGGAGAGGTTTATCGATTGGTGTGTGTCGGAAAGGAGTTGTGGAGACTATGGGAGAACGACCTAAAGAAAAATAAATAAATGTGCGCGATGGATAGAATATTGAGGGAGGGGGAGGGCGAGGAGGGCGTGTGCATGCACGAGAGAAAGTTAGTGGTAGCTACAAAGATTAGAGGATTGTGTGGGTGTAAGAGACTAACAAAGATCATAATTTGATATGAAAGTGGATTCATATATTTGAATAGGAGATCATAGTGTTTTAAACATATGCATGCATGAATATAGTGGTGATACACGTGTTGTGGTTTTGCACATGTTATACCATAATGTGATAATGCATGGCGTTTGCAACTCACGGCTAAATGTCGAACAATCTAAACCATACTATACATTGAACAATCTCACATTTTATTTGAGTTTGTGATAATGTGTGCCGTTTACAGCTTACAACTAAATATAGAACAATCTAAACAATACTATATACCGAACATTCTCACATTTTATTTGAATTTGTGGTAATGTGTGGTGTTTGCAACTCACATCTAAATACTTGTATGTGTAGGGGGCGGGGCACCATACATAATGTGATAAACACATTATACATATGAGACATGGTTTAGTTTGTGAAGATCTAGCTAGAGCTTGAAATGTACTATGATTTGAAAGCAACATAAAGTCGATTCAAAAAATGGAGTTCGAGTTCATATAGTACACATAGTTCATATGTAACTCGAGACTAATCATGTGGTGTGCTCTCAAGATAATACACAAACGATGGTTTAATTTGACAATAATGACAATTGTAGATCTTATTAAAACAGAGAAACGAATTCAAATGCTTTGACTTCACAACAATCATTATTGTAGATCTTATTCAAATAGAGAAACGAATACAAATTTAGTTCATATTGAAGCGGTAGTGTATACGTTTGGAATGCACTAAAACGTTCATTTGAGTACTAGGTTGCATGCATTATACATGTAGCGAAATATTTTAATTGAACGTAACATGAATTCAAAGTTTTGAATGACATTTGTCATGCGAATTGATTTGGTACAGTACACGTTAGGCTTGTCCGGAAATTTCAACCCGCGCCTTGTTAGCCCGAAATATTTAATATATATCTTTGTCTCGTTGTGCTCTGACAACTCCCTCCATCTCAACCAACACATTGCTATTCCAAAATTACAACGTGCACGGAAACTCCCACCTCCAGTGAAATCCTGACACGCAAAATGCCCGTGATACCCCTGAACCGAAAGAACCGCCTCAAATCGGTGGGGGGTACTTTCATAACTTACCCCACATTTCGGACAAGCGCATCCCTAAGCCATGGTTCCCCACTCCCATCCCATCCGCCCACCCATTCATACATCGAGGCCGGCAAAACCCGTGAAGCCCCACACCCTCCTTCGTCCGCCACCCAACCGGAGCCTCTTCCCCGGCGACGTCGTCCACAACAACACCTCGATGTCCCTCATCAACGAAACCGGATGAGGATACGTCGTCGATCTAGTCGTCCCGGCGGTTCAGCCACCCCGTTCTCCACCTCCAATGAGCTGCCCCGAGGTTCCCCTCGTCTTTTGTGCCACCTCCATTCCCACACTGCCGTCTTCACCTGGACCACCAGAAGAGCATCATCATCACCGTTTCCTCGGATGAAGCTGCGGCCTAATCGGTGCCACCAAAGAGGTTGTACACTAATCGCCACATTTTCTTCTTGATTCGATCTCACGGTGCTGTCGGCGCTCGGTCCCGAGCCAACATGGCGCGGCTCCATCCACGGCGGTGTCGCCGGACACTTCCTCCATGGCATCGCTCCCTCGGCGGCGACGTCCACATTAGTAGGAGCTGTTGTTGCTTTAGCTCTCGCTCGCATTGCTGCTCTGCTCTTGCTCTCAGTCCCCTGCCTGGTCTGCTCTTGCTCGCGCTGCTACTCTCACACTTGCTCTTGCTTGCGATGCTGCTCCAATTTAGCTACACTTCATTCGACTGAATCGACTTTTGGGTC